>NW_004524742.1:4223429-4239688 GCF_000260255.1 Octodon degus
AGAGAGAGAGAGAGAGAGAGAGAGAGAGAGAGAGAGAGAGAGAGAATTTATTGTAACAGCAGATGAATTTAAGGGCTGATGGAAGAGCCAAAAAGAAAACAGAGAGATGCCCCAAGACTCTTTCTCTCAACACCAATCCATGAAAACTTTTCCAAATCACTTTTTACATATGTCTTGACTGTTGATTCATCAAAGATGTCTTCAATAGATTTACAACTCAAACCACATTGCAGCATTTTTTTAAGTAAAGAGAGAGAGATTAGATTGAAAATGTGAATGTAGTGTTTCTTTCGTTTTTGCAAGTGGATGTGTTTGATACAAAACAGTGTCAGCAGCTAATTCTATGTTTGTTAGTCTGCTCAAATCAACAGGGCACACAACCAAAAGCTACTACAATCCCAAGAGCAGTGCGGCAGGAGGCTCCGCCACGCACCTTGTCTCCCTCCCTCAATTCCTAGGAGAAAGGGCTATTTTGGATACATTTGTGAATACAGAATACAGTAAATTGCTTCCTCAAGGGTCTGAGTGTTTTCCTCCTGATTCACTATGTATGATTACAAGAGTATTTCCTTTGACATTAAAGCAATTTAAAAATCTTTCCTTCAAATCATTTTACTTTTTTATCACCATTATTTTTAATATACAAGTTTTCCTTTTTATTAAATTCATTTTACTTTGTCCCAACCTTCCTATGTTTCTTGGGAGAAAAAAAAAGTAGAGTTCATTTCAAGCACTCTTGTTTATGATGGATAAAACCACAACCGTTTTGTAATGTTAACCCACTCACAGAAATGCAATCTGAACTTCAGAGTATTTCATGTTTGGAGAGAGGGCTCACCAAGGAGAATGGGCTCATTTCAATTCAATATATTATAGGAAGGAAAAGATCAAGGAAGAGCTAGTCTTAAAACTGTCAAAATATGAGAATTTGATGGGAAGAAAGAAGGAAAACAGAGCAGTTGGAAATGCAAAGATAAAAGAGCTGGATCCAGACATGTCTATGTAATTTCCCAGAAATGGAAATTGTGTTGGCAATTTTGAAAGAGATATCGAAAAACAATATGCATTAAATGTTGAGTTTTTTTTCCTTCAGCAATGAACTTGGAAGGCTCTTAGAACACATGGCATAATGGTTCATGATTTGTCTACATATGGCCCTAACCTTGGTGACTGAGGCAGAGAGAAACTAAGTCTCATAAAGTATTAAACAAAAGAGAGAGATAAACACTTTTTTAGAAAAACAAAACACTTTGGTAGGTTTTTAGGTATTTAAAACACTGACTTATTAAAGGTACATTAAGATAGATCACACATGTTATTATCATTAAATTTTCATTGATTTTGGGCCAGGGAGATGGCTCAGTGGAATAAGTGCTTCCCTGGCAAGCACAAGGGCCTGAGTTCAATCCCTGGTTCTGCCAAAAAAACAAAAAAAAATTTTTTTTTCATTGATTTTGTGTATAGGTGTTAACATCTCCCATTTTCTGATAGTCCAGTAGTTGACATGTTTAAAATTGTTTAGATAACTGGTGGCTGAGCTTAGGTGTAAATAGAACTCTTTCCCCTATACTTGTGATCTCAAAACCTGGCTGCTTATCAGAATCGTCCACAGAGTTTGTGAAAATCCAGATTCTTGGGCCCCAGCCCAGGAAATTCTGATTCAGTAGTCTAGAGCAAGTTCTGGGAATCAAATTTTTAAAAGTTCTCCCAGCATCTCTGACACATGGTCAAGTTGGGGAAACACTGCACACAATTGCAGCCAGAGATAGTGTGAAATTGGGTGAAGAACAGAACCCAGGAAGAAGGAGGGCCAATACAGAAATTCCTCTGCTATGTGGGCAACCTGCTGAACTATACTCGGCTATAATTGGTCTTGCAAAAATCTATCTGATCTGAAAACAGGTTTTGGCTTCCCCTGAATTTATACCTAGGACTGCAGACCCTCCTGATCAGCCATCTCCTCCCACCTGGCTTCTCCCATCCATCCGCCTGTAGTTGCATTACACTGTCACAAATCATTCCACCTCTTCCCAAGATGGGGTTTGCTGAGCTCTTCATTCTTTTATCAATGAATGACAAAGGAAGATGAACAGCAAACTGTAGATGCCCTTCAGATGTCCTTGCCTAACTCTTCAACCTTTCAAAGCACAAGGGAAAAAAATCAGTGGGGGTTAAGAGAACTGCAATCAGGTTAAGAGAACTGCAATATTTTCCCAAATGAATCTATAAATTCTCCCCAAACCTAAGGCAACAGCTCTTTACTATTTCCTCATAAAGCTTTACTGAGATATTTTTAGGGAAGTAAAAATATATGCTGTCTTGATAGGACATAAAGCTTTTGGACTAAGGCATATTGTCTCATGATTGGTCTTACAAGGAGAATTTAGAGCTGAAATTCCTGGCATGTGTGCCACCCTTGCTCTGGCTATTCCTAATGGCTGGGCACACACAAAGCACAAGGATGATCTTCATCATGACAAATGTAAGCACAGGGACTCCACAGCAGTCCCTGACACAGAGGCATGCAGCATTGACTTGTTTGGTAAAGTCCAGAAATAGGGGTACAGAAAATGAGAGCCAGAGTGAGGGTGGCAACTTAAAGGGGAACGAAAGCAACTGCACTGTTTACTGTTCATCCCACAAGTGTTGGTGAGGATCTACTGTGTCCCATGCACTATATGAAACATCAGGGAGGTAGGGAATGGCACAAACATGGCTCTTGTCCCACACAACACCCACAACAACTTGGTGCAGACAGTGAAAACAAATTAACAAACTAAAGATTTAAAATTTGCTAAGATGTTGGAAGAAAGGGCATTAGGCAAGGGCAGAACACAGTCTATCACATGATTTTAAAAGTTCCATGTCATGGCTGTGTGTCAGCACAGGGGAGTGGAGAGATCAGTGAAGGAGCAATTGCAGCTATCTCACTGAGAAATGGCCATGCTGGAGACTGGGAGGGCATCCAGCCAATACCTGAACTTCCACCAGCAACCAAGTCCCAGATGAACTCCAGGCTGGGTGCTGTGACACAGTCCCCACAGGCAGTAAGAGAAAGTAGAAGACTGAGTGAAAGTAAGGAGCCAGCAGAAGTGGACTACAGCAGAGCACAGCTTGGGCTAAACACACAGGACTCAGGGACCAACACTGCTTGCTTACAAGAGTCTATAAACTACAGTAAAAATATATGGTGAATATTTAAGTTTTTAAAAAATTCAATACAGGAAAAGACATTGCCAATAATTCCCCTCAAAATATTCCCCAAACCCAGTTATCCTATCATTTTTCTTTGATCAGTTATCCTTCTTGCCCCTTTCTGAAGCAGTGGAAATCTTCAGTGAGTGTCTTTATAAAATGTGATAAAATAATAGATGGTGGATGTTGTTGCCAGGTGCCATCCAACAGAAAGGCACACTTAAAAAAAACATTACTGTGTGTCCTCATCTATCTTATTCACCAGCACTGGCACTGTGTGATTTTTGGCTCTTCCCCAATGTCAACAACCATGAAAGAGTAACGAGATCCAGGACATCCTAAGAGCAATGACAGTGCAAACTAAAGACACAAAAGAGGACTTCCAGAACTGCTTCAGAAAATAGGAAGAACAATGGGATAAATGTGTGGGGAGTGAAGAGAATATTTTGGAGAGGATTAAGGGTAATATCTCTTTGACCATAATATATATTTTTTTAAACATGAAAGCATTCACCGTATTTTTGGACCACACCCTATGTAGCCCATTGTAAGATGTGTGCAGTACAGGTGCAATGACAGGAGAGTGAAAATATGACAAGAGCCAAGAGGATGACCAAGGGGCTGAGAAGAGAACAGAGGCTGTGAACACCCCTGCATACACAAAAAGTCTAGGTACCAACTCTTTTAAAACATCCTGTTTTGAGGGGGAAGCTGTACACTGATTTCCACAGTGGTTGCACCAGTCTGCGCTTCCACCAACAGTGGGGAACGGTTCTTTTTTTTTTCTCCACAGCCCCTCTAGCACTTATTATTGGCTGACTTCTTAATGATAGCCATTCTTTCTGGGGTGAGATGCAGTCTCAGAGTTTTTTAGTTTGCATTTCTCAAATTACCAATGATATTGAACATTTTTCCATATATTTATTTGCCATTTATATTTCTTCCTCTGAGAAGTGGTAGGGCAGGGGCAGGTGGACACAGCTGGTGCTTGGGAGACTCTTGCCGTGGTGGCCAAGGTCCCCAGAAGGCTCTAGCTACACCTGGTAGGCCCATGGGAAAGCATTTGGAATTTCGTATATGAGTACACTCAGCTGTGTGGCCCAGTCAAGAGCATGTCCACTTTATGGTGTCTCTCTCATCACCAGCTCAGGTAGCACAGAGTACAAAAGCAAAGATGGCCGTTGAGTTCACCTAGTCTCCTTGGAACTGCTTCTTTCCTACTGGCTATCTTTCAGCTCAAGGAAAACACAGCTCAGTGCACATGTTGGGATTACTTCTGCATTCTGGATGTGAGCACAATGTATAAAAGAATTTTTCTTATGATTGGTTTCTTCCTTCTCTGATCCTGCCTCCAAAGGCACCACATTTCTCCAGAGAGTGTGTCTCAAATGCCTGTCTGTGAAACTCTTTGCAAACATTAATAGACAAATGGTTGGTTTATATAAAGCACACATGTATTGCTCTGACATAAGCAGCAAGGAGCCTGCAGTTTACATTTTTGTCTTCTTTTAAAAAGGAATGAGAAATCATATTCCAGATGATCTAAACTTTTAAGCAAGGAAGGCGAGGAGTAGAAAAGGAACCAAGATCTAAAAGATATTTAAATTTAGATTCTTCTAAAGCCAAGAACAAATTGACATTTAAGTTCATGTCTATCTTTAGAAGAGAAAACCAGTCTTGAATTGCTTGCCCACCTTCAACTTGTACTTCTCTACCTTGAGCAGACCCCTACACACTGAGCTTAACTATTAACTCCTGATTTAGAAATTAGGAGTCACTGCTATGCAGTTCCTATTCAAGGTTAGAATGCATCAAGCCAGGCTGGAGTTTTCGTGCAAAACACCAGGGTTTTCAATGATTCTGTGTACAGGATTCTTTCTAAATATAGTCAGGTGGCATGCAAACTTACATTTCTTATAAAAATATTCATCTTTAACCCACTCAAAAGTCTTGACTCTGTCCTCTGTTTATGTAAATCACTTGGCTTTTAGGGGTGCTTTCGGAGCAGAAGCCATGGTACTTGAATAGCACTTCTACCAGAGCATGCTGCTGGTTACACTAGAGTATACAGCGTGGAGGCTCAGTGTAGGAACAATGGCATCAGTCAGCTGTTAACTTTTTCTCTGCCTCATATACCTGTGTGTCCTTGAGATACTTATAAAACCTGTCTGGCCAATGCCTTCCTCATCATTAAAAAAAAAAGGAGCAAATAATACCAGTAATTCTATAAGATTTTTTGAAAATTGACTATGTGTTTAATAAATATTAGGCAGTGGATAAAAGCCAGCTTTAAGAAATATATATATATATATAAAGGGCCGGCGAGATAGCTCAGCAGACTAAGCGCCTGCTTGGGCAAGTGCAGGAACCAGGGTTCAGATATCTATCTATCTATCTATCTATCTATCTATCTATCTATCTATCTATCTATCTATCTATCTATCGATATATATCTGAATATACGTATGCATGCATCTATACAAACATATTCTTAGTTCTAGAGCAAGAAATCAATTAAAATGTTATCCTATGTTATTCATTCAAGGGATTATTACATGACTGTTAAAATGGTATTTTTTGGAGGACAAGTATACTATTAGGTTAAATAAAAAGACAAATTATTTTGTTATTTTATTATATACAATTTCTTTTTTTTTTCTTTTTTTTTTTTTCAAAGTTTTATTGACAAACAGATAGCAATGAGACAGTTTCAAATCATATCGGAAGGACAGTTTCAACAAATAATACATTGCATATATTCTTCTTAGTGGTTAATTGCTGTACAAGATGCGGACTTGTGATCCCATTTACAAACACCATTAGAACAAATCATTCTATTCATTAAGAGAATGCAACTATAAATCTATCCCAACCTCTTTGAATACACAGATACAAAATGGACATTCATCGGTATACCCCATTTTTTCTAAGTTCCGTTATTGAATATTATAGGTGTGTAAACTCAGCAAAATATTCTAAAAGAGTCCAGTAGCCCATAATAGCATTGGGTCTTATATTTAACTGGCAATGTCAGAAATTATTGACCTGAGTCCCCCACAGCTCAACCCAACAGCATGGCTTTATTTCTTATATTTCGACTTCATACTTTTCTACTGGATGGTTAAGACCAAGGTAAAGCAGGACCTATGCAACAAGAGTTGTAGCTTTTTGGTCTGAGAAGGTCAGTGAAATGCCCTCAGGATTTGTCCTGAGATCCTGTACCTCAGATTGTAGAACCTTCATCAGTGCAACCATGTGGATGAGTCACGGCCATTGCTTGGCCAATATATACAATTTCTTTTCTCCCTCTTTTTTCCCTTTCTCACACACTCATAAACTTCATATAGCTGAAAGGAAATGTACACATGTACAAGTGTGTGTGTATGTGTGTGTGTGTGCACGCGTGCGTGCGTGTGAAGATGATGACTTAGAGAATGTGGAATTAAAATGAGATTTTTAAATTTTCTTTATTATGTTTCCTATTCCCAAGTTTTCTATGCTATTTTTAATCTTTTACATTAATAGTCTTAAAAGCTGCCATGAGCCAGTACAAGCGACTTCTTAGAACAGACCCAGCAGGAGCAATATGACTTGTGTTCCTCCATGCGTTAGCAAAGAGCACGAAAAGGTGCAGACGTACATCTAGACAGGCTCCTAGCCAATCGCAGAGACCTGGGGGGCGGAGGGGGGGGGGCGGCAAGGACCGGACGTGGAAAAAAAAAAATCCCAAAGTACAAGAATAAGGAGCAGGGCAGCAGTAGGCAGTGGGGGGAAACCGCATCTCCAAGCCAGCAACATTTTAAAATCACAGTAGAAGGAACTTTTCTTGGAAAGCGCTCCCAAAGAAATTTAGAAAACGAAGGACCAGAACAGTTGTGTGAGGGCACTTTGAGCAAGGGGAAGCAGAGACTCGGTGACAGAACAAAGTCCCATCAGATTGTTTCCAAGAATGAGGTCATGTCAGGGGCTCAAAACAAATAGAAACTGTTCGAGGCCACAGAGCCCCTCGGTCTGCGGAGAGGGCAGCCTCTCGGGCGGGCTGCTCTACTGTGTTTACGTGCGGAGGACAGCGATGCTTTGCTGAGATTCAGCTCACTCTCAGCCTCGCCTGCTGTCACTCCCGCCTCCGCCTGTCGTGCTGCACCCGGTTTCTCGCCCGGGTCTCAGGCAGTTTCCTTGTTTCCTCCTCTTAGCCCTCGGTGCAACAGAAACACCCCAGACAGCTGTAGCTTTTGGTTAAAGTGATTCTTACGGCGCAGAAAGAGAGCCGGAAGGACTGGCTGCTTCGCGTGGCCCTCTGTAGTCATACCATTTTCCTGGTTCACCAAAGATCCAAGTTGCTGCGCCATTTACTCGGTGGCCTCACTCATTTTCTCTTTCTTTCTTCCTTCTCCCCTCCTCTTTCTTTCCCCAATTTCCTCTTCCCTCCTCTTCTTCCTTCCCCCCTTTCACCCTGCTTTGTCCCTCCTTTCTTCTTCCTTTCCTTTCCTTTCTTTCTGTCCCTTCCCTCCTTTCTTCTCCCCTTTCTTTTATCCTTTCCTCCCTGCAGTCCTCCCTCCCTCCCTGTCATCTTTCTTCCCTCCCACCCTTCTTTCTTTTCTTCTTTCCTTCTCTTCCCTCCTTCTCACTATGCAGCACTCATTTACTAGAGCTAATCAAGCACCTACTATGTGCTATCCACCACATTAAGCACTGTAAAGATAAAGACAGAGAAGACACAACCTTTCCTGAAATTAAGCTTTCATTTCAGTTTTTGTTTCAGCTCCCAGCCAATCTCTAGCATCCATGCAGACACTGACGTTTATTAGATGTGCGGCACTTTCACTGAATTTTTTTTTAACCCTATCATCCAACCACAGATGAGTATTATTACCATCTCTATGAAACTAATGGTTGAATTTAGGCTGAAAGGGTTAAAAGTTCTGATTCAGAGGTATTCAGTGCATATGAGGAGGCATCAGGAATTTATTTGGGTTTTTCTGACTCCAAGTTCAGAGTCATTTCCTGCTGTGCTTGCTTACAGACTGGGAAGGATCCTGCCTGCACTCTCGTGCTTCACCTTTTCCACTGAACTACATAAATACTTGTGTGCAACGAGATGTGAGTTGCATTTAAAGAGTCTGAATAATTTAAACACAAACACTTGTATCTAGCAGTACTGTTCAGAATGTTCAGGGGCATGTGTATTTGTTTCACGTACAGGAAATTGGTAACCATCATGGTGCTGTCTGAAGAGAGCAAGGTGGACAACCAGCAGCTGACCCTGGAGAGATCGGGAGACACGCAAGCACAAGGGCTTGTGCATGTTCTGAGAACATATCTCCTTTGGAGCCAGCTGCAGGAAACACAGGAAGCAAAAGCCCTCAAGGCTCAGGTGATGATCAAAATCACACAATCCCATCTCTTTTTAATTTGAGAATTTTTAACATACAAAATGAGAGAAAATATTCTAATAAATATTCACGTACCCATTATCCAGGAATCAAGACTTCACTCTTTATCATATTTATTTGAAGATTAAGAATAAAAATGTTTCATAAGGTTGAAACATCTCTTATATTTCATCCTTCATCCATCTCTTCCTTCTAGTGAGTACCATGAGGAATCTGAATCTCAAGCCATTATTTATATACTGAGAACCCATGTCTTCATAAGCAATTTATAGTGTTTTATGTATCCATTATAAAATATACATATGTCATACTTCTTACATCATTCTGCTACTTTTTAAAGAAAGCATTACTGCTTTTTCACTCTAGGTTGAAATATAAAAAATCTGTCCCATTTCTTTTAGTAGTTCTACAGCATTTTATCACAGGGATAAACTAACTTGCATGCCACCTTATTCTTGTTGAGGGATATGAAGGTGGCTGTAGGGGACACCAGGACAGATGTACTAGTGCACGTTTGCAAGTGACTGCGGCATCCCCCAGAAGTGTTGTGACTGGGTGATTACTAAGTGCATGTTTAATGTTGCATTTTGATGAGTTGTTCTTCAAAGTAGTCATAGTGAAGTATATGACCCTGTGCTGTGTGTTTCGTCGCTTGGTTCTCTACACTGTATTCAATACTGTGCATCGCCAGGCCTTTAAGTCTTTGCTAACATGACACACAAATGATACTACCTTCTTGTTAATCCTTGCATTTCCCTGATTTACTGGTGTATTCTAGCATCTTTTCACACTTATTGGCTGATGTGTGTGTGTGTGTGTGTGTGTGTTTAGTTATCTGCCATTTTTTTTCTAATAGATTATTTGTGGGCTTTATTCTGATCAATTTATAAAAGTAACCTGTGGGTATGAATCATTTGGCTAATAGTTAATTGCTGAAGATATCTTTTCCTTGAATTATTGTTTATTTTTATTGCTTATTTTTAGAAAGCATTATCAGGTTAGTTTCAAATGTGTGAAAGGCTTTATTCTTCTTACTCAAGTGTAGAATGGTATATATAATCTCTGTAATTAAATGAACAGTTGTCAATAGTTTCTGCAGATCTAAGCAAAAATTTCCCCACCAAGGACTTCAAAATGCTTTCCCAAACCTGTAAAGTGGTGGCTCTTAGTATCGAAGGACTACACATGTTCTATGGGTGCCATTTTATTTTACTAATGCTGTTCTGTAAGTAGGAAGGCAAAACGATAGATGGGCTTTACAAGCCAGTAGCTTATCCAAATCTATTCTTATGTAGACTCTAACCAGGTTGAAAGTAGCTTCACTGTGTGGAATTCATCATTTAGTGATTTTTGTTTAGGTCTCTCAGATTGAAATGTCAAACTTTGATGCCAATTGTTGTCCTGTTTCTTCCCTCCTTACCAAGAGAAGTTTTCAGTTATGCTTCAAGTTTCTGAGGAGATTTTACTCTTCTGCCTTCTCCTTTATTGGACAGTGGTTTACATGATTGATGGAAAGCTCTGAAAATACAAGTAGGAAGCAAGAAAAAACCTTGAATGTCTATATTAGTATTTGCAGAGTCACTTGACTATAAACTCCGGGAAGTGAGGGCCTGTGTTGACCACGTTCACAATGGTTATATCCTCAGCTCTTGGCTCAGCTGATAATCCCTGGTAGTGGGAATATGTTCAACATTCCCAGCCCATACAAATTCATTTCTGTGCTAAACACTCTGTATTGTGTGTGCTTCATGTAATGGAAAGTGACCAAAATAGGCAAAGTCCTTGCCCTTATGAGTTTACATTTTGGTGGCAGGAAATATTTTTATGACAGGAAGACATAAATGATAATGAAGCAAAACGGTGCCCTGCAGTGGGGGGAGGTGCTCCTGTTGTAGAATGTGGTCTCATAGGCTTCTTGAGACTGAACCACATTGGTGACCAACATTTCCTAGGTACAGGTACATAGAACTTCAGAGCCAAGCACTCCTATTTCAAAAGGTAAATTCACCTTTCTCACTTTTATTGGGGGAGTGTAGAAGAGGCATGCAAAGATGTGGTGAAAGCCCTGATTTCAGACTAGAAAGAGTTAATGAATCGGTGAACCTTTTCTATAGGGGAAATAGCTGATTCATGCAACTTGGTGGCTGGGCTGAACTCTTAATTGCCTGAGTGTTCCCACTACCCAGCTCTCTAGGAGCCCACTTGTCTAGAGCAGGTCTTCATGCCCTTGAAATGTTCCTGTCCTGCCCCCAGCTAGAAATTATGACTCCAGATTAACTTAAAAAAATTATTGAAGAGCCTGTAAAGTGCAGAACTGAGTTCATATCACAGAAACTGTCACTTGTACAAAGCATTCCATCAAGATTCTGTAGATATTAGCTTCAACTTTCTTCTTGCTTCATTTATTTTGAAAGCTCTTAAGTTCCTAGCACTAGGTAGTGGGTGCTCAGTATGGTTCTTGCTCCTCCCTGATGCCTCACTGAAGACAAAAAATATTATACTGTTTTCTGGTTTGTATTGGTTTACTTAGCCAAGAACTTAAGTCACAGATGTTTCCTAAGTATCTTTTGGTGAATTTCATTGTTCACTTTACTTTTGCTAGGCAATACAGACAGACACCTTCAGATTTCCTTCATTTAACTGGTGGATGAATGTACTCCAGTGAGTCCACTGGTAGCGCACGCGGGCCCGGGTTTTTTAAAAAAATTTTTAGTGAACTGTTAACTTTGACACACAGCATTTTCGACCTCTCAGAAGAACCAATTTCCAAACGAAGACAGCAAACAAATATGCTCGCCCACCTTTCGAAAAAATGTTTATACCTTTGGCATATTCGCTTCTGTCCATCTGGTTGTTAGCAAAGACTACAAAAGGCTGCACCATTTTGCACTTTCGTCTTAGCCAGGCGTTATCTTCTCTCCATGTTTTTGTTTCTTGACTTAAAGAAAACCCCTCTCTCCTCGGGGTTGTGTTTTTCCTTCTAGGGTCACTTAGAAAGGAAAACGTGACTGCTGAAGGTCTTTTGGTTCTGCTTTCCCCCTCCCAGGAGGCCGTCATTTGTGCAAAAGGACCCGTGGCTGTGCAGGGTGTCACGCTGGCGACAGGCGCTGCTGGCGGCGGGGCGCAAGGGTCAGTGCCCGCCACGTTGGGGGCCCAGGAAGAACCGCGAGCCCCGGACCCGCTCGATCCGGGCGTCTCAAATCCCGTTCTCTTCCTGGGTGAAGAATCGCCCCGTTCGTCCGGATCCTGGGGAGGTGGGGTGTGTGTGTGTGTGTGGGGGGGGTCCTAGGCTGTCTCTTTCCAGCGCAACCTTCGCCACAGAACTTCGAGTCCAGGCAGGCGACGCGAAGCCGGCTGGAGGAAAAGCGCAGACCCGGGGCGGCGGAGGAACGCGAGGCCGGGAGCCGGGGGGATTTCCTCCCGCGCTTCCCTCTCCAACGGTAGCGGAAAATGTGATTTGCTGTGCATTCCAGGCGCGGTTCCCTGGGGTGACCTCTCCCAGCAGGCCGGGGCGGGGGAGCAGACAAAGAGGCGAGCGGGCGGAGAGGGGACCCCGCAGGGAGGCAGGAGGGGTGCAGGGGGCGGGGGCAGTACCGGGAAAAGGGGCGGATAACGGGTCCGCCGGCGGCTGCCGCGCCTGGCCAATGGAGAGGCGCGGCCCCGGGCGCCGCGCTTGGCCGCTGACATTTAAACCGGAGCCGGCGCGATGCCCGGCACTTGGGGCGCCCTTCGCGGACCGGGTGGCCCAGTGCGCAGCGGTCGCTTCCCTTCGGGTCCCGCTGACCTCGCGCCGAGCCTGAGCGGCTCTGGCCGCGGCCTCACGCAGCGCCCCGCGGCGAGAGCGCAGCCCGAGACCCCCGCACTGACAGGTGAGCGCGGGAGCCGGGCGAGTATGCGGGTGTGTGCTCGCGGGTCTGGGTGTCTGTGTGCGAGGCGCCGCGGACATTCGCCGAGTCCTTCTTGCTGCGGACGCGCGGCACCTCTCGGTGTGCAAAGGTCCTGCGGTTTCCTAGGCTAAACCCGACGAAGCACTGCGCGATTGTTCCTCCCACGGTCGCGGATGCGGTAACCTCGCAGCGCCGGGTCTGCTGGGAAATGGGCAGGAAAGGGGACTCTCAGAGGCGGGCAGGACTTCGCGTCCCACTTCCACTTCCCGGAGCCTTGCCCTTTCTAAGGTTCTGGTGCTTGGGGCCACAGAGTCTGCTGGACTCGCCGACCCCGAAAGCGCACAGCGGGCAGCGAGCCGGAGTGGCGCAACTGACCATGGCCGCAGACTGCCAGCCCGCTGCCGTAGAGAGCTCCAGCCCTCGGGCGCTGCGCCGGGGCTGGACGGCCACGGCTGCGGGCCAGAGCCGCAAGGAGTGATGTAGGTGCGCGGAGGCAGGGCCGTCCGGAAAATCAGTGCAGCGTGTATTTACCAGCCCGCGAGGTGAGGGTGGCACTCGGGAAAAGTGGGCTGGAAAGAGCAGAGCCGCCGGCTGAGGCCAACGGGTCTGGTTCCCGGGCCTGCAGCGCGCTGCGCGGTCCTGGGTTCAGGGTCCAGCCCGCGGCAGGGCTCACGGGGCGCTGCTGGCCGCACACACTGGAGCGCTGGCTGCACACTGATGAGCGCTCAGCGCCCTATTCTGAGACTCTCGGATCCCACGCACGCCTCGGCTGAACTGCAGACGTGCAGGCGCCGGGCTGCGACGCGCCGGTTCCCACTTCCGCGGGTGCCCTTTAATCTGTATCTTCAGGCACCAGCCTCGCCTCGCTGCACCTCGCTAGCCACCGACGACCGCAGAGCTGGCTGCAGGGGGCCAGTCCCTTGCTCCAGTGCACCAGGCGTCCGGGTCCCTATTTTTTGCCTGCCATCTGCATCACTCCAGTGACTCCACTCTAGCTTGCAGAGCGAAATAGGGGCGAGAGTCGACGGGCTGTCATCTACCCGGTCCTAGTTACTTTTAGACTTTGGGTTTAGGAAGAACACAAGCACCACAGCTCTTTCTTGCTACTGCCCTTAGATCCTGGTTCGGCCTGGGAAGCGCCTGCTTGACCTCTGGGGTGCCAGGCCATGGAGCACGCCAGGTGAGCAGCTTGCGCTGCTGACCCTTTTCCCGCGCGCTTGGGGCAACTCGCCAGTCTACCACCTTCCCCTCCTCTGCCGACTTCAAACCCCAGCTTTTAAAGGTAGAAATATAACCTCAAAGCTTGGGGTTAAAAATCTCTGAAATGGTCTGAGGGCAGCAAGGCGACCAAGGGTAGGTAATTGGATCTCTTGCTGGAAAGGGTAAAGCCTCATGGCATGCCGTCTGTTTACGTTCCCTTGAGATGGTGCCAGGGCACGAACTGATTAAAACAATCTATTGTGTTCAATGGGTCACTGGGGCTTTAAACTGTCCTGGGATCTCTGAGTAGTGGCTTCCTTCTGACTGTACACACAAGTTAAATAAATAGTGTAAAAAAGGTTAAGATAACCCCATCCCTGGCTGAGAGGCTTCTTTCACCCCTAGGGCTTACCCCCTTCCTTTCCTTTCTTTTCTTTTTTTTTTTTCTTTTGGAAAGGCAGGGGACAGGAGGGACTTGAGGGTAAGGATATTTTTAAACAACAAACTGGTAGAGATCTTAAGAAAACTGGTTTCTCCTTCACCCCCTGCTCCCACAGCCAAATCTGCAAATGTAGTGATCTGATTACTATCATTTGATAAATTGCACTGTTGGGTTGTTAGTATTACTTAATTATTTAAGGATTCTTTAGTGTGTGTGTGTGTGTGTGTGTGTGTGTGTGTGTGTGTCTACCTACACATTTTTGGATATTTGACCCCCAGGTCATTGTAAGAATCAGAATCTTTTGTAAACTGTAATTTCACAGGTTTCCTTTTTTTTTTTTTTTTTAAGAATTCATTTTGGTAATCCACAATATGTAGGAAATCCTGGTTTGCTAGTGTGAGTGGTAACACAGGAAGAATAAATTATGATTATGTCTCCACATCTCTGAAAGAGTGTCTCCTGTCTTGTTCTTCTAAACTCCATCCCATCTCAGTCTTCTTATCTTCATTTTTATGTCTTTGGTACAGGGTCTTACTATGCAGCTTGGATTCCTAGTGATCTTCCTGTTTTCAGCCTCCCCAGCGCTGGGATTACAGGCATGGGCCGCCAGGACCAGGCTTGATCACCAGCTCAGGGACCCCCGGGGGCGGGACAGGTGCAGCATGTGGTACTGGGGCACCGAACCCTGGTCCCTGCGCTTGCCTAAGCAGGTGCTTAGTCCGCTGCCCCATCTCGGTCTTACTGGTCACATATGGAAAGTGACAAGACACAAAGAGATCCACAGATATCTCTGTCCTGAGAAATGTTTGTTGATTGCCAGGCTGTGCAGTATGTTCTAGAAAGGGGAATAAACCACAGTCAACCAAACCTTAAGGTTTTATGAAAGGAGGGACTGTCTGTCTGAAAGGCACCAAGCCCTACCCGCCCACTTCTTACATCTGCAAGGAATTCTCTTGAGTCTAACATGTGCTTTTAGAAAGGCAAAGTACAACAGAAAGATCTGGCACAAGAAAAGCCTTTTTCTTCACATGTAAACGTGAAGATACAAAGCAGATAGTAATTATTTGATGTATAATGTACTTCTAATTTTATTGCATTAGAAAAAAAATTCATATACCCCACAACTACTGGGCTAGGAGGTAGCTGACAATAGCTAAGGAGGTTTGGGGCTTTACCTAGGACTCAAAGCATGGCTTTCCCACCTACCAGCTGTATGCCTTTGGATACATTCCTGGTTGGTAAAAATAGAGAATATTATCTACCTCATATTTTGTTGTGAAAAACAAAGGATAAGATTTAGACAGAGTGTAGCATACTGCCTGGCATAATAAGGGTTTAAAAATAAAACTTCTTACTCCAAGTGGTGGGGTTTGGAAAAGGAGTAAAATTAATTATATAGCACCAGGACATGTCACAGAGTGGCTCTGAAAGTAACCCTGAATTCCACTCACACAGTGACTGCCACATCTTTGTCTACAATTCACAGTCTATAATTTACCTGTCTCTCAATAGTGCTAAGTGAATATTTAATATTTATTATTTTCTAACTCATTTTCTATTGACCTCAAGAATTGCATACAATCGTTATTCCACTAAAAAGTCTCCTTGCACTCTTACAGCTCCTGAGGTACTTAACCATGAGGTGGTCTCCTCTCTGGCCCATGTAGTGCTGAGCCCCAGCCTGCTGCCACCCAAATGACTTCAACAGGGAGCCTGAAGCAGTGTGTGGAGCATGTTCACCCATCATCCCAGCACTCTGGAGGCTGAAGCAGAAGGATCACAAATAGCCCATTCAGGACAAATTGTCCTATCCTAGACAGTTTAGCAAGACCCCGGCTCAAAATAAAAGTAAAAAAGTCTGGTCTGGGGATGTAACCTAGTATAAAGGTCCAGAGTTCAATCCCAAGAATTGAGAGAGAAAACAAATGTGGTTAAGATTCACATTGTGTACAGAATGAGATTTGATCATCTTATGGCTTGCCAATCACTATTTTGTATCTCCTTGGTGCAATTTGTCTGAAAAAAACAACGCTTATTTTACTTTTAAGAAATGTTCTAGATGTTGGTTACTTTTAAAATTAAAGATCAAATTAAAATTAGCCTTTGGCTTTCCTAAAGATTCAGTCCTGAGAAAAAGTAATA
>NW_004524742.1:4240717-4255234 GCF_000260255.1 Octodon degus
TAATGAAGAATCTTTTGTGGTGGAGAGGGCTGAGCAATGCCCCATAGTGACCTGACGGAACCTGGTTTCAGGACTAATTGCAACTCTCAGCCCTTAATTCTTACTCAAGGAGAACACCCAGAAGCATACTGGATATTCTATAGGAGAAAGAACACTTCTGTTTTCTAAGAAGCTGAACTTCCTTTTGATTTGGTATTCTTGAAGCTTGTTTTTACTTTTCTCTGAATAACTATAAAGTTTACTCAAAAGCCTCATGATGAACACTAAATATTTTTTATGAATAGACTTTTAAAAAATTAAAAAAAAAACCCTTTCACATGTAATATATCTTATTTTGAGGAGAAAAAAAACTGCATAAAAGAACAGTCTATCACAGTCAATCCCATTTGCTTATGGGGTATATACACTCCCATGCAAACAGGATGTTTGCCCAAATTAAAGCTGAAAACCACAGTTCACTAATTTTGAATTAACTGCTTTGTTTTCTGTGGTTGGTGCCATAATGTATCCAATGACTTCAACTAGAAAATAAATTCCATGGTGTCCTATAGTGAATTAGGTAGTAAGTTGGGAATATCTGGAGTCTTTCTAGAACAAGATAGACAAATATTAGGGAGCTCTTTAGGCTAGAAAACTTTGCCAAACTGAGGATCAGAAACCAAAAGAATTGCAAATCACTCTTAGGAGAGCATTGTAAAATGAACCAAAAGTATGTAAAACCTGTGTCATTCAGAGAATCACTTGACAAACTTTAATGAACACTTGCTCTGTGCCTAGCAGTAAGATGATGAATAAGCCGTGGTCAATGCTCAGGACTGGATTGTAATTAAATAACAGATATGGAAATGCTACAAAGAAGAAGTGGAAGATAGAAAGGCTACTAAATTATTCCAGAAAAATAGAATTATACCTTCTGGACAGGTGTTTGTAGAAGGGGATGACCTTACAAAGTGAACCAAACCTGTTATAAGTAGGTGATGTATAGCTCCAGGCAGTTTCATGAAGTCTCAGTGCAATGGGCCCTTAGAGTCTTGTCTGGGGAGTGGGGAACTGGATTGCAGGCCAACTCAGTGGGTGCAGAAAAGCATTGTGGGAGTAGCTCTAGGGCCCTCTCATGTGCTGCTGCTTTGAAAACAGCCAGTGAATGAGTTCCATTTTGGATCTTGGTCCTGAATTGAACAAATAGCAGAAACCTATGACCGCAGCTCAGAGGGACAGTATCTGTGCCCAGGAGACTGGACAGTCATGGCTCCAGTTATTCTGGCCTTTGGAGAAAATCAGTTGTTTTATAACTGGACTTCTCTCTTAAGTGATTTTAAAAAGACAAAACAAAGAAATAATTTGTTGTTGTTGTGGCCAAAAGGGCTCTGATTAAAGAACGGGGATGTTGTAACATACACTGACGAAAGCCAGGGAGTTGGAACAGGAGCTAAGAGCCACATTATCAACTCCAGTTTGGACTTGCTCCCGAATAGCAGGCTAATGTTGGAGGGATGGTGACAGTTCACTATTTTAAATTTAGAACTTAATTAACATTTTTTCTTTTAAACTTTTATGTTTTGGTACAGGGTCTTGCTACACAGCTCAGATTCCGTGATCCTCCTGTCTCAGCCTCCCCAGTGCTGGGGTTATACACATGTGCTACCATGCCTGGTTTCAGGGCCAGCATGGCATGCAGTACCAGGGACCGAACCTGGGTCCTTGCATTTGCCAGGCAGGCGCGTAGACCACCAAGCTATCTCCCCAGCTGTCTAAAACTTAATTGTCTTAGTCTGATATTAGTCTGAAGGTTGAATAGTCATACTCATCAGAGGTTGTCCATTAGAAAACATAGATTGTACACTCCTTTTGACTTTGAAAGATGATGGCTCTTAATAATCACACTAGTTTGTCCAGTTTCTTGAGCAAGAATTATGAAGTTAACACTGGTGTTCAGGAGAGATTGGATAAAATCTGTACTTCATGGCTGTGTTCTTAGGTCCAGAAAACCGTAGGAATGGGACAGAAGAAGCCTCAAGAATCAGGTCAGCTTGTCTTGATGGCCTGGGGAGGGAGACTGTAAATTTGAAACAGCCCTCATTGAGGGGGAAATCCTGCCTGGTTGCAATACTTCTCATGGCCTCCTGGCTGAAACACCATGGCTTTGCTAGCCAAATTTGGCTTCAGGCCGCCTGCCTGCCTTCTTGCAGCACACTGGTGAGCATCTGCACTGTGGAGCCTTGGAAGGCCACACAGGAGATTGTTTTGCACGCCCCTTTTAAAAATGCCCTTTGCTGTCTCCCCTCATGCTTTTCTTTTGCTCTCTGCCCTATCTTCTCTCAACACTTGGGCCTTGACTGGCTTTGTTCACACCATTCATTTCTCTCCCTCTCTCTGTGCTTGGTTGGTTTATGTCAGTATTCTCACTTCCTTATCAATGTATTTATCATTTATTTTTGTCTTCCTTCATCTGATCTTTCCCTTTTTGAGCCATATGTAGCTCTAGATCCACTCACAGTAACTCATTGTTGTTAATTTATTCAACATACCTATGGCATTTATTACTGTAATTATTCGCACATACTTATTGCACATACTTCAGCTCATTTGTTTGCTTGCCTTTTTCCTTTCCTTTCCTTTCTTCTTTATTTTATTTGTTTGTTTATTTATTTGAGGTGGGATCTCTGTTTCACAAGCTGGTCTTGAACTCCTGAGCTTACGCCATCCTTCTGCTTTATCTTCTCTCATGCTGGGACCAGATGATTTTAAAATTTTATAGACATACACATAGAAACATACACACACACATCACTAAGGCGAATGCTGTTTCACCATTTAAAAAGTAGAAAAGCCTATAGCATGGCTTAAAGGATGATGTTCGGAATATATGTGCTCAGTTTAAGATAAGAATAAGTGAGACGTTGAGGAATCATGTGAGTCATTTGACCTGCCTGGTCTGGTCATTTGGTCTATCGGTAATTTTTCTGCATACATAGTTCTCAGATTGCTTTTACTTTTACATCAAATTTGATCTGCACCAACTTACCCCCCCCGGGGGGGTAATTGTATCTTTACTTACGCACAGTCATTTATCAAGAAGTAAAGCGACTTTGTCAAAGTCAGATAGCAAGGTATTGTGCCAGGACTACAACCAGAAACTCCATCTGTGCTGCTCCCACTGCTCTTCCCGTTACATCTTTTCCTCTGACTCCTGCTTTCTGGTCTCCCTCACACATCTCTTTTTCCTGTATATAGTGACAATGAAAATCTCATGTTGTCAAATTCAAGAAGGAATACATTTTTTTTCCATTCTATGTATTTGTTACAGGGTCTCACTATGCAGCTTGGACTCATAGTGATCCTCCTGTTTTCATCCTCCCCAGCACTGGGATTACAGGCATGCACCACCATGCTCAGACTCTGTTGCCTGCTCAGTGCACCCCAGGGCCAGTGCCAGTGCAGCATGTGGGGCCAGGGATCAAACCCTGGTCCCTGTGCTTGCTAAAGCAGGCATTTAGTCCACTGAGCTATCTTGCCAGCCCAGAAATACATTTTTGATCATAATGCAAAGTCTGGTATAGTTAGTGTCAGAAGCTTGGCAAAATATTCTAATGAGAGTCCATGTACAGGTCCTGGCTGGGTCTCATTTGGGCTACTGGTGCACACAGTGGCACGTACTTGTACCGCCAGTGCTCTGAGAAACTGAGGCAGAAGGACTGCAAATTCCAGGCCAGCCTGATCAGTCTAGCAACTTAGTGAAATCTTGTCTCAATGAATGAATGAATGAATGAATGAATGAATGAATGAATGAATCAATCAATCAATCAATCAATCAATCAATCAAGGTTATGGATGTCACTTAGTAGGAAGACCCTAGATTTAATCTTCAGTACCAGAATGAACAAAAATTCTTGGCTACTTTGTGGTATGATCTTGGGATTATTCACACCTTAAGGCTGGAAGGATAAGGAAAATAATTCCTAGAGGCACTGTGAGATATCAGGGGATACTTTACATAAAGTGTTTAACTAAGCTCCTCATCAAATGCTTTACTTCACTCACTGTTTGGTTTTCCTCTCTCCCCTTCTCTGCTTCCCTTCTTCAGTATGAGCCGCACCGCCTACACTGTGGGAGCCCTTCTTCTCCTCTTGGGGACCCTGCTGCCAGCTACTGAAGGGAAAAAGAAAGGGTCCCAAGGGGCCATCCCCCCTCCAGACAAGGCCCAGCACAACGACTCGGAGCAGACTCAGTCACCTCAGCAGCCCGGCTCCAGAAACCGGGGGCGAGGCCAAGGAAGGGGCACAGCCATGCCTGGAGAGGAGGTGCTGGAGTCCAGCCAGGAGGCCCTGCATGTCACTGAACGTAAATACCTAAAGCGAGACTGGTGCAAGACGCAGCCACTGAAGCAGACCATCCACGAGGAGGGCTGCAACAGCCGCACCATCATCAACCGCTTCTGCTACGGCCAGTGCAACTCCTTCTACATCCCCAGGCACATTCGGAAAGAGGAGGGCTCCTTTCAGTCCTGCTCCTTCTGCAAACCCAAGAAATTCACCACCATGATGGTCACACTCAGTTGCCCGGAACTGCAGCCTCCCAGCAAGAAGAAGAGGGTCACACGCGTGAAGCAGTGCCGCTGCATATCTATCGATTTGGATTAAAGGAACACACCCACCTTGTCCTGGGAATACAGCTCAGGGCAGCCTAGAGCCAGACCCAAACACCCTGATTCCTACTCTGCTTAAACCTAGAAGCCAGAAGAACCAGCAGCTGCCTCATGGCAGCAGTCTGATTGTGCATAGTCGTGTATGTGTGTGCCTGTGTGCATGCATGCGTGTGTATGGGTGTCTTCAGACATCAGAGGACATAGTCTCTAAGAGAGGGCACTCTGTTATACTTTGCTTCACAGCAGGAGGGTGGAAATACCCACAGTGACCCTGTCCACACACACAGGGGCAGGGCTGTGGTTGGATCTGTTCTTGTCTTTCCTGTGCCCTCCTGGGGACAGGATTTTCTTTCAGAATGAATGTCAATAGCACAGGCCACTCAGAGGGCAAGGGACCTGAGTTCCTGCTGCATTCAATTCAGAAACTCTAATTTGTGCCCACTTTCTCCCTTCGTCTTTCCTCCCATGGTCCATCCTCAGGTTCTCAGTGGTCATTCTGTCTCATCCCAATTCTCCTGGAGTTCCTACACTAATTTACTTGACTGTGGATGTGATGTTTCCTTTTTATGGTGACCCTCTATGCTGGGAATGGGGGCTGAGATGTGATGAGGGACAAGCAAGACAGATGTGGGACAATGGCTGTGTCTGACTCAATTGAGGAACAGGAAAATTGAGTGGGGAGGATTCCGAGAATTGTGAGGCGACTGCAAAGCATGGTGGTCCCACGCTTCAGTGAAAGGCTCTGCCTGATATTTAAGAGAACCCAAGTGAGTAGACCAAGTTGCTCCAAGTCACTGAATTTAGCTGTCCCTGATCCCTTGAAAGGAACTGTCATCCAACACTAATATTAAAACTTAAACATTGACCACTCTTATTTTTAGACCCAAGTAATGAATAAACCAAAAGAGCTCCTCCTCTACACAGAGATAAAGAAACAAGAACCTCATGAACTGAGATCCTAGTATCTTTCTTTTTTCTTGGTTATAATCACCATATTCTCAGTTCATTATTTCTGCATAACCCTTCTGAGAGCCACAACCATGTATCATAAAACATTTTTGCTGAGTGTACCTGACAGTAAAGGCTAGTCTGAGGGGAGAGGTTCATCTGACCTATTCTAGCTAGAAGTTGATTTGGGTCATTTTGTTTTAGCTATTGCTTGACTAATCCTGAGGAAAGAGAGAGTTAGGAAGTAGTGAGGATTCCATCTCACTAAATAGTGGCTGTCTCTTAAAATCTGGAATAAGATATGAAGATGTGATTTCCCTTTCTCCCTTTGCTCTTTGAGGGTCTGCAGGGAAATCCTATTGAGAACACAGAGCATTGGGTGTGTCAGCTGTCCAAATTCATCCCAGGGAATCCAAGTGACATTGCACCTAATCCATGCAGACTGGAGGTGCTGTCCTTTGATTAAACTTGGGCTGCTTGCTGTCCTTCCTTAGAACTGATCTAATGGCCAAAGTGCAGGGTGAGTGAGCCTTATTGCACTCTGGATTTGGCTGAACCATCTCTTCAAACCTGAGGCTCTATATGTAAATGCTTCAAACACTCTTTTTGTCTTCATCTTCTCAGCTTCACTAGCCAAGTCATGGGTCACTGGGAAAACAAATGCCCCAGATCTAGACCTCATTCGCCCATCAAGGCTCCAGCGTTCAAAGAACCATTGCAATTACTATTTTTCTTTTTGTTTTTGTTTTGGTCTAGTGCTCTCTCACTGACAACTAAACAGGAACCATGCTTAAGACAGAAGTTATCTTGAACACCCCCCAAATGGGTCTCTTTTAGGAGGATTCTTTTTTTTTTTTTTTTTTTTGGCTGGCTCCTGCTGCCTTAAGGGTGGATCAAATCGCGGTTCCCTGTGCCTGACTGAGTTTGCCCAAGCAGGAGTTTAAACAAGTGAGCTAACCCACAAGCCCCCCACAATGAATCTCTTTTAAAAACTTTGAAATTCACTACTGATGATTCTATAGGTGAGTTGTGAAACACACAGGCTGTGCATTGTGTATACACTGTATGACGCTGCCCTGAATCTTTGTATCACCCACACCCTCCAGCAACAAAGCACAGGATGGATTTAATTAAGCATGCAAATGTGAAGCCAGAATTTTGAGGGTAGGGGAGAGAGGAAGAAAGGAGAAGCTGAAAAAATAAAAACCACACCAGAGAAGAAAAATGATGTTCAGAATCATCCAACATTGAGTTTGTCTTCTTTTAATTCTGCCACCAGTGTGCAGCTTTGTTAAAGAGCGGTGGTGGAAGCTGGCAGGAGCAATGTGCTCTTAGGAGCTTGTACGATGGCTGTGCATTAAGTCAGAGTCAGCCGCAGGGTAGAGAATTGCTACAAAATTAACTTCACCGGAATAATCAGTAGCATAAAAATCCCAAAAGCACAGCACCAGCCAAAGAGAGAAATGTCTGCTTTCTTACTATGCCTATTTTAAGGCTAGAGCAGGTGTGGTGTGTCTTGGGACTTCGATTGAAAATGCCACACTGTTGCTTCCTTTACTGGAGTCACTGATGAGGTAATAGAAGGTGTATTTTTTCATTGTTACAGTAGAATTTGTTAATGGCAAGATACATGCAATCTTGTCCTTACCTATTAAAATAAGGCCAAATACCCAATATTAATTCTAGGATGTACACTTTGTGCTTGGCATTAAAAGAGAAAAACACATCCTGTAATCTGTAAGTCATCTTTTGTTACTGTAGTGATTCAAAGTTAAAAGTTGTAATGAAAAATCTGGAGGAAAGGATAATTTCCACTGTGTGGAATGTGAATAGTTAAACAAAATTATGGTTATTTAATGTAATTATTGATTCGAATCTTTTGGTCACTGTGATTTCAAGCATTTTTTTCTTCCTATATATTACTTCTTCTGAAGTGGACAAAGAAGAAGCTGGCACGTTGTATCTCGCTGGAGACTTTGGTCAGGTCAGAAGGAATCACAGTCGCGACACACACAGAGATGTGCTAGAGGGAAGAACTGAGCATTTGTTTCTTTTAATTGAATGTTCCTTAGAGTCCACATTTTAAAGCAATACTCAGAGAGACTTTAAGTGTTGTTTGGGAGACTTATGGTGTGTACGAGAGCAGATGATGGTGGACAGTTCATCAATAGAGTCCCGTAAGGAGGAAAAGGAAAGTGAAAAACGCACGGACAGACTTTGCTACATGACCAGTTGATGCTTACAAGTGAAAGTAGTTCTATTCATTTGTCATTCCACAAGATATTTAATATCATCTGCATTGTATGTTATGTTTGCTTTAATCATTTAAAAAGAACAAAAGATTATATACACTATGATCTAAATACCTTATTGTGTACAAGGGTGAATGGGGATTTAATAGTTCATAAAAGCTAATTTGGCATAAAGTTTTATGAATCTGTAACTACAATTTAATTTCACCCCAATAACATTTGTATAACCTTTTGCCAAAGAGTTACCAATAAATTAAGCCTCTTCTTGATGCATGTTTCTGCTTTATCTTGTGGGAAGGGAAGTGGAAGTGATATCCTATTAGATTTTAACAGGATAGCTTTGGCTGTGGCAATTAGAGGCAAAGGGATGGGTCTGCACTGGAAAAGCCAGCTGCAGCCCAGGGTACAGTGGAAGGGAGAGCTAGAGGGAGCGAGGAGGGAGTACTGGTTCTGAGATGCTGACATTGGCATCTGCAGAAACCTTTTAAATATTCTACACATCATTTCAGAACTATTTTTCCTACTATACAATTGAAGCTGTGGAGTTTTGATCTCTGTTCCCACTTGGCCATACAATGTTATGAAGTATGGGTACTCTGACAAGAAAAACCCAGTGATTATGTGTGAAGTGCTCATGTAGCACACTGTGATAAGGGTTTACTTGGACTTTTTTTTCATGTCAGCCTCAGGATAATTCACTGAAGTAGGTACCATTATTATCACGGTTAGGGAGCAATGAATTGAAATGGTCTTATGCAGCACCAGGGCCCCGATGTACTATGGAAAACTGTAAGATTTCTCAACCTGTATTGGTTTGTTCTTTTAAGGAGAAGTTTTTAAGGGGAGGTTTATTTTTTGGTTTTGATGTCGAGGACTGAACCCAACGTTTTACTGCTAAGCCAAATCCCCAGCCAAATCCCCCGCTCCCTGTTCTTTTAAGGACAGAAAGCATTATCCACAATAGAATAATAGGATAAATTTGAGTCATTTGTAATGAAATGAATGTACGTTGAGTCCATCATGTTAAGTAAAATAAATGAGACATGTTTAAATGTTATATAGTTTCTCTTGTATGATAAAAACATGATATAAATCATTTAAAGACCAAAGCAAAATGCAGATAATAGGAAACATGGAGATGTATCTTTTGCAAGTGAAATGGGGATTCAGAGATGGGTGGAAAGGGTAGGGAGGGGAGAGGAAGGGGGAATAAAAAGGATTAAGATGTTTTATGTACAAATACCAACTTCCACAATGAAAATAATTATTACGTATGGCAAATACATACCCAAAATGATGGACAATAGACCTGTAACAATAGACTACTGAGTATTCACATCAAATGACCAGAGCTGGAAGTTTCCTCCCAGGTATTCCATTGAGCTGTCTATTTAGCCTATTGCTGTCCCCAGCTGATAGCCATTAAGTGAGACACTCACACAGACAGCTACCTGTAGTTATTTCAAGAAGTTTTTCACACCGAGGAAATTTAATTGGATCAAATAAACATTCTCACTGTTCTTGCAACTATTCAGTCCTTTCCTTGAATAATTCCTCCCTAAATTGGTATAGGCATTCAAAAAGGAAGGCTGAATTTATTTTTACCAAGCTCTCCATAGGTTTGCAGGAAAAATTTTCAAAGCTAGGTCTTCACTCAAAATTTTTCTACATGTCATCTTCCTACATGCCTGTTCAGTTTGGCTTGGCACTTGAGGCCGGGTACCTCCTGTGTCAAGCCGCACTTGCCTTTCAGTCCTTATTCAGATGCTCTTTACTGGGCATGGTTTTTCCAAGGCCATTGTCTCTTTGTTATTTTCCTCCACTTTTCCCCTCCCAATTCAAGGAGGCCATAATAAAAAGGGAAGTGGCAAAGAGACTTTGCCTGAATGGTTCTGGAGCTTGGGCTCCTAGGCTTAAATAATCTTCCAGCCTTGATCTCCCAAGTGTCTGGCACTCCAGGTGCTGGCCAATACAATATGCCTGACAAAGAAGCCATTTCTAAGTAACTAAAGGAAAGTAGGAGAATATGCCTACTTGTGAATACCAACAAAACGATAGGAATTATATAAAAGAACCAAACAGAAATTGTAGTCAATGAACTTTGAAATGTAAAATCTAAAATAAAAAATTCATGTACAGGAGTTCAATGGTGGATTTGACTAAGTAGAAGAAAACTGATACACTGAAAGGAGAGGGAAGGGAAGAATGTAGGTTTGTGTGTATGTGTGTGAGTGCACATGAGCGCGCATGGGCAAGAGAGCTCTACTGTAATCAGAAGTGAGCAGACAGCACTACCGAACTATAGAGATAAAATTATAAAGGAATATTATTAAGGACAATATAGCAACACAGTAGATGAAATAGACAAATTCTTAGTGTAACAGGGATTTTGGTTTTATTGTTTGATGTTTGCTAGTGACATATTTTAAGCCTCATCCTTCCCTCCCCTTCCTCCCCCTGCACAGGCAAACTCATAAGGAAGCCCAGATTTGTTCACCTGGTGCTGATGGGATAATCAAACCATGCAAGCCCTTGCCCACATGGGGATCTTTATCTAAGCTTCCTAGTTCTCTTTCCTTGCTCTGTCAAGCTATTTTCAGAGGAGGCCAACAGTTATTCTCTACCCTCAACAGCAAGCCTCATTATGTGAATAATAACCTTTTTGGGTTGTACAGCAGCATCAGTTTGAAGGTCTGAGCCAAATTTGGATTGGGGCCCATATTATTTATTCAGGCATGTACAACATCTTTAAATTCTGAACTTACCAAAAGTGACTTAAAAGCATAAATACCGCAACAGCAGTACCATAAGTTAAAGAAGTTGAATGAGAAATTTTAAAAAGAGGCCGGGGAGATGCCTCAGTGGAATAAGTGCTTCCCTGGCAAGCGCAAGGGCCTGAGTTCAATCCCTGGTTCTGAAAAAAAAAAAAAAAAAAAGAAAGGAAGAAAGAAAGAAAATTTTAAAAAAGCTCTATAAGACACAGCCCAAAGAAGGATATTTTCACAGGTCCTATCAAATATTTAAAGAAGTTTATACAAATTCATCACTAACTCTTCCCCCCCAATAAAGGAAGTGCTAACACTTGACTTCATGCTGTAAGATCAGCATTACCCTGATGCGAAATCCAGATAAATGCATCACAAAATAGAACTACTGCTAACGTTTCTTATGAATGTAGATGTGAACACCCTCAACAAAATGCCTACTGATACAACTATCAGTAGGTTAAGAAACAGAAATTACAGCCCTTCTCAAAGCTCTCTTTACGCCTCATCTCCATGTCAACACTTTCCTGCATGATAGTAGTAATCAATCTTTTACATTATAAAGTAATTAACCTTTTCCATGTTCTTATAATCTCATCAATACAGCAAATATCTCTACCCCAAACTCAACAGTTTGATTTATCTGAGAAAAAAAATAAAGGTTTAGATTAAGGAAGCCCAAAGCTCTGCCTATCGTAGAGAAGAAGGTTACCAGTAACCACTTGCTGTTGTTACACATACTAGTTTATTGAGCAGAGGTCAAATACTGCATAGCAGGGCACGTAATACCAGCCAGGTTGTCGATTAGGAAACCCTTAAATTTCCTTTTATGAATTTGTCTATTTCATCTACTGTGTTGCTATATTGTCCCATAAAAACACCAATTCATAAAAATCATGGGCAAATTCCCCTGTGACAAATTTAAAAACTCATTGAGAATGTCTTGCATCATAAGTAAATGCAAAAGTCATACTTAGGGTGATTTGGGGCACTATCACACCCTAGTCTACTCCAGCACAGGGTCATGTAATCAAAAAGAGACCCTCCAGGTTCTAGCTTCTCCCAGGGAAGAAAAGAGATTAATTCCCATGTCTAGTGCCACAGTTGTTCTGAGGAGGATTCCTAGAGGAATAGCTTTTGTTTCATGGATCTCAGACCCTGACACCTCTGGCAAATCCAGTCACCTGTGTGACGATGATGGCAGTTGGGGCTGGCAGGTGCTGTGTATGTTTCTCTCTGCCCAGTGCAGACAATGCAGATGAAAAACTCTACCTCTCAGCTCCTCATTGGAAAGGGAAAGAGTTAGCTCATGTCTAAAACACCCCAACTTTTTCATAGGCTTTCAAACAGTGACCTTTCTCTTGTCTTAGAGCTGTGACAGGTCCAGTGATGATGACTTAGGCTGGTAAATGTCATAGAACTTGTAGTGGATGACCCAATGAGCAACTTGTAACACCCAGATAAACTGAATCAGTGTGTTTCTGTGTGTGAAGGGCCCCCACACAGCATACAAGCGGGACTGAAGAGGAAGATGTGTGCTGTTGATTCTCCTGGAGAAGCATGACATGCTGGTTTTCCTGATAGGAACTTAGCTGTTCTCATTGTTGGAGGAGCCCCAGTGTTTGCTGTACTGAGGATGCTTGTGGTTCTCTTCGGGGGAGCTCAGGTCCTTACTTTGAGCATCACTTCCTGGCTCCAGTGCAATCCCCCAGCCTGCTGACACAGATCTTTTATCCTGATGGTGCCTTGGTACAGACTTGCAGGAGACATTGTCTTGGCTCTAAGCCTCTAGCTGGACTTAGGGAGGTCACTGGCCTGGTCTGTAGGTCTTCAGTTTGACTCATGCATAATGTCTCCTTGGCCTCACTCACTTGGATCCTTGGGTCTCTTTTGTATGCACATATTTCTTATGCTCCTCTCTTCTGCATTTCACTTTTTGGGTAAATATTATAAAATAATCCTATATATTGTCTGTTCAGTATTAAATCCACTGCCTTGTCAGCCTTGACCCTGATTCTACTCCCTTGCAAAGCCAAACCTATTCTCTGGCTTAGCATAGAGTAAACAGACAAAAATGACAGTGGTCAGCTTCTCCTTTGGGAAAGAATAATTTTTCATGGCTTCCAGGCCTCTTAACTGGGTTCTTCTCCTATATGAGACCAACATAACCGTTTTACATAAGCCTTCTGAGAGCCACAAGAAGAAGATGGAGACAGGTGTTTGCTTTCTAATGTACAGATACTCAAGGAAAATTGAAAACACATCAAGAAATTATAAACCTGCAATAGAATAACATAAATCTCCAGAAACTAATCCTGATGCAATGAATTTATATTATTTACTTGACAGACAACTAAAGAATTGTCCTAAAAATACCCACTGGAGTCAAGAGAACAATACATGAACATAAGGCACTCACAAAAGTGGACTGCGAGAAGTGCTTCAGACAGTGACACCTAAGAACACAAGCACCTAGGTCCATAAAGCAAACATATATAGTACTAAAGGGCAAAGCATGCAGCGTACATGGACCCAAAAGGCATAGGTGGAACATTCCACTTAATAAAAGGCACTATTTTTTTCAAGCACATGCAAAACTTTCTCAGGATAGATTACACATTTAATTTACAAGACAAGATAACTCTTAATATGTTTAATGAGGTTGAAATAAAAAAGTATTTTTATTGATGACAGTGGAGTACAGCTACAAACAAACAGCAGAAGGAAAATTAAAACATTGACAAGTACATGGAGAGCAAATAACATATTTTTACAACCATTGTGCCAAGGGTTATCAGGTAGCCTCATCCAGAATTATTTAGTTTGCCAAATAAATGTCACTTCATTTTGGAGTGCACCTATCTCCTGGAGTTGGCTTCCAAGTTCTTCTCATCTCAAAGATTTTCATGCAACAAAAAACAGTGAGAAAGTCTATTTGGAAAAACAAATGTGAAGAGTGAGGAAGAAACTGGCTCTGCAGAACAAAGTGGAGCTGAGTAAAAGAAGAGAACGCATACATTCTGGAGGACATGGGCAGACTACCATGAGGAAAGCCACACTATGAACCTTTTATGCCCTCGGTGTCCTTCATGCTGTCCACATCTCTTGGGAAATCTTCAAGAACTTCAGCATACAGAGTCCTGAAGGTGGTGCTCTGTAGATCCTGGGATCCCTCCACACTTCTCTTCTCAGTCAGTCTATGCCATGCCCTGTCTCCTATCTCAAAAGAAGGAATCCAAAAGGAAATTAAAAGATATCTCAATTCCAGTGTACTCATGTATAGTGTTTAATGATGCATATGAAGAGCAGAACAGACGAGAAAGTCTTTCTAAACACATCAGTAGCTAAAACTTGATTTTATTATACAAAGCCAAAGCAATATTTTGCAAAGGTTAAATAAAAGAGGCAAATAGAATGTGCTCATGGCTCCAGGAGGATCAAAACACTCTCACAGAATTAAAGATTCTCTTTAATCTAAGACCAAGACCTTCTTTGGGAGAACCATACTTATTTAGTTATCAGAAGAAGGCAGGGGAATACTGAAGAATGGTGGGACCTGCCCAAAGGCTTCTCAAGTAAGATAGGAGTTAATCCACCCATAGTGATATGCCTGAGGCTATAGCATTTGTCTAGTTGAGGCTGGGACCAGGGGTCCTTGGCTGTGATCTTGTGTTATCCTTTGGGGTCATATGGCTCCACCTGTCATTCTGGGCCTTGGTAAGGACCAGGGACTCACAGAGGTTCATTTACCATGAGTCCACAGTCCATCTCCAAACAAGGAGCCTGGGCCTTGGACAGACTCCCAAGTAAACATGGGTGCCAACTGGTTAATTTAAGACCTGCTCAGACTGTTTTGACATGGTTTCCATTGGTAAATAACTACAACAATGAAAATAATTATTTAAAA
>NW_004524742.1:4255334-4268856 GCF_000260255.1 Octodon degus
ATGATAGCAAAATGGTTAGCTAGGAGGAGATCTACGGTTTTGTTGCCTTATGTCACTTCTTTTTAAAATTTCTTTTAAAGTTATCTTTCTTTCCTCTATTCCATATGGTACCGTTGAGCCTATTTAATCACCACACCTTTTGTTCCTACTCTGTTTCTAGAGGTAATGTAGAACCTCATTGGAAAATTATTCCACTCACTTAACACGATTATTTTTAGAAATGGGCTTGAAACTATGAGTCTATAAGAATCTTTTTGAAGGTTTAGACATAGAGACTTGGAGTCAGAGGACTTTTTTTTCTTTTAGGATCATAAGTTCATTGGCCAAAATTTGCTAATAGCCATTGTTCCCAGGTCTAAGGCTGAAACTGTCTGAAGGATGCATAGAAAAGCAGTGCCATGAAAAAGAGAGAGTATCTGTTTCAGTTACTCTTCTCTTGTTGCTGGGATAAATACTCAGCACTCAAAATGAAAGAAGGAAAGGTTTATTAAGCTCACAGTTACTGGATGTTTCAGTCCATGCTTAGCTGGCTCCAAGGAAGAATGGCACATGGCAGAGAGCAATCTTTCATGGCAGTGGAAAAGAGCAGAGAGCAAAAGGAGTGGCAGCAGCTCAGGCAGCTAGCTAGCCTCTTTCCTCTACTCACATTGTAATGCAAATTACCCTTCCCAGGGCAAGTGCAGCATCCATACCCACAATAATCAATCACAAACACCAGAAACTGCCCCATGATGGCAGGAGGCTTTGGGAGGACACCTATATACAATCATAACAGTATCTTAATAAAATATTGTTTTGAAATTTCATTGGTTGATCTATGCTTGAAGCAGGCCAAACTCTGAATCATCTTGTATTTGTTATGTATTGTTCTATAACAAGTCATGCCAAAATGTGGTAGATTAAAACAACAAACATTTATTATGTCACATTGTCTAATAGGGATCTGGGAATGACTGATATGGTAGTCCAGGTTCAAAATCTCTCAGGAGACTATTCAGGATATCTGCAAGGACAGTAGTCATCCACAGATTTGACTGAGGGGTGTAATCCCTCCCCATATGGCTCACTAACATGGTGCTGACTGAAGCCTCAGCTCCTCGCTGTGCCAGGCTTTCTTCTGAACACAACAACCACCAGCTTCCCCCACAGTGACTAATCCAAGAGAAAGCAAGGAAGAAGGCATAGCACCATTTATGACTTATTCTAGAGTTGCTCTGTTTTTGAAAGTATTTATTTTCTTTTTTGCCAGCATCAGAATCATTCACTTATAAAGTTAATTGTCATACTTGCAGATTTACAACTAAATAGGCAAAAAAAAAAGCCCCACACAAGACAACTATACTAAATGAATGTACACTTTTAGATATGTTGTCTATGCTAAATTATAATAAATTTTTTCTCTTTTTTCCTATTATACTTTATTTATTTTTTGAGTTTCATTGTGTGGAGCACAGAAAAACTAGAATCTTTATGCCACTGGAAAGGCACCTTCACAGTTACGTTGAGATGTCTCAGGAACTTACTTAGGGGCAGACTAAGAAGGCTTTAGGGAAACAGCTCTGCTTCCAGCCTCAGGCTGTACTGCTCCTTCTTTCACCTGATTCACATACTTGGATTTGGGGATCCTGCCCCCCACACCTTGTAAGAGTCCATTTTGGCTGTGCCTATGGTGGAGACGGAGTTTGAAAGAGGAAGAAACCATAATGTCTCCCAGACATACTACAAAGGAAATATAAGTCATCAGATAGTAGGACCTGGATCAGAGCCAGGATAACTCAACTCTTCTTGGAGAAGGTGCCATGGGATCTATAGTGATGGCAGGTGACTGGAAAAGTGGGTCCTCTCCGCTTTATGTCTTGTCTGAAAGATGATAACCATGATAATAAATTTAGTGCCACATTTTTTACAGTGCGCTCATCTGACCCTTAGAACAAAGTCATAAACCATAATGGGGTCCACGGTGCTTTCAATTATTAGACATTCATTTCTGGTCTTCACTTTTTGTCTTCAGTCAAAAATTGGCTTTATTATTACTTCTGCAGGGCTGGGAGATTGTAGGGGTATAAAAAGTTCTAATTTTAGAAATTCAAATGAATTATATGTTTATTAAAGTAAAATCAAGACTACCTAATGTGGAAAAACAAAATGCTTAGTATTGTATGTTTCATAAATATATAGCCATAGCATAATGCATGTTTGGTAATGGGTACCTTGAAGCTTTTCAGAAACCTAAGTTAGTTTATGTTATAAACACCCAATTTTTTTTTTAAAAAAAATAGTATTGCTCTTTTCTTTTAGCAACTAGTACTTAAGACATGTGCAATCTCACTTCCCTGGATTTTTGAGAGCCAGAGGACATCCAGAAGAGTTTTGGGGAGGTGGCACTGAGCCCAGGGAGAAGCTAAGGGTGTCAAGAAAAAAAAAATGGAAGTGGTCTGTCAGATAAGCTCTCTGAGTGTCATGTTCTCATCTCTGCACTGAAAATTTGCTATTTCAGTTGTTGCAAGCAAGGCTAGGAGAGCTGGTTCTTCCTCACTAGTCTCTCTCTTTATATTTTAAGTTGATCTCCTCCCTAGACTCTAAATACTTGGCATATTCATACCAAATTCTCACTTCCAGTGTTCACTCATGATTTGAGAGGATCAGGGCTTTGTTGTCAAAAGAAAATTAAAGAGCTGTTGAAGATATATTATATTTTTGGAAAACTCAACTGTTGCTCTCTCTAGGAACTGAAGACCCTCAATTATCTTCCTCTCTGTAAGCTGCCATTTGGTCATATGAAAATCCCTCCACTCAATCTGACTTTTCATCCAACATTCTTTATATTCGTGGATGATAATCTTTCATCAATGGCATGCTTATCAAAAAAATTAATTCAGACTATGGAAAAAAATCATACTCTTGGAGATTATTAGGCTAGGATCATGACAAATTTCTCGGTGACATTTTAAGAACTTTTGATTGCCAAAGAATTTTTCACCAGGGAATATTGAGGTAGGAGAGAATAAGTGAAGAGATGAAAGACAGCATAAGGGAATAAGTGAAGACAGAAAATGTTGGCTTACTTTGTAAGTTTCCAAAAGGCCCTTACACAGGGAAAGACCCCAAATCAGTAGGAGAGAAGCACAGTGAAGTGGAAATGTGCGTGTGGGACCTAGGAAAATGAACCAACTCAATAATCCTTCAGTAGAGAACAAGTGAACCATGCCAGGACCTGCAGGTGATGTCCAAAATGCAGAATCTATATTGCTACAATTTGAACTCCCTCTAAACTGTATTTCTTGTGTATTATGCCTTATGTCTAATATTCTTTATATTCTTACATCTGAATTTCCCCCAAAATTCTCATGTTCAGAGGTGGGTCCTGAATACAGCAGGTGGGTCACTGGTCTATGGCCTGGAAGGGTGTCTTCTTTGCCCTGTCCTCAAGCTCCTGCTTTCCGGCTGCTTTGGGGTGGGTGGGCAGCATTCTTGGGCCATCCCTTCCCCCACATCATTCCTGCCTTAGAAACAGACAACTGTGGACTGAACTCACTGGAAGAGTGAGCCCAATAAACCTCTCCTTTTAGTCATGGGCGTCAAGTGGAGCATTCTGTCCCAGCGACAGCAAAGGGACAGATCCATGATATTTTTTCATGATAAAGTCAGAGTCCTGGGCTAACTAAAGAGACTTTAGTTTTGGATATCAAGAAAGGATTTTAAATTGCCACAATCCTCCCATCTATGCCACCTGGGAGATCGCACATATGTAATTTAAAAGGAGATCATGCGTAGAATTTCTACAGATGCAAACCCATTTCTAGTCACAGAACACCATTGACCAACATTTCAAAGCTGCTGTTATATTTTGGTTACAAATCTGTTTTTTCAACCCAGCCTGAGGAGAAGTAGTATGTGGGTTTCCATCTATTCAGTAACTCCATCTCCAGCTGTGATTTGCACAATAACTGCTTCAAATAATGTAACACAATGTGAATCCTCACCTGTGAAAGTGGCTATGCCAGCCAGAGATTCTACCTTTAGGCTAAGGGACTAGAGAGGGATGAGCTGTGGACTGGACCACGTGAAGACAGGATGGCCATCTCTGTGGGCTCTTGGTGGCCTCACAGATGACCCCAGATGTACAGGACCAAATTCATCCGTGGACTTTTATGTGGTCCTGTGGAGCTTGTTTCTTTTTGAAAGTATCAGGCAGTTTGGCTGATTCACCGTCTGTTTCACTGGGAGCTGAAAAAGCCATGTTCTCTAGATCCGGAAACCGAGAGAGTGGATGGATCCAGCGATTGGTAGGTAATCTGATCTGCCTTTTGTAGCAAGCCAGAAGCCAGATGTCCCCTCCCCTTTGATCTGAATAACACTTTAGGCTGCAGACAATAAGATTGGTTTTAAATTTATTGTCTCTTTGATTTCTGCATTCTAATGCTTTTTAAATTCTTTACACAAGACAGGGCTATATATAGGCAACTGGAGTGGTTCATTGGGGGCCAAAAGAAGAAAAAAAAATGCCAGTAGCTTATGAGCAGTGCTAGGCAGAGCTTGTGCACATTCTCTGTAAGAAAACAAAGCCAACTTTCTTTAGGGGAAAGAACTTTTGCTTTCTAGTCACTTCACTCCAAAATGAATTCTCTCACTTTGACTCCCAGCTGGATCCATGAAAAAAGTCTTGTCAAATATCTCTCTTCAAAGCTCCAAAGAAGAACCAAATCAAGTGAAGGAGCCCAAATATCTTTTGGAAGCCCCCTAACCTCAGTGAAAGTTTTATTCCTGTTCTTCCCCATGGCATAGTCTATGTTAGGCAGCCAATCACCTGAAGCCAGGAGCTCGATTTCATTAGTTCCTTTGATGTGGAGCTACAAATATCTGAACTCAACCTCACCCTGGTAGGAGGAGTAAAATGGCATTTGGGAACTTCCTTCACTTACTTTTAAGTGAACAATACTGACTAGGTGCTCAATCAAATGGGTTTGAAACATTCGGCCCAGTGTCTGTCCCCAGGTGCATCTAACCCCCAAGAAATCACGCTGTTCTGGCAAGTATACCAGTTCCGGGCAGGAAAAAGATTCGAATCTTAACAGGCTTGCATTGCAGCTGTACAGCCCCTGGTAAGTCCTGGCCTCTCCTTTTCTCTGCTGTAGTAGTAGTAGATATACTCACACTGAAAAACAATTGATTAAATTGAAAAGCTTTTCACAGACAGAATCTTACTTACGCCCAATAACCTTCTTGTTATGGAGCTGAGGCAGGGCTGTCTTTCACGTTGCAGGGTGAATCTAAGTCGCAGGAGTTCAGAGGTTCATGGAAGCCTCCTTACTTGTCAGCAGTTATGGCAGGGCCAAGACTCAGGGCTCTTCAGCCCTTCTCCAGTGCTTGGCCACTTAACAGTTTGTGCCTGTGTCCTGGGAGATCAGAGGACATGCCTTCAAGAAGCCTTTGCAAATCAGATGCAGCGATTATAGTAAAATTCTGATCCTACTTTCCACGAATCCCCTATGTGCCTTTCCCAGAAGAAAGACAAGCTGCAAAAGCACTGATGGAGGTGAAGAATGAGAAAGCAGAGGAAGGGATGATTCTCTTCCTGAGTTCTGTGATGCAGCTCAAATCTGCACTGTGGAGCAGAGTTCCGGCTACCCCTATGTCAACACACCTATCAGATTTTCCAGCCAATTTTCAATCAGTTCCTTGGATATCAGGTACTGGGCCATAAAGCACTGCTTTCTACTTTATGATTCTGAAATATGAACTACGGCCACAGCCAAAGCTTTTAAGTTTGATGGTGATGGCTCCCAAGAGAAGCCCTTCAGAAACCTGAAGGTAGTTAAGGGGGGCTGGCAGACAGGGGAGGACTGCTTGCACTGAATGGTCAGGTCTCCCTTGTACATTTTCATTTTCTCAGTGGTCACAAAGCACTGGACTAGATATTTTGAAGGAAATAAAGGGCCCAACTTGCACAGCCAAGAGCATGACCAATCAAATGGTAGCAAAAACATTTTTTTTAAAATTTATTTATTTATTTATTTATTCATTTATTTATTTATTTATTGTGGCTGGCTCAGCCCACCCTGAGGGCAGTGCTGGTGTGGCATGTGGTACTGAGATTGAATTGCAGTCCCTGCGCTTCCCTAAGCTTGCCTAAGCAGGCGCTTTTAGACTGCTGAGCTATCTCACTGGCCCCAAAAGCATTTTTTAAAAATTTGTGAAGTCAGTAACTCCAGAAAATTGTCTGAAGCACCATCCAGGGACATGAACTCCCACACAATCAGAGAACTACTCATGTAGCTGATTCTGCTAAGGTTTTGGATGGAGGTTTCTTAAGTCACCAGGAGTCACTTTGGAGGTGTCCTTCAGACCCTGGACCTACCCGTTTTTTCTGTACAATGTTATGTTTTTCTGGAAAATTCTTCTTACCTGAATGAAGATTTCTAGTATGTGGAAAGAACAGCAAATAATTCCTACTATATGATTAGATCACTTCAGTGTGCATGAGAAAGAGCCACATAAGGACTATGGACTATTTCTCCTCATGAACCAAACTACCAGTCTAGGTTCAGTTTTCAGAAATAGGCACTGGTTGTTTGTTCAAGCATACAGGCTCTTTCTCTGATTCCCAAGGTGGTTGGGAAGCAAAGGTATCCCTTGGGAATCTGTGTTCAGGAGAAATTGCTGTCAGTAACTGAGATTGGTGTATGGCAGGGGTCCTCACCTCCCAGGCCACAGACAGAAATTGGTCCATAGCCTGTTAGGAATGCAGCCATGTAGCAAGACATGAGAAGGCCACTGAGGAAATCTTCATTGTGTTTACGACTGCTCCCACTGCTCCCATTACAGTCTGCACTCACCTTCTGCCGGAGTGGCACATTCGCTTCTCACAGAAGTAAGTGAAAGCCCTGCTGTGACCTATATGAGTAAGGGATCTGGGTTGTGGGCTCCTTATGAGAATCTACTCCTGAAACCATCATACCCAGCCCCTGATCAAAGAAAAATCATCTTCCATGAAACCAGTCTCTAGAGGCAAAATGTTTGGGAACCCCTGGTGTATGGGAATGGCCTTTCTTATCTAGGATTCAAATCCATGGGAGACAATCGCTGGGTATTCCATTGCCATCTTGGTCTGGACAAAAATGAAGAAGTTAGTCAGGGGACACCGGTGCCAATGTACACAATAATTACAAATTGAATCATCTAGTCAACATAACACAGATCTGTTTAATCACAAAATGCAAAGGATAAAGAACACTCCAGTACTCCTGGGATACAATACGACAAGTTACTCTTTCTAAAGGGTTAGGCTGTGGTACCCTTTAATTCACAGAACTTTATAAAGTGGGAAGGTGAATGAACATGTAACAAGTAGAGAAATCAAGATGCTCAGTGGTCTAGGGACTTGGCTAAAGACACAGAGCAGAGCTGTGACAAAACTCAGGGTCCCAAGTCCTAAAGTAGCCTGTTTTTCACCTTTTTAAAACCATGTAGTCTGAGCCTCCAAGTCTCCTTGGATTTGAATAAAAACATGGCCCTTGTGTTTTGTTGGAATTCTTTAAAACCTGTCATCCCCTTTTAAATCCAGCTTTGTCTTATACAGAGGACAGAACAAAACAGGGCTTATGGAGTTATAAAATTAGATCTCTGTAACATTTTCAGAACCAGGGAGGCTCTTTTATATACTGGCCCAGGGCTGGCTTCAAAGACCTGAGGTAGAATCCTGCATCTGGAAGAGCCCCACTCTTCGATTAATGTTCTGTTGCTGTTTTTAAATTCTTTATAATTTTCTTTATAATTTATGAACAAGGGACGCTACATTTTCATTCTGTACTGGGCCTGTCACACTATGAATCCAGTCATGCTCCTGCCGAATCACATCCCCATTTCTTCCCCGAAACAACTATTGTTTTAACTTTTATGCTAGTTCTTTTCTTCTTTGTAGTTTTATCACCTAGTTTACATATGCAAACATTATAATTTATTTTACATGGTTTTGAATTTTATGCAAATAGAATTCTACAGCACATTTCCTTGTGTATTTGGCTGGTTTCTTTCAATGAACCTTGTTTGTGAAATTCATCTATATTATTTTATTGTCTCATTCTTGTATAATATTCCAATCTACGAATACGTCATCACTTGTTTTCTATTCTTATTTGATGAAAATTTGAGATCTTTCCGATTTTTGGCTGTGTTGTGGTTTAAACATGAGGGGTCCTCTAGAGATGTATGTGTTGAAGTGCTAACACACATTTGAATCAGCTATTAGGAGGTGGGGCCTGGTTGGAGTGGGTGGGTCTCAGAGGTACCACCTTGAAGGGGATATCCTTTCCCCATCTGCTTGCTTTCTCTCTGGGTCTCTTGTGCTCTTGTTCCACACCCCTTCCTTGCTCTTATGTGTTTTGGCAGCTTGCTTCTACCAGGTTCTTCTATGTGAAGGCCTTACAGCCAGCCTGCCTTTGGAACTGTGAGTCAGTGCAAACCTTTTCTCCTTGACGTTGTATGTATCAGGTATTTTGTTAGAGAAACAGAAAGACGCTGACTACAGACTATCATGAATGAGGTGGCTATAATCCCTGCATCATTCTGTGAGAGCATATGTACTTGTGCTGAGGATTTACTTGAGAATGAAATTGCTAAGTCATAAGGTCCAACTTTGCTCAACTTGAGTAGATCATGCCAGACTCTTTCCAAAGCAGCTTCTTGATTTTGACTTCCAATAGTGGCACCAGAGGGCTTCTTGCCTCACATCTTCACAAAACTTGGTCAGTTTATTAAGCCACAGTGTGATCTTGTTGCTTGTTGCTGTAGTGTTGATTTGTGATTAAGAACAAAGTCAAGAATATTCTCAGAAATGAATCAGATCTTCCTTTTTGTATACTTTTTTGCTGGCTCTTTCATTTTATTAGAGTACTTCATCTTAATTTATAATAGTTCTTTATATATGCTGGATGGACAGTCTTTATTAGAACTATGTAGCAAATATTTCCTCCAGTCTGTATGTGAAAGGTTAAGCTTATATTAATTTCAGTCTAGTAAAAGTGCTTTTGTATCCTGCTTAAAAATTTCACCTTTCGAAATCATGAATATAACCTTGATGATTATTTTCTTTTCACATTCTGACTTACAAAATACCTCAGACTGATACTTGTATATAACATAAGTTAGAGGACAGTTCAGATTTCCTAGAAAATATAACATCATCCCAGGACCAATTATTGCAACCACCATCCTTCCCCCCAGAAGCCTCTTGTGCTAGTGTGTATTGGTGTACAGGGCTGCTGCAGGCTGCCTGTTCATTTTATTTACTTTCCTGCCTTTATGCCAACCCTACATTATTATAATTATCATTAAAAAAATCTTAGCATCTGACAGAATATTTCTTTTTTTCTCCAAACTTATCTTGAGGTGGGATCTGTAAGGGGGAACTAAACCCTCAGAAGCAGGACTAGGGCCCTTGCAAAAGGTCCCCAGCAAGCCCTGCCTTTCTCTGCTTGCTGCCGGAGCACACAGGGGGCTGAGTGCAAGCTGCAAGAGCTCCCCACTAGAGCGCCGCTGACCTAGGCTTGGGCTTCCACTCTCCAGAATTGTAAGAACCAAGTAGCGGTTGTGTAAGCCGCCGCATTTGTCATAGTTTGTTTTAACAGCCTGAACTAAGAACTTCCTAAAGCATTTACATATAAATGTGTTTCTATCCCTCTATTTTTTTAGGTCCTTACTTTCAATTATAATTTCTAGCTTTAGAGAAATGGTATGTGTTCATTAGGCATATTTTTGTTCGTTTGTTAAGCAATTATAAATTATATTTGAAGGTGTTTTTGTTGCAAGCTTATACAGATAAAATTCACACTGTGTTCTACCCCAGTCCCCTTTATGCATCCAGTTTTGCTAATTTGTCTATGTATTTTGAATTTCATATATACACAATATTATCTATGGATAAGTTTTCTTACTTTCTAACTTTTACAACTTTTATTTCTTCTTTCATTTTTGCATTGAGTAGCACCTTTATTTGTAAAAAAAATGAGTAGAGATGATAGTCGTGGCATGCTTGTCTTGTGAATCTCAGGGAAAGCTTTCAACACGTCACTGCTCCTTATAATGGTCACTTAAATTTTTTTAATAGATATGCAGTACTTTTTATCAGCTTTTTCCAAGTTTAGTGAGAGTATTTCTTCATTATTAACTCATGACGCACTCCTTAAAGTCTGTAGGGGGAATATTTATTTATTTTCATTTTTAAAATGTATTTAGTACAAGGTCTACAGGGTCTCACATCAGATTACAGATGTGCACCACCACTGCCAGTCTCAGTTGTTCTCTCAGTGCACCCTGGGGGGTGCCAGACTGGCAAGGCAGACTGGGGATCGAACCCCAGTCCCTGAGCCTGCCTAAGTAGGTACTTTAGTCTGCTGAGCTACATGGTCAGTCCCTGTAGGGTGGATATTGATTGAGTTGATCACTTTGCCCTTTATTCCACTGTTTGTGGGTTAAATAGCTCAACTGTCCAATATTAAGGAACTCTAACATTTCTGCAGTAATAGACCCAACTTAGTCATGATGTATTGTCTTTCTAAAATTAATTAGATCTAGGTTATTAATATTTTGCCTAGGATGTTTGGAGCTAAGATTATGACTGAAAGACATTGTGGTTTTCTCTTGTTACCTAACTTAACAAGATTTAGTACCAGATTAGTCCTCATCTTACTTTTTATTTTCAGGAAGAGTCTGAGTAATCTCTTCCTTGGATGGTTGATATATATTTTTTTGCCATTGAAGGCTTTGGATTTAGAGTTTTGATCGCTTTGAATTTATTTTATAAAAATTCAGTTTTTCAGTTTCTTTTTTGTTATTTTTGATTACTTTGATACTTTTATAAGAACTTTTTTATTTAATCTATTTTTTAAAAAAAATCTATTTAGTACAGGGTCTACAGGGTCTCACTACATAGATCTGACTCATAGTGATCCTCCTGTTTTCAGCCTCCCAAGTGCTGGGAGTACAGGCCTGTGCCAGCACACTCAGTCTCAGTCACCATCTCAGCATGCCCTGAGAGTGGGGACAGCACGGCATGCCTGGGAGCAACCCAGGCAACTGTGCTCTGCCTAAGCAGGCACTTTATTCAGCTGAACTATCTGGCCGGCTCAAATCTAATCTTAAAATATAAAAAGTAGTATAGTTTTAAAAGTATGATCTTTTCATTGTCTGAAGGCTCTATAATGATATTCCACACCTTTCTTTTTTATCCTATTAATAATATTGACTGTTTTTATGTCCTCTTATTTCAATTTTTCGTCGTTCCAAACATGTAAAAACTATTAGTTTATTTATTTTAAAATCTTTTATTCATTTATTTAGTTAGTACAGGATCTTGCTATACAGCTTGGACTTGTGGTGATCCGCCTGTCTCAGCCTTCCCAAGGCTGGGATTACAGGCGTATGCTACCAAACCCAGTTTCAGCAGCCCACATGGTGAACCTGGGGGTGGGGTTGGGGGGGTAGCACTGCATGCAGTAAAGGGAATCAAACTGCGGTCCTTCTGTTTACCAAGCAGATGCTTAGACCACTGTGCTGTCTCCCCAGACCCCATTAGGTTTTTTAGAAACCAGCTTTTGATTGTTCTAATCCTGTTTTGTATTTTAATTATTTCTTATTTACTTTGAACTGTTTCTTTCTTTAGACTTTATTTTTTCTTTCTTTTTTTTTTACAGAACCAGCAATTGAACTCAGGCCCTTATGCTTGCCAGGCAAGCATTATTCTACTGAACCATCTCTCCAGGCCCTGTTTTACTAATTTCTTGAAATCACTACGAGCTCATTAATATTCAGCCTTATTTCATAATTATGTATTTAATATAGAATTTTTAATAATTTTGTTTCACTTTTATAAATTTTTCATAAAATGTTACTCTTTTACTCAAAATATTTTCTAATTTTTACCCACTGATTATTTAGAAGTATATTTGTAATAATCATTTATTTCTAGTTTAACTGAATTCTTTCTAGAACATAGTCTATCATTAATTCTTTCTGATGAGAGTTGCTTCATGACACAATAGGTGGCCAGTCTTCAAAAATGCTGTGTATTTGTTGGTGCTATGTCCTACATTCCTCTGCTATGTTCCATATGTATCAATAAGTCAATTTAATTATTGTTACAATCTCCATGCTTCTAATTTTTCCTATGTGTTACTCCCCATTATGCTTTAGATCTAGAATGTTCCTCCTAAAAGCTCATGTGTTCAGAGGTCGAGCTTCTGGAAGTGGTTGGATCATGACGACACTACACTGATAGTGGATTAGTTTACTGAAGAAATCATAGCCAGAAAAGAAAAGAAATCAGAGCTGTGTGTGTGTGACTGGGCCCTAGTTAGAAGAGGCAGGCTCGAGAAACACACCCCAGTTCAGTGCCTCTGCCTCCCTCACTCCTTCCATCACCTTGCTTCCTGGCTGCCACAGCATGAGTAGCTTTGTCACACCCTTGCACCATGTTCTTCCTGACTTGTATGCAAGTAACCACAGACTACTAACTTATCTTCTTCAAGTTGTGGGTATTGGATATTTTGTCCTGGGAACTAGAAAGTGATTAAGACATCTTATAGCCATGATGTTTATGGATTTTTCTTTATAGATCTGCTGTTCCTTTAAATTGTCTGAGGCTATGTTATTCATGACATAAAACTTGAGATTTTTGTCTACTTGGTAAATTAAGCTTTTTCTCAATGTTAAGTGTCTTTTTAAAGCAGTAGCCATGTGTTTTCTTTCTTTCTTTTTTAAAAGTATCTCTGGATATTGCTATAAGAATTTTAAGACAGGGTTTCTCTGGTGTTAATTTTCTCTTAGATGTGGGTGCTAATCTGAATGCTGATTAAATTATGCCTTTATCCTCTGGATCTTACCATTTTACCTATGGAGTTAGCTGTGAATCTAATTTTGTAACTTTATATGGTGTACCTGAATATTTTTCACTCATCATTTCTGAATCTTTGCATGCTTTGTCTTTATTTTTTCATTTATTTATTCCCCATAATTTTATTGAAAAACAAATAACAATGAGACAGTTTCAAACCAAATTGGTAGGACAGTTTCAATAATTAACACATTGCATGCATTCTTCCTAGTGGTTAATTGCTGTACAAGATGCAGACATGATATCCTATTTACAAACACTATCAGAACAAATCCCTCTATTCATTAAGAGAATGTAACTATATACCTATCCTAACCATTTTGAATACACAGATACAAAATGGACATTTATCTGTATCCCTTTTTTATTTAGTTTCATTATTTGAATATTATAAGTGTGTTAACTCAGCAAAATATTCTAAAAGAGTCCAGTGGTCCATAATAGTATTGGGTCTTCTGCTTCACTGGAAATGTCAGAAATTGTTGACCTGAGTCCCCTATAGCTCAACATAACAGCATGGCTTTACTTCTTATATTTCGTTTTTATACTTTTCTGCTGGATGGTTAAGACCAAGATAAAGCAAGACCTATGCAACAAGAGTTGTAGCTTTTGGGTCTGATAAGGTCAGTGAAA
>NW_004524742.1:4269141-4303975 GCF_000260255.1 Octodon degus
AAAAAAAAAAAAAAAAAAAGGAATCCATCTAATAGAATCTGTCATAATCCATTTTTTATATGGAAATACTAGCAAGAATTTAAACCTACAAGAATTTAAAACTTACTGTAATAATACCATGATTTTAATATCTTTTTCTGATGCTTTTTGTATTTTATTTTTTAAATTTTTCTGAAACTTAACTAGGGTTTGTCTAGGAGTGACTTTTTCTTCATTCATACTGCATGGGTCCCAACTACTTCTTGAGTCTGTCTGTTGATGTTTGTCTTTAGTTTTGGAACAGTCTGTCCCTAGCCTGACTGATATTTGCTTATCACCTTTGTTCTGTCTGTGTCTCCTACATTTCTTACCATCTCTTCAATATTTCCTTTCTCTGAGTTCCATTCTGGATCATTTTCTTCTGACCTGCCTCCCAGGTCACCAGTCTTATATTAAATTATTGCCTTTTAAACTGGGATTATTGCAAAAAAGGATGAATAGGCCTAGGAAAAACAATATTGGCTTTTCTTAAAGAAGGAAATGTTCATGGCACATGAATACGATAGTGACAGGTTTCAGAGGCAACAACGATGGTGGCAGTGGTGGTGGTGCAGCACAGAAGCAGAAATTGGGGAGGGAAAGCCTTTATTAACTCTAAACAGATGGATAGGACCAAGGGCAGGGAGATGGGCAGATCCTCTGACCTGAGACAGGGAGCCTGAGGCTTCATGGACTTTTCCTAGGGGTGGAGTTTGAGGGGCAAGTTTAGTGACATGTAAGGAGCTGATTGGAGGCTCCCTTGTGTGGGTGGGAAAGATCAAAGGAAGTTGTACTCAGGACTGGAGAGGGGAAGGACGAGGAAGTGGTCATTGGGAAGATAAGCTATTGTTTTAAGGACTTCAGCCATATTAGACAACCACCATAATAATTCAGCAATTCTTACTAGGACCATAACCTATGTTAGGACTGTTTGCATACTTTTTGTTTATCCTTGATGACCTGATGTAATTCATTTTAGAGTTTTAAATTTCTGTCTTTATATGAAAAATTTGAAGCTATCAGTATGTAACTTATTTCCAGTCACCAGGTAGGTGACAGAGGTAGAATATAAAGTAGGATCTATATGCAAGGGCAGTGATGGGTTTCCTTATGCTTTGAAGTCCCTATAGTTTTCTGTGGGTTATGACTTCTTACTTGAGGTTGTGAATAAACTTGAGTATTTTAGGAGAAATGTAAGTCATCACTGGGGCTTAGGTAGGGATGCAGTGAGAATGGGTTGTGTCAGAAAGGGCCTCCTTGGAGAGGTTATGACAGCCACTGGGAAGCCCTTGGTGATGAATTTTATATTCTCTTTCCTATTACATGAAACCAGAAATAGAAGGTAAATAGAGAAGTGTTTGACTTTCTAGACAAATAGCATTTCTCATTACTTAGGTCAGTATCCTCAGTTGGAGAAAATATGTTACTTAATGAAACAGTGCTCCAAGGTAGCCCAACCATTCTGGTCTTTAGAACTATTGTACACAGGAACTCTTAGAAGATAAGGCAAAGAGACTGGATAATTGGGCAACCATTGGTGACTTCTGGAAGTTGAAATGTAAAGGAGAGCATTTTCTCTTTGCTTCTGGTTCTATCCAGCACATGAGAACTGAACAAAATTATCTGTTGTGTTTTGTCACTAACAATAAAAAGTCCTCATGACAGAAGGTTTAATTTCAGCAGAAAATATCTTAAAAATGATAGACAAGGTTGAACTGGTTTTCTTTTGGTTTCAGCTCAAGCAATGGACACAGTCACATAGTTGGAAACTGGGAAACTGGGAAGCACTGGATGCTACGTGCCTGTATTAATTAATCAATTAATTTATTTATTTTTGGTGGAACTGGGAATTGAACTCAGGCCCTTGTGCTTGCCAGGCAAACGCCTGTTCTACTGAGCCATCTCCCTGGACCCCATGCTTGTTTTATTTAAACCTTTTTTGTAGGTAGGAGATTGTTCTATGGAAACTATATTAGTGTTATTTATTTGGTAACATGTAAACAAAGTCAGTGTTCTTGCCAGTATCCTTGTGCCTCCTGCTGCCCTCATCCAGCACAGGTCTGGAGTCTGACTGCTGTCTGTATCTACCAGCATGAGGAGGGATACATCTTGACTTGGACATAGCTCCAAAATTGTAGCTCCTAGAAGAAAACTACTGCATCTGTTTAAAATCACAAAGACATTTCTTTTGTTACTGTTATTTTCAGTTAGTTTCTTTGCTTTCTTAGAGTGTGCATTGTTTTTGTTTTTGTTCAGTTTTTTTCTCTTCTTTCCTCTTTTTTTCTTCACTTTATTGGAGCTTGCGGAATTTTCCCATTGTCCTGCTTACTTGAGTCTTATCTCTTTTTCTTACTTCTTGATTATTAAGATAACTATATTGCATTCTCCTCTCCCAAGTTAACCAAGAAAGTTGAAACTTGGGGCTGTGGCAAAGGATTATAGAAATTGTAGATATATCCTAAATGCATGCCTGAAAAGCAAAGATATATCTGTACTAGTTCTAAAGTCTTTACTTAGTGCCCACAAAACAAACAAACAATACAAAATGCAACAGAAGAAACATAAGAGGAGGCTGGGGAGAATGCCTAGTGGCATAAGCACCTGCTTGGCAAGCTCAAGGTACTGAGTTTGATTCCCAGGACCACATGCTGTGCTGGCCCTGGAACTCCTGGGCATACCATGCAGGCCCCAAAACTGGGCATGGTGGCACACATCTGTAATCCCAGTGCTGGGGAGGCTGAGGCAGGAGGAGTACTATGAGTCTGAGCTTCATAGTGAGACCCTGTATCAGAAGCAAAATAAAACAAAAGAAACATGAGCTGAAAAGGCACTGAAATGGCTCTTATTACTCCCAATTATCTCAAAGCCAGGGACATGAAGAGGTAGAACAGCACAGGTCACAAACCTACATTATTCAGTTGGGTAACAGAAGATGTTAGAAAACATCAAAGAGGTACTCAGCAGATCACAGAAGATACACCTAAACAGAAAATGGAAATAAAAACTGAAATGATGGAGGAGCTTTCAGAAGATAATACCATTAAGCTAGATGAGCTAAACAAAATGATACAAAACATAGAAGATCAATTTACAAAAAAATAGAGCTCATAGAAGGGTTTAAATCATAAATCCAGAGAGTAAAAATTACACTCAATGTATGGGCAAAAGAAGCAACCACTATGAGCACAGTTTCAAAACTAGGAGACAATGATGCCTTTAAAAATTAGGTACTGAAAGATGCTCTTAAAAAAAGAGAATATGAAAAATAGATCCATCAGCTACTGCATGATGCAAAAAAGACTAATCTAAGGGCAGATGGAAGAAGAGGAAAATCAGAAGACAGCACAAAGGGCATAAGAAACCACTTACAGAAATAATGACCAAGGGCCAGCCAAATAGCTCAGTGGACTAAAGCACCTGCTTAGGCAGAGTGCAGCTGCCAGGGTTTGATCCCCGGAATGTTGTGCTGGCCTCACCTCTGGGGTGAGCAGAAAGAGGGATTGAGACTGGGTGTAGTGTCATGCGCTTGTAATCCCAGCACTTGGGAAGCTGAAAACAGGAGGACCACTACTTATGTAGTGAGACTCTGTAGATACTAGAGACCCTGTACCAAATATATTAAAAGAAAAGAAGAGAAATAATGACCAAAAACTTCCCAAATGTAGTAAAAAATTATGCAAATCAGTGAGGCATACAAAACCCTAAAAAACCATAACCAAAAGATAACGTCTCCATGGCATCTTATATTCAAAGTAAGAGAAGTCATTTACAGTGATAAAATTTTAAAGGCTGTTAGAGAAAGGCTATGAATCACATATAGATATGAACTCATTAGGATTACAGCAGACTTCTCTATGCAAACTACAAAGGTTAGGCAATTTGAAGTAAGGGGTTTCAATCATTGAAGCCAACAACTTCCAACCCTGACTTACGTATTGTACAAAACATTCTATTGAATTTGATGGAGAAATAAGGTATTTCCTCAGCAAAAAACACCTCAAGAAATTCAACATCACCAAATCAGCATTAGAAAGAATTCTTAATGATATTCTAGTAAGAAATAATGAACTCAAAAATGACAAGCAGTGTAAAGGAATGAATACACTTTGTAAGATGAGTAGTTATGCACTGCAGAGAAAAATGAAGAAAGCAGAAACAGAAAAGACATACAAAGAAAGTTAAGTCAGTACTTCTTAGTAATACCTGGCAATGTGAATGAATAGTTTCAATTTCCTAAAGAAGACAGATGGGCAGAATGGATCAGTAAACAAACAAAAAAATCAGTAAACAAAATATGCAGTATGCAAGAAACACATTTAATTTAAAAAGAAACTAATAGATTTTAAAAAATGGCAAAAAAAACCCACATTTCATGCAATATGAAACTGGAAAAAGGCAAGAGTAGCTCATTTCAAAGTAGATTTTTTTTTTTTGTATTGGGGATCAAACTCAGGACCTTGTGTTTGCCAGGCAGGTGCCTCTGAGCTATCTCCCCAGAAAGCAGATTTCAAGCTGAAACTGATCAGAAGCAACAAAAAAGGTCACTACATATTAGTTAATGGAACAATTCATCAGGAAGAGATAAGTTATGAACACATATGCACGAAATACTGTCACACCTAATTTCATAAAAATAGTGGATAAGAAAATCAAATAAATGCCAATACAATTGTAATGAGAGATCACAATACTTCACTGTCACAAATGGACATTTCAACTAGATAAAAAGATCAAGAAAGAAATATCAGAGTTGAACCAAACCATCAAACAATGGATTTAATAGCTATTTAGAGTGGTCCATTGAAAAACAACAAAACAGACATTCTTCTCAGTAGAACATGGAATTTTCTGCAAAGCAGACCAAATAAGAGCCCACAAGGTATGCTTAAGTAAATGCAAATGAAGTGAAATACATATTTTCAGATCACAGTGCAAAGAGACTAGAAGTCAGTGGCAGCGGCATCACAGAACTATTCAGACACAAGGAAATGGAATAATATCCCCTCGAGTAACTAATGGGTAGAAGATGACATTATAGAAGAAATCAGACATTTCCTACAAAGAAACACAATAATGCCAGTATGACATAATGAAAACACTTTTAAGAGAAAAGTGTGTAGTGTTGAATTTCCCATCAGGAAAACAGAGTGACCTCCAATAAATGATCTAAAGATACTCCTCAATTTCTTAGAAAAACAAGAACAATTAAAATGCAAAGGCTAGTATGAGGAAGCAATCATAAATATCAGACCAGAAATTAAATTGAGATGAAAACAATACAAAGAGTCAATGAATCAAATTATTAGTTCTTTAAATTATTAAACAAAATAGACAAACCCTTAGCCAACCTTACCAAAACAAGGAAAGAAAATATCTAAATCCATCCAGTTAAAAACAAAATGGTGAAATCACAATGTATTCTGTCAAAATCCAGAAAAATCACTAGCAACTACTTTGAGACATAATCTCTAATAAAATGGAAAACTCAGAGGAAACTGATATATTCTTAAATACATATGAATTATCAAAGCTGAACCAAGACGATATACAAATCTTTAATAATCTGAAATTCAACAAGTAATAAATTAGAAAAAAAATCCTACCAACCAAAAAAAATCCTGATTTGTAATGGGTTCATGCCTAATTCTGTAAGAACTTTAGAAAAGATCTGGTGCCAATACTCCCCAACCTCACTATTAATGAGGTCAAAAGGAAGCAGTACTTTCAATGTCATTCCATGAAGCAAGCATTATCCTGATTTCAAAAAGAGAAGAGGATCCAACCAAAAAAGAGAAATATAAGTAGTAAAAACTTCAATAAGATACTGGCAAACAGAAAGCACCAGATCATTCAAAAGACCAGGTAGGATTTATTACAGGTATCGAGAGATGGCTCAGCATACTCTAATAAATACACACACTATACCACGCAAACAAACATGGACAACAATCATAGATTCATCTCAATAGATACAAAAACAGGTTTTGACAAGGACTAACATTTACTCATGATAAAAACCCCGAGGAAAACATGTATAGAAGATCTTTATCTCAATCTGAGGAGACTTAGACTCAGATGCCCAAAGCAGGGAAGCACAAGCAGGGTTCATGCAAGTCAACTTTAAAGCCTTTTATTCCTATAAATATGATATGAGTTTTTGCCCCTGCCTGAACTTATATTGAAGCTTAGCTGAGGTCGCAATAGGTGAGACATTTAAGAGGTGAGTAGATCAGAGGCCTGGCCCTCCTGAGTCATGTTCATGTCACTAAAAAAGACTAGAGGGTCCTCTTTTCCTTGTTGCTCTTCTGCCAAGAGATAACACAGTAAGAAGGCTCTCGCCAGGTGCCAGTGCCCTTGATTTTGGATATATCAGTCTCTAAGCTGTGTGCCCAGTTTAGTGCATTCTGTTAGAGTAGCACAAACAGTCCAAGCCTGTTATTCGGACCATGAGCTACATAGATAATTTAAAGAACAAACAAAAATGTCTTTGTCTAAACAATGTGGGAGAGTGAATCATGGTTAAAGCGGAGAGGAGACTGTCTTTAAGGTGCACTAGGGTTATGATGCTGGGGCCGCCACCCTCTGCTGGGAGCTGTGATTCAGAGCACAGCCTTCACAAGGTTTCTGTAGAATGTTGTTAGGAGTACTCAGACTTGCCTTTACCAGCAGCAGTTCTAGAACATTTCTCTATATAGGAATAGTATAATGAAAAGGCAGTTTAGTTTGATGAACAAGTTGAGCAGTCAGAAGGCCTTTGGTCTTTGTGTGATATAGTCACAGAGCATAACTTTCCGCAAGTCCACAGAACTGTAGCTTTACAGAGGTAAATTGTCTCCAGTGTTTCTGTGGTCTAGAAGGTTTCCTAGAGATGAAATATCTTTCTAGACAATAACCACATCTACTCATGAATGTTCCTGTAGATAATAGGGACATACTTCACCCAACACCTAGAACTCCAAAATATTGAACAGCTGAATTGATGAAAAACATAACTCTACTTGTATTTCAGTAAAAGTATTTTTGCTTGAGAGTGTTTTAGTCTTTTGTTCCTAAAGCGTCTGCTTCATCATTCTTTGAGAAGTATTTGTGCCTTGTGCTTCGTGCCAGAATATGTACAACTACATTTCTGTTCTGTTTTCTAGTGTATAATTATTAACCCACAACCTGAAGTCACCAATTCCTCCGTGCTCTTTTGATTGGGCAGTTTATGTTCAGTTTATATTACTTTTGGGTCATTCTAGGTGAGACAGTAGCTGGCTGGGTATACCTGCCTCTGGTTAGACTTGAATGCTTAGGGAGACTGCCCCGTGTAGGATGAACAGGGGAGGAAGAAGGAAATACAAATGATGGACTACTTGAAACCCGGCTCTTACAGCTCAGTAGTAATACTGCACATGAATGAGAAAAAAGTTAGGAACAACTGGTATTCGCCATACTGGAGTACTATTAGGTTATTGTTTTAAATATCTTCTGTAAACAAATTCACATTGAATACCAGAGGGACATGAAACCAAGCTTTATTAAAGTATTTTTAGCATATTTACAGTTGGAACCCATGAATGCAATTCTCTGTGAATTCCAAAAAATATAGATCTATATCTTAAAACAAATTAACAGAGGTTTCAATAGATTAGGATAAATATAACCTATCACAGAAATAGAATGCTTTTCATAAACAATCTACATTTTTCTAAACAATATATATTATATTAAAAAATACACTTGATACAGTGACCAAGTAGTGTCAAGGGGGAAAAATTACACACACACACACACACGCGCACACACTTTCATTATGTACAAATAATATTGGTTCCATCACCTTTTCTTTTTAAAAATAAATACTTCATTTGGTTGCAAACAAAATTTACAAATTCAACTCATGAGCACGTCTCAGCTTGGACAAAATTAAATATGCGAACAAATTAGAAATACATATTTTTAAAAATCTAAAGGGAAAAAATACCTGAATCCAATTAGCTTATGTTTTGTAATATCCAAGAGCATGTAGTGTAAGGTTTCATGTCTTTAAAGTGCCGTCTTCTTTCCCAGACTGTCTTCATCATTACTTAAAATGCTTTAAAGTTATCTTACAAACTGACCAAATAATTAAACAGAGAGGCCGAGCTTTTACCAAATTGAATAGGGGACTAGTTAGGACGCACTTACACTTTACTTACCAGCTTTAAAGAACGTAATTGTTACTGGTAATCTGAAAATCACCACACAATGTTAACATCCTGATTCAGATTAGGGGTAGATGCTTGAGGGATGAGTAGTGGTAGGAACAGAGTGGCAATAAAAATCACACAATTAAAACTGTTTGAAAAGAATCAGTTTGTTCAGCAGAGACTTGAGGGTCAAAAATTTAGTCTTCCATATTGTAGCTATGATTTATGCCTTAAAAATCCTCTAATTAGCCAGTCTTAAAGTAAAATCTATGAGAAATCGGGAACTAGAGCAACTCTGACCCACCCCAACTTTCTTAAAGCAGAGCAAAATGAAAAAGAAATGCATTTTTCCATCTTTTTTATGGATTTTCCCTTTGCTAAGTGATGAGGTGGTGCTGACATTAACAAGAGGCGGCAGCAGTGCGGCATCTCACTGGGGCTCCTTGGTGACAGGGCAGCTCCCTGTCCAAAGGGCCGAGCAGGGGTATAGTGGTGTGGAAGGTGGAGGGAGACGTTCTGCATCTAGGATGCAGAGATGTGAATGAGGCTGGATCTGGGAGAAACTGTACAGAGACAGTCGGGAAAGAAGGCCAGTACTGGGTGAGCCGAGGGGTGGCTGAAACCAAAGTACTGCACGGAAAAAAGCAGGACAGAGTGAAATGCTAAAATGCTCTCAGAGAAAACAAGAAGCTGTGTGTGCCAGCAACCCCATGGATGTGAATCTGAAATGACTGCACCATGGGGGTGCCTGCTTCACCAGTTCAGGGTGTGGCACTGGCCAACGTAACACATTGGGCACTTCCCTGTGCTTGATACAGGTTACTTGAATTTCCACTAAAAACCTGTCTAGGATACAATGAAGACAAAAGTTAACAGCTTTCTAACAGGATGCATTGTATTAGCAAAATGTTATACTGGCTTTGTTCAATTTTTTTCTCAGTCTTCTCCTTACTCCCTCCTCCCATTGCCTGAAATCTCACAAGGCTGGATGAAGACAACTGTAAGGAGCAAATGCAGCTTAGGAAAAGGCATCCGAGGTCCAGGGTGTTGCTAAGAAAATCTTAAGGACTCAAAAAAAAAATGCCATTTCTCACACATCTGCTGCATGCTAGGCTGCTGGCTGGTTTCATGTAGCTTCTAGACATGCAGGGCAATACGTACTTTCCCAGCCAGGCATGAGCCTCTAAATCTGTGTTCAAGGAGACTGTGCTTCCCACACTAGTCTAAATTACCATCCAATGAAAGGAGAAGACTCAGATCAATCAGTGATAGTCTTTCTCTAGAGATTCTCTTAAAATAATCCAACTTCTAATTTCAAAGTTTCTATCCTTGCCAGGATGTCAGTGTAACTAGCCTCTTTATGCTCTGATGGTCAGATAGATGAAGAAATAAGATCATATCCAGGGACAAGGTGGCAACAAAGGAAAAAAAAAAGAGCTATTCATAGTCCACAGAAATATATCTAACATTTTGAATATTGATTTTGAATATTTTCTAGTTCCTTATTGGGAAGTGTAATACAATTTTTTGTATGCTATATCTGCCTTATTATAGATCTCATGGAAAGAAACCAGCCTTAAAAATTTATCCCAAGAGTTTCCAGAGGGTTGTTAGTTCAGGAACATCTCTCCTCCATGCCTTGCAGTGGAGGGTCACACCCCTGTTCACTCAGAGTTCTTGAGACTCTCCATTTATTTCGGAAAGAAGGACAGGGTGAGCTTATCTGGCTGAATAATCAAAAATACCCTTGTTTGATGGGATGAAAAGGAAGGAAAGCTATGGAAAGGAGTGATGGAGGCAAGCAAGCTGTCAATGCGTGAACACACCCCTACTAAGGCATGCCCAAAGACATCTGATCTTGTCCTCCATACGCTGAGTGTGAGTCATGACCTGGAAGCACACTATCTAGGGGGAGAAATACTCATCTTCTTCCAAGACATCCTTACAGTTTTAAAGGTAATGACCTCCAACTCCTGGCATCTGTGCAGGTAGAATTGAGAGAAGTTTTCAGCATATGTGACAGCTCAAGTGTGACAAAGGCTATCTGATACTTGTCAAATTCCTAGGATGTTAATTTCAGCCTAATTTTATGGGCTCATTGCATTTTGCTGCCCCAGTGCTATTTCTAGTTTTATTAAAAAATCCACAGAAGCAGTTGGATTATTAACCTTTGGATTCTCTCTATATTGAAGAGGAAATTTAAAAATAGAACATTGTATGAGCATAGTCAGAATGTAGAACAAATGAGTGGCTTCCTCTACCACTTTCATATAAAAAAATTGAGATTAGGTCAATCTTCTGTAGATCATGTAGTTGATAGAATATATAATCCAGTCAGTCCCAACTGTGAACAGCCAACATCTTGCATGAAAGTTGATTTCTTTCCTAAGGTCTCTGTCCACAGAAACCTCATGGGTCTTAAGAGACAGTCAGCTAGCTGTCCTTTTAATGTTACCACATTTGCATGTTGTGAACCACACAATTCCCCAAATACAAAGTTTATATCATGTTATTGGTTAAGAGTCTTGGAATGAATAAGAATCTTGGGGATTTTATGAATTGGCTTAAGTGTAGAATTAAAACTCTCTTAAACTCACTACTCTTAAGCAAAATATTGACCTGGAAGTGTTTAGTAGATTGCCCACTCCTTGGGAAGGGAAATGAACTGTGAAACTAAAATTCAGTGCCTTGGGCCAGGCATATAGCTAGGCGGCATAAGCACCTGCGAGGCAAGTGCAAGGTCCCAAATTTGATCCTTGGTAAAAAAAAAAAAAAAAGCAGTGCCTTTAACAGGGTGTCACTAGCTGAGGGGGATGCAAAACTGACACAACATGTGCCTCTCAGTCACATATAGCTGTGTGTCCAGCCTGAGTATGGGTGGGTTCCACTGCTCCTGGAGTTAAGGGTACTGTTAGTGAGCCTACAGGAGGAAGACATGCTGAGTCATGCTTCTCAAGATGCTTTTCTTATTACAGTGTTCTCAAAGCTGCCAAATTCTCTCTCTCTCTAGCTCCATATCCATCCTTCAAGTTATCTGTTTTTTGGAAAGGCTGAAAGGTATCCATCCATTCTTTTCAAATTCTATGAGCTTGGTCACACAGAATTTGTTTCAACTGTGTTGTAGATCTCTTTCTGAGGACAAAGTAGCTGACACGAATGAAGGCTCCTTTCTTTATTCAATCTACTCATTCAGTGCTGAAGATCCTATAGGCAAAATCTATAAAAGGTAATTAGGATCTTCTGGGCCCTCCATAATTCATAACTCCTGCTGCTTGGACATTCTCTTTCTCTTTCTCTCTCTCTGTCTTTGTCTGTCTGTCTGTCTGTCTGTCTGTCTGTCTGTCTGTCTGTCTGTCTGTCTGTCTCTCCCTCTTTCTCTCCCTCTCCCTATTTTTTTTCTTTTTCTTTTTTGAGACATGGTTTCATTATGCAATTCAGGCTGGCCTTGAACTCACTGAGGTTGCTTTAGATGGAGTGCCTGGAACAAACCGTTGTTAATCTTTATTGAGCTTGAATTTAAGTCATAAATGAAAGCTGTGCTCACAGTGCTGGATTTTGGAGAGGGACATCCTACATACATGATGTAGTTCCAGCTAGGAAAGACTGATGGAGATTCTGCTAAAGGTTTATTATTTATTTATTTATTTTTAATCACACTCTTCTAAGACAGCCAACTAGTGAAACAAGGCCATTAAGCCTCCGTAAGAGAGCAGACAAATCTGTCTTTCAGAAAAGGATATTTTACTGCATATTTTTAGTTTGTTCACTAAAATGAGACACAAAGTGAGCTGTTCAAATTGACATTTCTACCAGTTAGGCTTCAGCACTGGGTCCCTGAGAGGGCATCTTTAAGAGCACGGTGATATGGGCACCTTCTGTGACACCTCAAAGACATCCTCCTTAGAAGCCTGATATGGACAGCAGTGATTCCCCTGAGTATCCTCATCCATGTCACTCTTGGTCAATCTCGTAAGGACATGTGGGAGCTGACTGGAGCCAAGTGCACTGACTACACAGATTTTCTGTGAATAGAATTCCCCTAAAGTTCGTGAATTCTGTTTTTATCAGTTATATTTGAATGAAGAAAAAGTGTATAAGAAAGTGGTAGGAAAATTTTCTTGTTCAAAAGCAACTTGAAACTTTTCTATTCATGTAAGATCCTTTTGTCTTTGTCTATTATTTGTCTCATTTTGAATTAAAACAAATAAACAAACCACCACCTGACTTCACTTCTTCCTCTGAACCATCAGGAAAGGCATCCAAACCTTGCATGCCTATGGCGTAGGTGCCTTGATTTGATAGTAATGGTTCTTTCTTGATTTGTGGGGTTTGCATTGTGTTAGAATATGGTTTCCCTTTCATCAGCTGAATCTATCACAGGAGCTCCTGAGGGGGCTGATGCCTGGCAGGCCTACCCTGGGAAGACACACAGCACCTGGCAAGTTCAGAGCCTCTGGGAATAGGCTGAGCAAGGGCTGGTGGCATAGCGTGGCCGGACCAGGAAGGACATATGATTCTTACTCATCTCTAGACTGTTCTCCACTTACTGGAGGAGAGCGTTGGCCTCTCTCATCAAGCCCTAAAAATGACAGTCTTCCATTGTATTCTTAATTCCTTTCCTGTCCTCTTTCATTTTTCCCTTGCAAGAGATTCAAGGCATGTTGGCTTCATAGAAAAAAATGTCAGGGAGAAGTTGAAGGTGATTTTCCTCTGTGATTCAAGAGCCAGGGTCAGAAAGAGCTCCCTATGCCGGTTACTCTATAGAGTTTAACATGAATGGAATCACTGCTGCTTACTTAGCTGTCAAGAACTTCTTTTCCTTACCATCACATGTTTTGATAGCACCTATGTCTGGCTTTTACTCTCTGTGCCTCTCTGCCAAGGCCATGACAAAGGCAGCCAGTATGGAGTTTGGAAACTGCTTCTGAAGGGCGGTGGGAGAAGTCTAGCCTTAAGTCTCAGGAAGTGATGCAGAGTGGAGCTGCATGCCAGTGTGGCACTTCCCACTCATACAGAATCTGCACTGTGAAGGGTGCTCTGCCAAGTCACCTGTGCAAGCAGGTGGTCTGCCCCAAGGCTGTCCTTTCTCAGGTACTACTGCTTTTGTTGTGGGGGGAGGTAGGGTTTCTGTAGCTCCAGCAAGCCACAAGGAACTGACTGAAAGACAACAGAATAGGCCTCTCTCAATGGCTGCTGTTAACTCTTAATAGCTTATCTTCCAAGATAAAGTTTATGGTTATTTATAAGCTATTCACCTATACATAACTACATTTTATTTCCTTTTCATTATATAAACAACAATCATTGCCCACATCTAGGAAATACACAGTCTTAAGCTTCTCTAAAAGCAGTTGTGGTAGGTTTCAACGTTTTGGGCCAGAGAGACACTGTTAGAATATGGTACAACAGGATTGAAAAGGAGGACAATAATCAAAATAGTAACATGGAAGAACCAACACCTGAATTCTTCCAAGGCAACTGTCATGAAAGAACCTTTCTTTCTCATAACAAAGTTGTACATATCAAATTAGGAAGCCTGAAACATCACCCTTAAATTTCTTTTAAAATTTAAGGTATTTTTTCTTGTTTCATAGTGGAGTTTGGATTTCCTACAAGAAACAATTACCAAATATTCCTTAATATCCCCTTAAACAGCTTTTCATGGTCCCTGTGGCTTAGTAAGGGACTACTTACAGGAAGACTTGGAGCACTCACTGTGGGTCGGTAATGGCTGATACACTGTACCACGTGCCCTAGGACAAGTTCAGAAGTGTAAGCCACTTAGCGGGAGCCAGGGTCCTCACTATGTAAACATCCTCAGTCTGTGCAAAAGGAGGGTACTGAGATGGTGCGAGCCAGCGCTACACCCACCCTGGGGCGGCAGCCTGCACACACCCTGGCGGGGGTGGGGGGAGGCTTGCCCTTCCCTTTTTCTGTGCTCTCACTGCTTTTGCTGTCTTCTTCCACACTGGACCGCTGCCCTCTGCCATGTGCTGCTCTGCCTGGAGCCAGGTGATCATGGACCGACACCTCCACAGACTGAGCTAAATAAACCTTTCTTTCCTTAGTTTTGGGTGTTGGGTATTTTGTCTCAGCAATGAGAGAAAAGTAACCAACACTATGCCCTCAGAAAAAGCTGAGTAAAGCGAACATTTAATGAGAAATCTTTCACGCAATTCCTGCTGCACTGGGTTAGGAGAACCCAAGGTTCTCCTTCCGCAACACCATCATCTTCGTGGGTCTCCATCTTAGTTTGTGGCCATACTGGCTTCTTTCTGACACAATCTTTCTTTCTGTTAAGGGAAAAAGGAAACTATTGTTATTTTCATTGCTTTTGTCCTCAAATTTTGATACATTTCTAATTCTGGTCTAGAATGCTGAGTAGAATTATACCTAGGAATGTGCATACACCCTCCTTCTCCCAAACCTGCTGCCTGTTCTTCCTGTTAGCCCGTTACTCTCCGTCCCCCCAAAACAAGGAAACAAGACATGAGTGGCAAGCCAGGTACCCACGCCTCCCCATCCAGAACACTGATCTCCGCTGGGCCAGTCTGGTCTGTTTCAGTTGCCTCATTAGTGACAAAAGCTGTAATTTCATCTTATTCCGTAACTCCTCCCACCCCATCCTTGGCCAGCTCTTGGCACTAGGCAATGCTCAAGAAATAATTTTTAGCAAGTCTAGGTATGAAAAAGCAAACACAAAGCCCTGTGTCCCAATTGGGCGTATCTGCCAGTGTAGGACTCGGCACGAAGGAGCAAAGGCTACGTAAAATGAAGATGGCCAGGTTCTGCCTATGCAGAATGCCGCCGATGCTGCGCTCTGCTCTTCCTGTACTGCCTGTGAGGGGACAGCCTGCCCACAGGGAGGACATGGACCTTTGCTGAAGGGATGGACACAGAGAGCAAGGACTGGCGTTCTCACTGCCTCTATAACTCTACGGAAATAAACCAAGCCCATTGGGGGTAGGGGCATCTGCTCCACAGAGAGGGCAAACAGCCTGGAAGAGAAAAGGCAACAGGCACTCCTGCAGAAAGACCAGGCACAGAGAGGAAAATATGAGGATAGACCCTCAGCTGGTCGTGAGCCAGGAGCTGCAGTGCTGCAATAAATGTCTAAATTGGATTGGGTATAAACTGAGTTGGTGAGTTTTTACACACTTATCCTGACTTTGGGTTCATCCCTGTCTGTGAAATTGAATCGGAAATCAGTTTACAAGCTCTTCCCTAATCTGCCACGACCCTTACAAACAGACAACGCAACAGCCCTAACAGCCTTGGATCACAACTGGGGGCTTGATCACAGAGAAGCTTGGGTTACAAAAGGCATCACATTAAATTCACAGCTTCCACTTTGTCTACTAGGGTGACCCCATTTTCTCTGTCGCTCAGGAACAGGTTTGGCCATAAAAGTCAGGGTCAAGCCCCGTAAGTGACATAGTGAAAGGGTTAGAGGCTAATGAAGGAGGAAAATAAACAGCCAAATTGAGCCCATGGCCTGAAAATCATACCAATGAGTGTGATGAATGCAACCCCACCCGGGCACAGAGTGTCTATCCACACAGAGAAGGCAGCAGACACTGACCTGATGCAGCTCTACAGAACGAACACCTCCCTTTCTTGTTCAACTTCATGTAACTCATTTAGCTATAGATGTGGTTGTTACTAGAGACACTGTAGCAGTAATCTCATTTTATTATCTAAACTTCACTTGGATCTTCTAACAATTTCAAGCATCACCCCCCAAGGTGCTGCTTCCATCTAACAAAGTTAAATGGAAGGAAGAAGTATGTTATGAGATATAGTTAGAGAAGGTTGGGCTCAAAAAACTAAGTGAAGAGAGTGATAATACCATTCATTCTTGGGGTCATGCAAAGCTGCTGGATCTCACAATAACAAGGAAAACAGTTAGCACTTACTGCTCTTTCTCTGTGTAAGAGAGCGCAGTAAATGCTAAGAGGTACTTTATATGCACTTTTCTAGTTTCCTCAAAATAATCCTAAATCAAAGGCGTTATCTCCTTTGTTTTCATTCAAGAGAAAGAAGTGAAGTAACTTTTCTAGGGTTTCATGACAACTAAAGGGGCAAAGTTGGAAGTTAAATCAAGGCAGGGTCTTCTTTCCCAGTATCCTCAGTTCCTAACCATTTAGCTATTCTACTGTCTTGTGACACATAGGTGGAAATTCATCAGGATCCTTATTGAAAACTGTACTTTTGAGGACAACTTTCTCTCAATTTAGAATGACTGAATGGACTGTTGGGTTACTGCACAGGAATAGAGGTCAGGTGACCCAAATTCTGGTCCTCGTTTTTGGTAACCATTTGCCAAGTGCCACTAGGCAGGGTATGCTGTTCTGCAACTCAGCTTTCTCAGCTATCAGAACAGGATACCCTTCCCCTACCCTAAATGGGGGAAAGGAGATGATGACGGTAAATCCCCACATCTTAGGAGAGAAGTGCTTTCAGATAGGGAGAACTGTGGTGTAAGCGGAGTACGGAAGGACAAGAAATGTCAAGCGATGAAAGCTGGCTTATCAGAAATGACTTCTGTTGAGTTTTTAGGGAAACACATGAAGCCACGGTTTGCCCCTCTGTCCTCACGTACTGTCTTACTTTCCGGTACTCTGCATTGAGAGCTGAGCACTATATTTCATCCCAGAGTTTTATTCCTTACATTCAGACATTCTAGGAGCACCTCTGTTACAATGAAGAAGCTGGGGGATATGTTGAAAAATGCAGCTTACCAGACTAGCAGTCGGATTGATTTTTTTTGTTTCCACTTTCTTCTCTGATGTCAACTTGCTGACTAATGCTTGAGCCATTTTCAATCTGGAACAGAAATGGGGAGCAGGGAGAGGAAGCAGGAAAGGCAAGAATGAGGCAAAAGGAAGAAAAAGTGAGAAGTCAGGTCAAATAGGATTTCCACAGTATTTTGAAATTACAGTCACGCATCATTTCACAGTCATGATGTGTCTGGGAAATGCAGTGAGATCACTTTGTCACTGCAACTATCATGGAGTACACTTGCCCAGAACCTAAATGGCAGAGGCCACCAGAGGTCCAGGCTATAAGTCTCTACACGTCACCATACTGAACGCTGTACGTAAACGCAATCCATCAGCTATTTGTGTACTGAAATATGTCAAAGCACAGTAAAAGTACCAGGCAAAAGGAATGTTGTACGTCTATTCTAATCTTTCAGGATCACTGCTGTATCTGTTCTCTGCTGGTGAACAAAATGTTGCAATACCATACGTAACTATGTAAGAACAATTTCTCAAAGCTTTCCATTATTAAGCTCCACTCTAAGGAGGCATTAAGTCCCCTCTTTGGCTTTACCAAAACTAATTTTTTTCCACTATGTGAAATGCTCACCAAGATGACAACTATAAGGCTGCTTTTGTGAACAATATTCCTGATAAATGGAATGCTGTATATTCATAGCATTGTTCATATCAGTACTCTCGGCTTTGTTTCTTTCTCCGCAGATAATATTGAGACAATTTTTAACTGATAAGAACAGATACTACACTTGATCTTAGCCAAAAGACCGAGAAGTGATTTTTGAGACAATTTTTAAAAATGAAGTTTGGAAAAAAAAAATGAAGTTTGGAGCAAACATGTAGAATAGTCAATACATTGTGTCAACTTGAGAAGTTTAGAAGTTTAAGGGACTCAGCAGGGGGCCAGGGTCCTCACTTTGAAAACCTCTGGAGACTGTGCAAGAGGAGGGTGGGGAGGTGGTGAGAATGCTACTCCTGCCTGGGGGGTGAGTGAGCGTGGCTTGAAGGGTACAAAGGAGAAAAAGAGGCTTGTTTTCCCTGTTTTGTTCTTGCAGTTTTTGTTTTCTGCCACATTCAAGGGTTCCCCTGAGCCCTGTCATCCTGGCTTGGAGCCAGCTGATTATGGGCTGAAACCTTCACAGACTGTGAGCTAAACAAAACTTTTCTTCCTTAATTCTGGGTGTTGGACATTTTGTTTCAGCAATGAGAGAAAAATAACAAAGACAACATACTACAGACATTAAAATTCACTCATTCCCATCAAGTAAATGAAAAGACAACCTACAGAATGGGAAAAATTATGCTATCTTTCTGATAAAGGATTCATACACTGAATACATAAATAATCTCTATGACTCAAATAAAAAGACAAATTACTTTTCTCCTACAATAAACAAAAGACTTTAACAGACATTTCTTCAAAAATGAATAGATGCTGATTTCAACATGTAAAGTAACTGAATATCATCAGTCATCAGGGAAATGAGGTACACAAGGTGTTGGAAGTGAAGAAGTGAACAAATGGAACCTTTGAACTCCTGATAGGGCTGAAATTTCCTCAAAATGTTAAACACAGAATAATTATCTGTCATGGTTGAGGTCTAAAATGTCCCCCCCAAGTCTCGCTTTCATCAGGAAGGTTTCTGCAAGGTGAGTGGATCATGGAAGTGCTATACTCAGCAGTGGCTTGATTCATCGATAAATTCTGGACTGGTAGGAGGCGGGGCCTGCTGGAGAAGAGAATTCCCAAGGGGCACGCCCTTGGAGACTGGATCTCCCGTGCTGCACCTTCCTGGCTTTCTTCTTCCTGGCTGATGAAGGCTGAGCAATTTTTTTCCACCAAGCTGTACATGGCTTCCTTGGAGCCTGCCAAACACGGACTGAAACCTCTGGCACAGAGCACCAACATGAAGTCTTCCTCCTTCACATGTGCTGGGTGCTTTGTTCTAAGAACAGGAATACCAACTAATACAGAAGATTCACACTGGCAAAATGGGGTCATTATTGTGAGTGCGCCTTACCACATGTTTCAGAAGCCTTTGGCACTCGTTTGCAGAAGTAGTTTGGAAAGGTTTGGAGATGTCAATGAAAGAAGCCCTGGAATGCTATAAGAGTCTGCTGGACAATTCTGGCCAGAGCTCAGAAGATTAGAATGCTGACTTGGAATGTGGGCAGTAAAGGCAAGGCTGATGCAGTTTCAGGTATGTGTAAAGGTTCCAGCAGGAGGAAGAGGGCATTTGTTTTACCTTCTGGAAAAGAACTTGTATATTTGGTCCATATTAAGACTTTACATGAGACTAAATTTTAAGGTAGTGGGTTAAGTAATCTGGCAGAAGAAATTTTGAGGCAACCCAATGTTTATTCTGTAGCATAGGTACTTCTGGCTACTTTTAGCCAGATTTGCATTAAGTACTGGGCACAAAGGGCCAAAAGATTTGAAAAAAAATCAGTTTGGCTAGAAAAGAAGCATGTGTAAAGTGGAAGCTAAGAGAAGTTTAGTTGTGGAAGAGATTAGTGCCATTAAAAAGAAACTACCTACTCCGCCTGGCACACTGGGAAAGATGTCTTGAAAGCATCTGTGCAGTGGCACAAACTCAACCATCACAAACTCAGTGGTGTGAAAGTACATTTTTCTTTGAGACTTTGCCTTGAAAAGAGGGCCTCAGGGTGCTCTGATCACTCTAGGCAGTCTAGGGAGGTGCTACTCTGAGTTTAGCCAAATAAGTACCCAAGATACCAATGCATTCATTATCCAGAGGAGCTTGCTATTGCTTATGCTGGTGGTAGACTCTGACATTATAAACATGGTGTTGGTTTTACAGGTTCACAGAATGCAAGAGTTAGGGCTGGCCAAATAGCTCAGCAGATTAAAGCACCTGCAAGCAGGCGCAGGGGCCAGGAGTTCGATCTCTGGACCTGCCATGCCAGTCCCAAGCATGGGGTACGCTGAGATGGCAATTGAGACTGGGCGTGGTGGCGTGCATCTCTAATCCTAGCTCTTGGGAGGCTGTAAACAGGCAGATCACTATGAGTTTGTTCTAGTAGCGAGACCTTGAATACCCTGTAGAACCTTCCCTAAAATTAAAAAAAAAAAAAAAAGAATGCAAGAATTATGGAAGCAGGAAAAGTTCCATTTAGCTTTCAAAGGAAGACCAAAGAGGTGAAACAAAACTGTGTAACAAGGTTGAAGCTCCTGCTAGGATTCTCTGAGAGGATGAAGCACAAAGCTACAGGAGAGAAGCTGAAGCTGCAATATGCCAGGGAGTGGGAAATGACAGGAACTTGTGAGATCAGATGAAGAAAACTGGGGGCAGTGAGGAGAGCTAGTTCAAAATAGAACATTCCTAGGGCGCCGAGCAACAAGGTTATATGGCTGAGCTACCCCAAGTCCTTGGCGCACACATCATACCACCATGCATCCTGATACTTGACATAGAGCTTGCCTTACTTTTCTCATTGCTGAGACAAAATACTGGATACCCAAAGTTAAATGAGTAAAGGTCTGTTTAACTTACAGTTTGTAGAAGCTTCAGTCTACGATTGGCTGGCTGCAAGGCAAGGGTGGCGTGGTAGAGGGGTATTACAGAACAGCTGCAAGAGTCATAAGTGAGAACAAGCAACAAGACACATGCGTGGGTAGGGCCTCTCTTTCTGTCCCTCAAATCTTATTCAGCTACATGTTCTTAAGGCAGGTAGCATTCACACCCAGGGCAGGGTGTCCTTGTTCCTACTCATTCTTATCCCAGCATCACACACCCCAGATCTAGCCATCTCCAAAACGCCCCACCTGTGACGTCAAGAGGGCTTGGGAACATTTAGACACAAGCCACAGCAGGTTACAGAATTTGTTGTTTGCACTGTTGGGTTTTGGACTTACTTTGGATTGATTCCTTTCTATGTCCCCCTTCCTTCCTTTTGGGATGTCAGTATTTACTCCATGCCAATGCTATGTTGAAAGTATCCAACTCTCTTTTTGATTTTTACAGGTCCTCGTAGTTAAGAGTATGTTATAAGTCTGAGGAGACTTAAGTCTTGGACTTTTGAGCAATGCGGGAACTGTTAAGATTTTGCCAACTCTCAGAGATGAACTTGATGTATTTTATACCATGAGATAGACATGAACCTTCTTGGTGTCAGGGATAGAACATCAACAGTTTAAATTTAAAATGTTTCCCAGAAGTCTGTGCTCAGAGGTGGACTTTTGAAAGGTGACCAGGTCCTGAGGGTGACATGCTCATCCATTCAAGGAACAACTGCTGAATTCCCAGGTGGACATGCTGTGAAGGAAGTGGGCACCTGGGGCTGCCTTTGGAGGCTCCTCCTAGTCTCTCAGCTTCCTGCATGACAGGGGTTAGCAGCTTTCTTCTGCCCTTGAATTCTCCCCTAGAGCCACCTATCCAAGGACTGAAACCTCTGAGGCCATGAGCCAAAATGAGTCCTTCTTCCTTCAAGTTGTTTATATCAGGCCCTCTGTCCCAGCAACAAGAAAGTTAACACTCCACGTGACCCAGTAAAGTTCTACTCCCAAGCATACACATACACGTATAGGAAAATTAAAAACGTATGTCTATAGGAAATCTGCATACAAATACTTGCACTAACACTACTCATTAACATCAAATCTAGAAACAACTCAAATTTCCACCAACTGATGAATGGATAAACTGAACTAATGTACTGTACAATGGAACATTACTGGGGCATAAAAAGCAATGAAATGTTGCTATATGCTACAACACAGAGGACCTTAAAACATGTCAAGTGAAAGAAATCACTTCAAAGTGACCCACAAAAATGTTATAGGATTCTATTTGTTTCAAATGTTCTGAATAGGTTAAATCCATACAGATGCAAAGTAGGTTAGCAGTGTCATGGTCTGGGGTTTAGAAAAAATGTGGGTGACTGCTACTAGGTAAGGGATTACTCCTAAAATTGGATAGTGCGGTGGCTGTACAACCTTGAGATGATACTTATCAACATGAGCCTGTACATTTTATAAAAGGATGAATTGCATGTATCTCAGTGAAGCTGTTATAAAGATTGGCCATGTCAGCATGATTTATCCCTCAGACTGGCAGGTCTTAGGCACACCATACCAGCTGTTAGGGTGTGGAGACATGAGAACTGCCACACAGCACCCTAGGGACCGTGGACTGGTACAGCTGGCTGGGGTCAAGTAAGACTGAAAGCATGTCTCCTCAGAGAGCTACCAAATCCTCTTCTGTCTTGGAGACAGGTGTTCAACAGAAACTTCTCTACACAGACATGTGGCATTACCACTCTGGCATTATATGGGACAGTGACAAGGCAGAAATGACAGAATGATTAGGCTCAATAGGAGGTGGGAAATACATGATAATAGTAAATAATACCTAACATTTGTTGGCTACTTACTGTGTCAGATACTGTTCTACTTACCTTATTTGATTAAACCACTTAATTATGAACTATCTGTCTGTCTGTCTATCCACCCCACTTTTGACCATTTATAATCAAAATGGCAATCAGGATGCCCTTTTCATTTTTCTTAGCACAAGTCTGCAGTACAGAATGAGTGACACCCATCGTGGGGAACTAGTGCACGTACACAACACATCACAATTGTTTTTAGGTCCCCTTCCTCCTTCCTTTACCCATTGTAAACCACTTACATTCCTGTAACAACCCTGAGACACAGAAATTTCATTATTTAATTCCATGGGTGTCAACCACCATGCAATATCGTCTGCATATTAGATTAGTGAAATATGGTATAACTGAAAATTTCTGAAAGGGAATGAAATACATTTATGAACCTAACAGTCACTAGAGTCAGACAGAACATGCCTTTGGGCGAGTAAGGAATGCTGCAGAGTGACACACGCAGAATCTACACAGTACCATGGCTAGTAGTAGTCATTCTCAGCCCATCACTTACTAACAGTGTCATCCTGCACAAGTGGTCTTTCTGCAGTGCCTTGATTTCCTAAAACTGAGGTACCATTTTTTTTTTTTTTATTTTTAGAGAAGGGTCTACAAGTTGTTCAGGGTCTCACTACTAGATCGGACTCATAATGATCTGCCTGTTTACAGCCTCCCAAGAGCTAGGATTACAGGTGCACACCACCACGCCCAGTCTCAATTGCCATCTCAGCGTACCCCATGGTTGGGACCGGCATGGCAGGCCCAGGGATCGAACTTCTGGCCCCTGCGCCTGCTTGCAGGTGCTTTAATCTGCTGAGCTACTTGGCCAGCCCTAGAGGTTCTTAATAATAATGCTTGCTGCATAATAATCTCCTCGAAAGGATTTAGGTAACAAAGTGCCAGGCACAAGGCAGCCAGTCAATAAATATTAGCTATTATTGTTAACATGCATGTAATAGGACATACTGTAGACAGGTTTTAAAAGAGCAACCACAGAACACTGCACATGGATGTGTGCCTGTGTAAATATGCACACAGACCTGTACCTGTATTTATATACACACACAGGTACATGCACACACAATCAGAACAGACTAGAAAGACAACTGCAGTGGTTTGGATAAGGAACGCCTCCCATGGGATCGTATGTTGAAGACTTCGTCCTCAATGCATCAGCATTCAAAGGTGGAGCCATATCCTCAATGGGTTCCACCAATAGCTGAACAGGTGCTAGGAGGTGGGGCCTGTTCTGTATATCTATGTCGGTCTCACTCTCTAAGTGACTTTGGACTAAGATCTCTGAAATTTTGAGCAAAAGGAAATCTTTCCACCTTTAAATAGTTTCTTATGGCAACAGAAAGACAAAACAGTAACTATTTTCATGAAAGAGATTATTACTAGAAAAGTGGAGAAAGAGAATAGGACTGGGTAATCCGCCAAACTTTCATTTCCATGCAATAGCACCTACAATGTTTAAGTTTTAATTAAACCTTTTAAAGAATATGCAACAATGTTAATAGGTATAATTTTAGGTGATGAGAACATAATGTACTATGTCATCCTTTGTAGATTCTTAAAATCCTTTCAAATATTTTTAAAAATCTGATGTAAAGATCTACCAACTCAAGACATTTAAAAACTAGCATACCTTTTCTTTAGGAGGTCAATAACAAATTTTCATTCAGTTTCAATATATACTTGTAAGCACATACAAATGGCTGTGTGGCTTGGCTCTTGGCTGATTTTGTACAATTTCCCTAAAACACATACTTAGTAACACAATCTCCCTGACCACATTTAGAATTTAGTTACAATGAATTCAACATGCTGTCCCATGTACCAGAAAAATAAATACAAATGAGACAAAGATGAGTAATGTTTTATGTAACTCAAGAAGCAATACATTTGTAGGGCTGCCGTGAGAATGGAAGTTTCTTAATACTGCCGCAGGTCTGAGCATCTCTGCCACACCGCCTACCAAACATCTCTGTTTGCAGCAGCCCCTGTGACTGTACCTAACAGGAAGAGCATGCACTGGACAGATCAAGTCCAGCTCAGACTGCACTGGGGACTCAGACCATTAAGATGTCTGCTAACCAAAGAGGATGCTGTCGTTGAAGACACAGCTTGTACTGTTTTTGGTTTCACATCAGGCAGATTTCTTTATAAAGAGAGTACCCTACTAGGAACCCTCTAATGCCAGTTTCAATGGGCTGGATAAAAATTACTTTTGCTTAGTTCTCCCTAATTGTAATGGAACTTTTTTGGGGGGTCATCTTTCATTTTAGTAGTTCCTCTTTACCTTAAAATTTCTCTTCCTTCAGAACTTGTCTTTTGCAAGGGTTTTGTTCATCACTTTCCTGATCCCTGAGGGACCTGCGAGCCCTGCAGTCACTCTTTCTGTCCTCTGAATGCCATGGATGGCGGGGCGTGTTGGGGATGCAGAGGCAGAGTTTGGGAGTTAGCCTTCAGCTCAGATGCCGCTGCAAAGATTTTCCTACTGCTTGGTGACTCTCCTGCAGACTACAGGAGTCATAGACAATTTTGAGGGCAATTCTGACCTCAGGGATTATCTCCTCTCCTTCAGTACTTTTATTTATTATTATGTTTCCCTTTCACAGGGTACTTTTGATTTCGCTTTCACAGGAAATCAAGAAGGCCCAGCTAAGGAGCGAGTAGCTTTCCCATCAGTGACGTTTGATTCTGACTCCAGCTCTGCCAGGTCTTAGAATTGGGTACATTAGTCAACTTTTCTAAATGTTATTTTCATTATCTATAAAGTGAGGCTTAATACAAACCTCAAAATATCATTGTGAGAATTACCATAAATGCAATGTCCAAGCATGCCTGTCATCTAGCAAGCCCCATAAGGGGTATCTTGGGCTGGGGAGATGGCTCAGTGGAATAAGTGCTTCCCTTATGAGGCAAGCCCAAGGGCCTGAGTTCAATTCCTGGTTACACACACACACACACACACACACACACACACACACACACACACAAAAAAAAAAAAAAAAAAATTACAGGGGTAATCTTTCACCAGAGGGGAGGAAAAAACTTTAAGAAAGTATACAAACAATTCCTGACTGCAAAGTAAACATGCAGACCTATCAGCTAACTAGAGCCCTGCAGCAATACTACTCAGATGTACCCTAAAGCAAACCAAGCCAACCAGTGCTGCTTGCCCAAGGCCACCAAACCAAAGAGCTCTCTCAGGTTTAGGACCTGAGCAGTTTCTAGAAGTCATATTCAGAAGCTAACCTGTTATACCAATGTGACAAAGACTTTCAGCTCAACACGACAAATGGTTTAAATTGCAAACCAAACATTGTATCTATAGTACTGCCTCTTATTTTTCTAAATTTCCTGGCGGTATTTTGAATAAAATTTAAACTTCAAATACTGGTAAACTTCTAAGAAAAAATGTTTTTCATAATTATCTTTTTTTTCTGATGATAAAATACCAATCATCTGTTATTACATGTATATTATATATATATATATGAATTTAAAATATTTTGAATTTATACCATATATTTAGAAATATGAAGAAAAGGTAGGACACACTAGATTATTGCAATATTTTTCTGAAAATACAGTCAAGACACAGTTAGACCAGATAACAACAATTGCCACATGTAAGCTCTTAGCAGAATGTAAAACCCACAAGAATAGAGATGTAACTACCATTTTCAGGGCTGTATCACTAGCCTTTCATATGTAGGATAATATACTCATGCATGTTATAGTTACTGAAGAAAAAGAGACTTGCGGAACAAAACTAATTCAAAATGCTTTTACTTTTCTGAAGTACTCCTTGTATTTCTTGAATGCATGGAGCCCAGGCGGCATCAGGGGCGGACAACCAACCTGTGCAAGTGAGAAGGACCCTTGGCTTATTGTTTTGCTGTCACTGTCTTAAAAATTGCAGTTTTTGAAAATGAGACAGAAATCTGGAAGGCATAATAAATAATGTGAAAGAGAGAATCTGCTCAAAAGGAAGGAGCAACTGGGATGAGGGAAAGGATGAAGGAAAGAAGGAAGAGAAAAAGATACATTTATGTATTGATACAGGACACCCTGGACAATTGTATTGCTGATTTCTGCCAGTCTATTCAAAGCAGCAGCTCATGTTTACTTTTTTCTCCTTTTTAATTTTCTATGACTTTTTTGACCAATTGTGTGTGCTGTTACTTTGTTTAGTGAAATTCTGTATCATTTCTGATTTTTTTTTTTACAATTTTTCATTCTCTTTAAAAATAAAAAAAATCACAAAAATCTTAAAAAAAGAAAATGAGATACTTATGCTATTTCTACTAGAGATTTTTCCAATGCTAGCCTTCCAAGGTCAACTAAGACTCAGGACATATGAGAACCTGTACTGTAACATCATGTAACTCAGTAGTGTCCCAAATTTTCTGATCAAGGAGATTATGGGGCCACAGAGGAAAGTGATCAAGGATGTAGAGTGTGCCTAAGGAGAGTCACATGGAGAGAAAACATTTTCTCAGGCTTCACAGAGAGCACATTGGTCAAGCAATGGCCATGACCCATCCACATGGCTGATACTGACAAAGGTTCTACAATCTGAGGTACAGGATCTCAGGATAAATCCTAAGTAGATTTCACTGACCTTACCAGATCCAAAAGCTACAGTTCTTGTTACATAAGTCTTACTTTATCTTGGTCTTGACCATCCAGCAGACAAGTATAAAAACAAATTATAAGAAGTAAGGCCATGTTGTTATGTTGAGCTGTAGGGGACTCACGTCAACAACTTCTGACATTGCCAGTAAAGTGGAAGACCCAATACTATTATGGACTACTGGATTATTTTGGAATATTTTGCTGAGTTCACACACCTATAATATTTAAAGGATGGAACTAAACAAAAAAGGGAATACAGATGAATGATCATTTTGTATCTGTGTATTCAAAACGTTTAGGATAGATATATAGCTACATTCTCTTAATTCAATAAATAGAGGGATTTGTTCTAATAGTGTTTGTAAATAGGATATCATGTTTGCATCTTGTACAACAAATAACCACTAAAAAGAATGTATGCAATGTGTTAACTATTGGAACTGTCCTACCAATTTGATTTGAAACTGTCTCATTGCTATTTGTTTCTCAATAAAATTATAGAAAAAAATGAATTTAAGCTATTGTAATTGAATGTAAGTTATTGCTGTGAATTTTTGGAATAAAAATAAAATAGATAAATTAGAAAAAAATTCATTTGCCTTTCTATCATACCTGTTCAGATCCAGACCTCTTTATATATGAATACTATGCCAGTTTAATTAGCTGAATGTCCTTAGATAAGTCACTAAACCCCTTGGTCCTCAATTTCCTCATCTGTTAAACATGGGAAGACTATACCTAACTTGTACAGGTGTAAAAATTAAAGGACATATTATGTGTGCTAACATTTGTGCCTATGGTTTTACCTCACTCCGTGCACCAGCTAAACCATTCGCTATTCTTTGTGCATGGCTTTTCTTACCTCTGCATCTTGTTTGCACTGTTCATTCAATAGCTGCCTTACTTATTTCCATGTGTTCAAATTCTTTCCATTCTTGTAGTCTCAGCTTAAGTGCCAAAGTCATGAAAGCTTCCTTCATCTCTCTTAGCCAAAAGTAATTGCTCTTTTCTCAAGTGAAAAAGCACTTTGTGACTCTCTTTAGGCACTTAGGGCTTTTCATCTTAGAGCTGGGTATCTTGTTTCCCCTAAGCCACTGGAACCACTTGAGCACAGTGAGCAGGCACGCTGGGGACCTCCGTATCACTCTGCCACCATGCTCTGCACAAATCAGTTCTTAGCAAATCCCGCGTCAGGGACAAACAACTTGCATTGGTAATTTTTTCTACCTTAAATAGTTGAAATGTTTAGTAAATAGTTATATAATGACTATTGTTGTACTGATTCCTGGGAACAAAAAAACCATTTAATAATTGAGTTCAAGTCTTGATTAGCTGATTGAGTCCCAAATAAAGCAAGAGAAAGGTTGCTGAGGGCCACCAAAAGTGCTAAATATTTATACATGTCGACTCATGTATATATTCCAGGATTCCTGAAAATATCTGCATTACTTTAAAGGGGACTGAGACTCTGAGGAATTATATGATTTTGTCACTGGCTTGGAATTTGTTCATTTCACATAGGAGGTAAGATCATTTTTGCACTTAATAAAAAAAATCTGCTGGCTAGACAATTTCTAGCTACATTTATGCTCCAGCTCTTCCTTGGCTCAAATGCTCAAAGAACTGTTTTTGTTTCTGGACTAGATGGTAGTCTTGTTTTTCTTTCTGATCTAAATATTTACTTTAGATGTCACAAAGAGCTCCTGGTGATTGCTCATGAGCAGGTATCGAGACTTGACTTTAAAGGCTCTATGGCAAGCCCGCCCAAACCAATCTGAAATACAAGGAAATCTGAAACATGCCAGAGAAAGAAAATACCTGTGCTAAATTCATAAACTCACCAGTAAATGTTTTGGAAATTCTGTCTTTTCTTCTTTCTCATAATCCCTGTGCTCCCTAAGGAGTTTGCAGGGACTCCAGTAAGCTGCAGTTGCTGCCAGTGTCTACTGAGGAAAGGCACATGTGTGTGGCAGGGCAGTGAAGCTCATTCTCTGATGCTCCTGCCTCTGGGAGTGTTTGAAACTTTGGTGTCATATTAGAACCACCTGGGCTACACATCCTGTTTCTATTTACAATATAGAGTTGCAAGAGAACATCCATCCCATTCTAACAAGGAAAAAATCTGGGTAATGTATAAGATCCTCCTTTTTCTTCCACCCCTCAGAGAGCAGTGGTTATGGGTCCAGGGGAGCTGCATTACAAGCCTCATGCCTTTTCCAATGGCAGGCGTAGGCTCCCACTGTGATGGCCTCATTTTTGTGACGAGTCCAAAGACAGGCATGTTCTGGGCTCTCCAAAGGCTAGATTTACATGGCTGCAGATAAATTAAATGAATTCAGAGTCTAACCATTCTTGGGATTGAAGAGGGACCAAGTCTTTAGGCTTCTGACATTCACTAAGTAGATACTGAAGCCATTATCAGCAATAGCAGAAGAACCTTCATTTTTCACCACAGGAACTAAGTAACCAACAGAAAAGAAGGTGGATGAGACAGTGAGGAAATGGGTAGACAGGGTGCTCAGGCTGTTCACATATCTTATCATTCCTGGAAAATCTAGTCCATTAGAGGAGTGTCTTCAGTGTCTTCGAAAGTGTTCCCATGTCAGCAAAGGTGCATCAGGGAGAGGGGAAAGAGTCAAGGGGGCCTTTAGACTATCACATGGGCAACCCATGCTTTACTTTTTTGGTTTTATATACTGTCCTTTATTGCTCATTTTCCTTTGTACAAGATGATCTCTGCTTTCTTGCTTTTTTAAATTAAGTTTGATAGTTGTTATGTATGCAACAGCAGGACCTATTGGAGATCTAGGGGAAGAGAAACCAATCTCCTCTTTAGGTGAAGGATAGCCAACAGAAACCTTCCTTATAATGAACTGGCCAGGGATATCATGGAGATGGACAATGGATTTAAGAAGACAAGGCTTCTTCATCTGGGGAGGTAGCTCAGCGGTCTAAGCACCTGCCTGGCAAGTGTAGGGACCTGGGTTTGATCCCGGGTACTGCATGCTATGCCTGCTCTGGAACCCCAGGCATACCATAGCAGCCTCTGAAACTGGGCATGGTGGCACACACCTGCAATCCTAGTGCTGGTAGGATCACTATGAGTCCAAGCTGTGCAGTGAGACCTTATACCCAATAAATAAATAAATAAATACACACAAGACTTCTTAGAGGATGATTCTTCTGACAGCCATAGCTGCCAGATTCCAGGTTTTGGGCTCTATGAAAACATCAAATTGACAAAAATCAAAATACAACCAGCTCTACTACTGTCTTCTGCCTGCAACCCTCTAGATATGTCACAGACAGGCATGGCAGGGAGAGAGGAACATGAGACAAAATGTGGGAAGCAACTGGGGTGTTGGTATAGTGCTGCTAGAGTCAAAAAGGAAGCCCGGTCAGTCATACTATATAGCATGACCAAAACATTAGCCATGGTGTGACTCAGCCAGGTATACTGCTTCATCTAAGACATTCAAACCCAATGGCTCTAGAAACATCAGTGGATTAAGGGAATATGGTTTATGAATGCAAGTCAGGCAAAGCATAACATTTGACCAGCTGTACTATGAATCTCTTTTAAAAATGTATTATCACTCATCACCTAAGAAAGGAGGTTAAAATGATTTACAAAATTGAAAAAGCATGCTCTGCATGCCAACATAGATAGTAATGAGCCTCTCAGTCAGCAATAGGCGAGTTTCCTGAAAAATAGAAGATCTAAGCCACTATGTCACTGGATTTATCTCAAAATGGAAAGTCACACAAATAAGAACATCTTTAACAAATATAAGAACTCTGTTCTGATGGCTATTTTGAAATACATAGGGGCACATGATGAATAACAAAGCATGGGGAAAACATGCATTTATCACTAGGTCAGTCAATTCCAGCCCACAGTCCTTTGAATAGTGGTTGCTTTTGGGGGGCTGGGCAGTATGGGATAGAAAAGGTACTGGCAGCTCCTGTAGATCATATCTATAAAATAAATGACTTCTCAATCTGACTTCCCAATGAGGGTGGGCTGCATGGTCATGATTAGGGACAGCTTCTATAGGCAAATGACAGCATGCTTAGGGTCTCCTAGTAAGAGAAAAAGTCAAGGGAGTGGTATAAGGAACTGCAAAGACAAAAATACTAACCTGCCTTAAACTTACTAATCAGGCCATGGCACAAGGAATAGCATACAGATTTGGTGGCGGTGTGGGGGTAACTTTCTTGTCTTAGAAAATTCATATACACAACTTATGGCACCTTAAATAGATAAAGTTCTCAGCAGCATTTTTAATGATTTCCTCCTTAGGACTCCCTGAAGCATAGATCGAGTGAATGCGGCGGAGTCTGTTGTTAGGGTGCTTTCGGGCAGACACACTGCACCCCTCCAGCCTCAGGCATTGCCAAGTAGGCTGGCTCAGTGCTAGAAGGCTCTGTCCGTGGTTTGGAATTTGATCATGCATTCTGATCCTCCTCGAGGCACTACCAAATACTGTCCCAGTTTGTTGAGTCAAGTTTTTTGTCTGTAGCCAAGGGAGAGGGTTAATATCCAAGTTCAGTTCTCCATAAGCAGGGGTAGCAAGGGAGACCTGATGGGGCTTTGGGGACCACACTTATTTCTATCCTTTTGACAACACTCACTGATTCGGCATTTCTGGATTCTTCCTATAACAATGTCACATGGTTCATAATTACAGAAGCCAATAAAATAAGTACACCACTCTCCACTGTTAGTAGAAAAGCAAACAACAACAAGATCAAGCTCATTAGCTCTTCAATATAAAGGGAATTTTTTCCCTCACTCCAGCAGCTGATGAAAACATCACTGACTGGTTTATGCAGAATGATTACAAATGGTAAGAGAATAAAACCCAGAGAAAAAGGTGCTTTGAGGGGGCACATGAAAGCACTCAGAGAAAAAGGCCCGCAGATAATACGAAATAATGGCTAACTCAAAATTCTTTTCCCTCAGACAGGCCAGGAGGGCCACATATTCAGACAGACACTTTCTTCCAGGAGCATTCTGCCCTCAGAGAAGGACTCCAGACCCAGGCCAACCCTCTACCTCTATGCTTATGCTTCCCAGACAGTAATAGGGAAAGCAGCCTGGTAAGAAAGACCAGCAGGAAGGCAGTATGGGTCTTAGGCTTGCTCAGGCTCTGATGACTTAGCTCCCACGTCAGGGTCTATGCTTTAGACGTTATCCCCAAGTTGATAAATTAGCCTATCCTTTCTCCTTCCTAAATTTGACAACTTTCCTTAGCCCATTCCTAAATAAGATATTCTATTTACAATGAAGGGAGTCCTCTTAGATACCAAATTTCAACAACTACACAAATTGATGCCACTTGGAAGTTTTTGCGGGTTATCACTTATATAAGACTCAAACACGCTCTGACTTCAAGTGATTAATTGCAGAACAAAGACCGCTTCCGTTTGCAGCGCTTCTCTTCCAGGCCACAGGGGACTAGGAGTGGAGGGGGGTTAGACTTGCCCTGGAATGCATGATCAGTTAAAGCCAATCACTCTGCACTTGGTAGACACAACACTCCAGGCTGGCCCAGAGCTGTAGGTGCAGAGTGAAAGGTAACAGCGCTACGTTTCCCCATGCAAGGAGAGGCATCTGGGAGACAGCTTGGAAACCAAAGGCAGCTCTGTGTTATAAATCTGCAAATTAAATTGAAATGCACAGCTCCTCTTGGGAAGACAATTCCAGTGCTGATAATGAGGACATGTAGGTGCTTGCAGATACCAATTCCCCTTTCCTGGTTTTGAAACCTGCACCACCTACCAAGTCTCACCAAAAACTAGAACTAATCAGAGCCTGTTTGCACAATGACTAAAGCAAAAGGGCGAGGAAATGGGGGACTGTCTGGAGCAGGTAGCCTTCCTGGCGCCCCTCAAATCGCACTACCGGGACAGCCCCCTGCTGCATCTCTGCCCAAGGCAGGAGCTGTCAGGAGTCCCACAGATAAGTAATTTAAAAATATTCTGGCTGAATGAAAGAGACTTACTTCGGGTTTCCATTGCTCTCTGCCAAGCTAGAGAAATAGAGTGTGGACAGATGCTCTCTAAGGTCCTAATATGAGCTCCAAAGTGGTTTAAGGCTTGGCAGGGCAACGAATCCCAAGGATCTTTGCTTCCTTGTGTGCTTTTTTTCTCCCCCAAAACAAATTGAAAGTAATACAGTCAAGAACAGAGTGTGATTGTTTTGCTCCCTCAACTAATCTTTCTTTCTCTGAACATGTCTATTATCCTCTTTAACCAAGCTATTCATGTCTATATTCTTGGGTAAAAGTGACCCATATGGGAAATGTTTGAGGAATTTTACCACCAAAATCCAAATAAATAGGATGTTTCATCTATCATCAGCAGATAGTAAATCTTGTCTTCAGCGTCAGCATGACAAAGGAAACACACAGTGATCATGTTTTTTTTTTTCAACAAATACTAGCTGAGCACCTACCACATGTAAAGAAATAGGTACTAGGGAGAAAACAAAGCAGTATAAGACATTGCACTAATTTTCTTGGGAACTACAATTTACTGAAGGATGAAGATGTTTATTACCAAATGAATAAAAAAATTAAAAGAATCATTAAGTGCACCCAGTGGAGATATATAGTAAGCACCTGGAATTTTGGCAGAAAGAACTCATGGAGCTTGGAGAAAACCTCTTAAAATAGGCAGTCTGTAATCACTAGGTTAAATTCTTCCAGAACAGAATTTCATAATTTGTATACCACCTGAGACATAATAGATATTTTAAAAGATGTATTTAAATTAATTCTGTGATTTCATATTATGGGAATATGAGAATACATGAGTCAATGGGGTGGTCCAAGCATTCAGGGAAGGACACACAGGCTAATCCCAGGAACCGCACTATGCTATTCCTCCAATGGGTGCCCAAATCCCACCTCTCTGATATTCTGGCATGTCCTGGTCCCTTCCTTTTTTAAGTGGCTAAATTCTGTCAACAGGCAGCTTTTTTTCCCTACTTAAAATTATAGGAAATTAGGGTCAGAAAAGGCCTTCAAGATCACCTATGCCCAGTACTTCCTAACCTTGGCTGGACAAAAGAATCAGCAGGAAGTTGCCTTCCTCATTCCCATCTCTAAAGTTTAGCTTTTATGCACTTTCTGAAATCCATATGTTGGGATTTATTTTCATTTATTAATATATGTTTGTAATACATAATGACTAATTTCATTGTGGCTATTTGTCCGTGTACATGACATATCCTAATTCTTTTTTTGTGTCCTCTCCTCCCCCATTTTCCTCCCTCCATATCTTGGCCCCCTTTCAGTTTGTGGAACACCCACATTCCTGTTTTCTTTTATTTTTTTTATTTTTTTCGGTACTGGGGCTTGAACACTGGACCTCACCTTTGCCAGTCAAGCACTTATTCTACTGAGCTAGCTCCCTGCCCCCCCGTTTTCTTTTACCTATCATTTGTTTTGTTCTTTAATTTATTTATACTTTGGGTTTCCTATTTAAGAGAAACTATGTGATACTTATGCTTGCATGTCTCATTTATTTCATTAACTTTATAGCTTCAAGGTGCTTGCATTTTCCAACAAGTGACTCAAACTTATCTTTTATTGCAGATTAGTACGCCCTGGTATAGACAGCGTATGTTTCATCCATTCATCTGTTTACGGGGCTATATCCTGCCTCCAAGATTTAGCTATAAATTGTGCTATTATAAACCAGGAATTCGTGTATTGGAGTAATATGATGTGTTTAACTCTTTTGAGAAGATAGCTAGTAAGAGAATAACTGAGTTGGATACAATTTCTATTTTTAGCTTTTTGAGGA
>NW_004524742.1:4304110-4305224 GCF_000260255.1 Octodon degus
CTCTTTCTAGGTCTTTTTGTAGATTTCTTGATCATGGCCATTTGGCCATTCTTTCTGGAATAAAATGAAATCTTAGAGTTGTTTTAATTTGCAATTTCCTAATGGCCAAAGATGTTGAACATTTTTTCAGTTATTTATTGACCATTTGTACTACTCCTTCTGAGAAGTGCCTCTTCATTTCAGTGAAGTTTTTAATATGATATGATCCCATTTATTGACTCTTGATGTTATTTCTCAAGCAGCTGTGAAGGGGTGACATTTACTAAGTCAACCAAAAGTAAAGATACTTCTGTCAACTTTGTGGGGAGTTCTAAAAACATTGATTCTTAGTCTCTAATCCTTGGGATTTGTTTCAATAAATTTAAATGCACTTTTTACAACTTTCTTCAGGTAATTCTGAGGACCTGCCATAGGAGCTACTGACCTCCAGTATTTCTCCTCTGGCTTCTGTGTCTCCCCAACAGCTCTGCTGAGTGTAGTCTTTTTTTTTTTTTGTTTTTTAAATAGATAAACTTCTCCATAAGACTCTCTTTCTTCCGCAGTTCCTTGAAATCACTTCCTACTTTACCTAGGATTGTAAGTGACTTCAAGTATTTGGCAATGCTGTGAAGCCCCTTTTATGTAGACAGACACATTTTAGTCCCTGTGCTAGAGAATGCTTGATAGATGGGACAGTGGATAATGGCTTTATTATGCCCTGGAGGTGGAGAAAACCACCTGCCAGAATAACAGGTTGCAATGAATGGTGAAGGACGGTAAAATACAAAATAAATGCTAAAGGATGGTAAAATACAAAAATAAAACAAAAAATTATATATTCTGAGACCAGTGTGAAAGGTAATTATTCTATTTAGGGGAATTTCAGAAGACTTCTTGATAGCTAATTTCAGAGGCAGTACCCAAAGGGATGACTATTTATCGGTCAGCAGGAAATAACCTGGCACAATGCAGAATGAAGAAATTAATCAGGATATAAGGCAGAAAAAATATAAATAAGAGAAAGAGGGCCATCATCACAGAGCATAGCGGGATGAGAATACAGGAGTAAGTCTGGATCACTCAAACACCCTTCAACACTGCATCTATTGTTCTTCACCACAGAAGTCAGACTATA
>NW_004524742.1:4306544-4321044 GCF_000260255.1 Octodon degus
ACAGCACCTTGCAAATAAGAGCCACCTTCATCTTGTAAGAACTACATCTAAGGATGACAGACACAAAGGAGAAGGAAACTGGGTCCTCGGTGTAGAGACTCATAGCCAACTTACAGTACAAGAGAAAAATTGTTTTTTCCTCTAAGTATTTTGGCCTTCATTACGGCATTCATGATGTTACCCTTACTGATACAGGAGGACTGCAATGAGAAAATGAATATAAACTCATCTTTTAAAAGCTAAAAGGGAAAAGAGATGGATGATAGCTTCTAGAAAAAAGATGGTTGTTTCTTTTCTTTCTTTCTTTCTTTTTTTTTTTTTTTTTACAAAATCAGTGATTTTATAACTCCTACCATTTTTAAAAGTCTATTTCCCTTTTATTCATGACATATCTCAAATTTTTCAAATGTAGCTTTAAATTTATTGCTTGTGAAATAAACAGATTTTATTTTTGGAGATACAATAATTCTGTTTGTAAGTTAAGTTTTTAGGGCACGGAGTTTCTTAGCAGTTAGGTAAATAAAGCATTTAATCACAAAGTGGATAACCAGGGAAAAGAAAGCTGACTTGTTAGAAATTACTGCAATGACTCCTAGGTATGCCATTCGGAAGCAGAATTCAGGGACTACAACTTGAGTGGGGGGGTGGGTTTCTGCGGGCAGTGCTGTGCTTCTGCAGTGTCTTCAGGGCGAGGCTGGCTTCTCTGTGGCCAGCGAGTGAAGGCCTGAGTCCTCAGCTCTCTGTCCTGAGGCCATGGAGCAGGAGGGAGTGCTGCGCACAGCTTTGGGCGTGGCCTGGAAGCAGCTCAGAAAGTCCAGGCTCAGTCGCCACGTAATTAACCACAACAGCTACAGGGAATATGCTCAATCCCATTAAAAGAACAAAAAGTAACTATCCATTCCCCACAGTGTAAATTATAGCTATGTGAATAATGAAATTTCTTATTTGCACTTCACATAAAATTCACCAAACTCCTAATTCACTCATTACTTACACATTATGGGTTTTTAAATGGCACATTTAAAGTGTGTTTTGGCTCAGGACGAATCATCCACCCAGAATTTATTTCTGGAGCTGTGCTGTCTTGGGCCTTCTTCACCTTTTACAAACTCATAGCTCATCTTGTGGGTGGCATTGGTTTGTGGACATGTGTGGGCATACATGGGCATACATGGGCATAGTCCTGAGGTATCCTAAATGGTGAAATATTTTATAAGCAAGTGTCCTACAGCCCAGAGCAAATCAGAAAAAAAAAGCAGCAAATGAGTAAAGAATAGACTATAAAGCGGGCCAGCAGCAAAAATTAGGTATTAAGTGACCTTGCAATTATGCACACATGATGAACCTGTAGATTTAACAGGTAGTAGGAAATACTGTACCCACAATCTGCTGGGTGTTTTAATATCAAAATATACAAGCACAAAAGTACATGAAAAGTTAAAGTTGAATAAGAGCTACAACTGGGGATGTTATACTCTTGGTGAGCCATAAGTTACCACCACTAAATGCAATACTGGACATGGATGACAGGAGGAAATTATTTTTCTCAACTTAAAAAAATGTGGTTGTCAAGGCCAATGCTAGTATTTCAGGAGAAGAACTGAGGGTGGGGTGGGGTGAGGCACGGTGACTTTGGACAACCACCAATTTCAAGAGGACAACAACACTTGTTTCCAGTTTCCTCCCATAGCTCTGTCAGACCTGGCCTTCTTCAATATAGGCGCCAACAAACTCAAGAGCAAAAAGTGAAAGCATTACCTAAAAATGAAGCTTGCAGGTCCTCAGAATATTAGAAAAGCCGAGTCTAGATCTATAGATATAGAAAGATTTTGAGCTAGAAGGGATCAGTCAACATTCTAATATATACGTTTTTCTAGAAGTGATAATTGAGTCTCTACAATGAAAAATTACTGGGCCAACAAATAGCAAACCAGTGGCAGAGTGAAGGGTGAAAAGACTGAGTTCTGATTCTGTCTGGAGTTCTCCTTTCACACCATGGAGCAGTGCCTGCGCTCAGAGGCACAGGGCAGGGAGTGCAGCACTTTACCCAGGGATGGGTCTTGCTACTAGGAGAGCATAGTGACCGTGGGTGCAGGCTGGAGTCCAGGAGAAGGACCCTGGGGTCTGTGCCTCAGCACAGAAGTCTGCCCTTTTCTTTAAGGCTGGCCTCAATGCCAAGGAAAGCTTAACTTTAATACTGCTAGTACACTATCATGCAGCATGTGGTTCCCATGATGCAGGTACTTTTCAGGTAAACTGTATCTCCGGTGAATACTGTCTCTTCTCATGCAGCCACAGAGCACAGCTCATACTAGTTTATTTTTCACTCCAGGGCACAACAACATCGGGAATTTCTGTTCTCATTTGTGTGTATAGACTGCTCTTGGTCTGATGAGGGTAGTTGCTACCTTCTTAAATAAGTGCATCCATTCACCTTTTATACAAAGCTAAAGTGAACTCAGGAAATACAGGCTGAACAGAAAAAATAAATATTCTTTGTTACCTAAGATTAACCACAAGTGGCCTGAAGTAGTTTCCAATACTTTCAATTCATTTGGAAGTGGAATTTAAGCAAAATATTGTGGTAGAATCTGTCTCTTTGAAAATACTACTGTTTTGACCAATAACTTCTTGGGTTTTAGTTGGTCTTCCAATACATCTAAAAATCAAGTGAGTTCAATTTCTTCTGATGAGATCAGCTTTTTCCTCTACTAGTTCTATCAGGTTTTTGTGCAGTTTTTAGAATGCCTCTGTGCCATTCTTGCTAGTGATGTTTGTTATCACTTGACATTTAGTACTGTTGGGATTTAGTATCAATTATCATCAAATAGGTATCAAAACAGAGAAATCATAGTTACGTATCTAAGTGTAACAGCAGAATTTACTTTGCTTCTTTCATCCTCATGAACATGCTGTTCTATTAGTCTAAAAGCTAAAATCCTTAGTAAATAAATTACAATTATAGAAATCCTCACTTCCCCCAAAATTCTGAATAACAATCAGTTAACCTGGTTGAACAGTAATATGCAGAACATGTGAACACTACTTAACAGTAGATTTATTTAAAGAAGATGCTTCCAAAACTATTTTATGAGCCCCCATTAACTTTGAGAGATGTTGTTTTTGGTTAAAAACCTTGGAGAGCTATCTCACAAAACACCGCTGAAAGGAAGAGACCCCTGAAATGGCTAAATGAGAACTGGAGAGAGCCATGTGAAGTCGTGACCTTTCGAGGCATTGGTTTACAGAGTGCGAAGCAGGCAATTCACCAGCTGCACACAGGCAGCAACATGGCCCAGGCCTGGGGCTGCGAATCAGGGACAAGAACTCTCCAGGGACGCTGGACCCACTACTAGGGCAAACCTGCAGCTAGTTTGCTCTCCTGTGATATGAAAACTCCTTAATGTGGACTGCAGTTAAGTATTTCAAAAGATGATTAAAATATAAATCAGTAAGTTATCCTTTCTACTGCTTCTTTTTGTAGTTGTTTTTCTTTGTTTTTGGACTATTCCTTAGAGTTCCAAGGACACATTCGCCAGGGTTACGCACTGTCTGAAGTGCACAAGGGGCTCACTGCTGGATTGCAGTGAGGAGCTGGAGAGCCGGAGGGCCAGCTGCTGCCAGCCTGCAGTACCAGGAAGGAAGCTTCATTTGCCCCATGGTTCTTCTGGAATGAAGCTGAAGATAATCTCCAGCTGAAGATAATCTCAATTTAAAGGCCTAAGTAAGCAATGATAGGGTAAAACTGGTTTTGATGCCAAGATTTATAGATTTCTTTCATGAGATGGTCAACAACCTATTTTCTTACTAATGTCATTTGACACCTATTTTTTAATTGATATGTTTTTAATGAGATATAGGTGCTATAATAAATTTACTTATTGGTACAACCTCTTATTTCCTTTCATGCCATTGTGAGTGACATTCTCATACATCTATTCCTCCAGAGTTAGTTGACAGGACCTATTGGAAGTTTAAATCCATGACACAGTCTACAGAACAAGGGAAACTTGATTAGTACAATGATTAAGCACAAAGGCTTTTTTTCCCCTGATAAATAGGAACAGAATCAGTCTCTAAAAGGAGAATAAACATACACACACACACACACAACACACACATACACACCACACACACACACACACACACACACACACACACACACACACACACACACAGAGCCTGTATTTAGAACTGATTTTTTGCTTCTACCCCCAACTAATAAAATCAGGAGGCTGCACGGAGGCCGAGCGGCATGCAGTTTGATGTCCTCAGCAGGATTCAGGGAGTCACAAGTGACGCTGTAAATCCAGCGCGGGGCTTCGACACTGTGTGAAGTGTGGCCTGAGCCTTGGAGATTTCCCTTTGATGCAAGTTTAGTATATTAATGGGAAAAGCATTCACTTTTATTTGTCTGTACTGTCTGCGACAGCAAGACTGCCTCATTTAGCTTAGACCAACATGAAAATACACAGAGAAGCAATCTGTTGCAAATTAGCACAACTCCCCTTTCATTTACTAGCTAGTAATTGGAAGGGGTTAAGAAAGTGTAACTTATCAGATTGTATGAGTATATCTGCTTGGGCAGACGGCAAATGCCCTTGGAACCTTGAGGTGAAAATTCTTCCCAGTTATCCACTGCATCTTAAGGAAAACACTGAGCTGTATGAAATCCACATACTCTGGGAGGCTTGAAGAGGGAGTTTCTTAGATGCATGCATTAGATCCTTACCTTTCTTTCGATATGTTTTTACTCTCTCGTTTCCAGATTGTCTTGAAGTCACTGCAGAACTCGTACCACACCATAAACACATAGCTGGGGGTGACCTCCTTCTCACCAGCCTTTGGCTTCATCCCAAAATATTTCACAGTTGTTTGAAAACTGCAACAGGGAGGAGGAAACAGCAGAGAAAAGTAGAGGCTGAGAAACTTGGAAGGCATTAGGGTGAACAGGGAGCAACACTAGGGGCAGCTTCCCACTTGTCTAGTCCCTAAAGTGGGAGCCTGGACTCACAGTTACTACCATGTGACCCAGCCCTCAGAGTGTGTGTGCCCACATAGATTCACCCGGGACTCCAGCTCAAAAGGGCGAGACTGCTGGGCACAACTTATTTGTCTGAAGAAACAGCATGACTAGTCATAGGGGGTGTATAAATTAAACTTCTTGAGCTTGTTCTCTATCATAAACAAATCCACACGCTTTATGTTTAAAGATTCTACGTAACACTGGTGCTATGTAGAGTCTGTAGCACTAACGATAGTCAGTCATATGTCCACATTAAATTGACAGAAGGTCAGAAAAATCAGTTCTATCCATATTCTGCCATAGGATGGCTTTGTAATCATGAGGAGAACATTCAGCATCTGCGACTTTCAATTTTCTCAAGGGTAAAACAAAAGAGACTATATGAACTTTAAAAATGCTACGTTTTAAAGTTGAATTTAATACAAAAATATAAACCACCAACTGTACAAAAACAGACATAATTGATAAATGGTCTCCAGTTTTCCAGAGCAGATTCCCAGCTATCACCAAGCCCTACCCTGGAAGCGCACTGCACACCAGAACGCCTGGCCTCCCAAGCAGCCCTTCTTGGAGGCACCGGCTTTGCAGCAATTTATAGCTCTGCACTCAATCTTTTCCTTCACTCCTACCCACCCAAGCCTTCCAGGCTCATTTGCCACGAGCAAGAACACTCAACGGCCTCCTTTTCAAGGGTGCTGGAAACTAATCAAAGCAGGAATGGCTGGCCAGGTTTATTACGCGGTGCTCTATCATCTGTTCAGACACAGTGTGGGTTTTTGTGGCCATCCTGAATACTGAGTTTCTAATGGAACTCTATTCAATGGCGATTGTAAAACCCTGAAGCCCCGTTACTATTATGAGGCATACTTTCATCTCGTTCTCAGTTATTGGGCAATATGTATCTCATAAGATTTTATCACATTTCACAGATGAACTGTTAATTGATTCCATGGCTACGATTAGGTGAGATCCAAGCTGGAGCTGAGTCCCATAAATTCTTTGTGCTTCTGTAAATAACAAATCTGTTTTTAATGCAAATTAAAACTACTGGTCAGGGAATTTTGAACCCCAGTTATTAAAAGACTAGAAGTGCATAAGTGGAGAAAGGCAGTAACTCTAGTAATCTCCTAAGGGGCTGTCTGATAATTCCAAACATGGCACGGTTTAGAGCAAAGTAAGTAACTGAAAAAAGCAGCAAGTATACTTCCACAGCTCAGACAATTCTGAATTCTATAACAGTCAAAATACTGAGAAAATCAAATTTATGCTCCACAGCATGTTTTTTTTTTTTTTTTTTTTTTTTTATTCAGAAAGGAAATTACATTGATTGGAACACAGGAGTACACAGGTGAGAGCTGTGTAGCTTACACAACAGGCCACAGGTTTCCTACAAAAACACAGGACTTCAGCATTGGGAGGGACAGTAGGCTGACTTTTCCAATATTCTCATTTTATAGATGAGAAACAAAATCTTGGAAAGACTGCATCTCGTTCACTGGCAGAGCTGAGCCTAGAATCCGGGTCCTCTGGCTCCTTGCTAACTGCTATTTCTGTTCTTTTCTTTTGATGCCTATGCTCACTGACACAGGCATGTAAGTAGTTAAATAATCCTTTCCCTTGATTCTACTTTTAGTTGATCACTGGTTGTACTACACAGAACATGTCACACCCCCAGGAGGGCACACTGTCATCTTCTTTCTGTTCACCTTCTATACAGAAAGAGATTTTCTTGTGTATTAAAAGAAAATAAAAACTTTATTTTTTTTTTTTATTCAGAGGAACAAATCACCTCCCTGTTTTATGGCAGGATATAGTGCCAAGTGCTATGAATCTTATCCCCATGATTCACCGATCATCCCAACACGCCTGGCACTATTGAAGCCTTTTTTTTTAAAAAAAATTTATTTATTTATGTGTGTGTGTGTGTGTGTGTGTGTGTGGCCAGCTCAGCCCACCAGGGGGCGGGGCTGGCTGGCATGTGGTGCTGGGGGATTGAACCACAGTCCCTGTGCTTTTGCTAAGCTTGTTCTAAGTAGTTGCTTTAAACCACTGAGCCATCTCACCAGCCCACTATTGAAGCCTTGATTGTGAGATGGAGACACTGCAGACACCAGAGCATCATCCAGAAAATGACAATGCTGTCTGGCAACTATCCCCAAGTCTGACAGAAGCACAACACCACCATGGGGGTCCCTTTTCCCAGCTCTGCACTGACGCTAACCATTGTCCTTGCAGGTCTTTCCCTGTGCATTTGTGAGGTCCTGCTCTCTCTCTCTCTCTCTCTCTCTCTCTCTCTCTCTCTCTCTCTCTCTCCCTCCCCCTCTCTCTTGTATTTGGTACATAATCTCACTATGCAGCTCAGACCCATAGTGATCCTCCTGCTTTCAGCCTCCCCAGCACTGGCATTACAGGTGTGTGCCACCATACCCTTTCTTGGTGGCTGGCTCAGTGCGCCTGGGGGCAGGACAGTGTGGCATGTGGTGTCGGGGATCAAACTCAGGTCCCTGTGCTTACCAAGCAGGCACTTAGACTGCTGAGATATCTCACTGACCCAGACCCTATTGTCTTATAGGGTGTGAAAACTAAAAGAAACACCACATTTTAGCACCCCCCACCAAACTAAGAGATCCTTTCTAGAAGCAGATGGACTCGAGAGCCCAGGGTAAGTGTGGCATTCTGCACCTCTGGTAAAGGTGAAGCCGCTCAAGGGTGGGCCTCATTTGATTTTAGTATTACTTCTTTGTTCAAGCTCAAAGCTAATCTATGAACACACAACTGTCTAATAAGATCAATCATTGCCCTCCCCAGGTAAAACTCTTTGCATCTCAAAGTCAGTAATGGTCCACAGAAGATGCACCATTGAAAATCTTTTGAAATCTGAGCAAGAAAATTATTAATTTGTAGCCATCAGGAGAATTCTTCCCAACAGACAGCAATCAAAGGGTCAGTGCTTTGTGAAATTTCTGACTGTCAGTGGATCATTCTAACAAAGCTACCTGGCAGCTATCCCTGAGTCTGAGAGAGTGTTCAACTCATAAAAGAATGATATTGGGTTGTAATGTTCTATACAACTTTAAAAAAAACTCACTCAGTCCTTTTCTAATTCCTTTTCTAATTTGTATCTTTTTAATTTGACCAAACATTTTGAAAGCAGACGATGATGATATCAAAAAGCCCATAGCAAAGCGAGATGCCTTTTGCAACATTGAGATGCCAAACAAGAGTGCATGCAGTCACTGTCTTACATGCATGCCTTCAAAAACTGCTTAGGAAAAGCAAATACTCTTTAGCCTCAGAATAAATTGTTTCTCTTGAGGACAAAACATAAGACTGTACCAAATCTCACACGAATATTGCAACACTGACCACAAGCTCCTTAAAGAGTGTAACCAAACAACTGTGGTTTCTACATTAAAGATGGGATCTAACATATTTCATTGATGACATGAAAGCTAGACTACCTTCACCACAAAGCCACGCAAAATGCTGACAACCAAAATTTATGACTCTTCTCAGCATGGCTAATGTGCAGCAGCAGCCTCAGTCCCTCGAAGGTGGGCCCCCTTTTCCTTCAGCAGGAGCCTTAAAAAAAGGATTAGAGAATTGACAGCACTCAAAGCAGAATTTCTGCTTGGCCTGATACTGGTTTGCGCTGCTTGATGGTCTCTTCTGCTGAAGGTTTCAAAATACAGGCACATACTCAGTCCACACACTGAAGAAGGAAAGCTTAGTAGAGACAGGGCAGCAGAAGGGTGCACAAATCTAAAACCTGCCTCAGTTTTCAACGATTATCATGATGGGATGATAAGCACAATTCAAGAGCACGTCTGCACTTAGAAAGCTACACAATTTGCCTTAATCTTGCTTTCATCAGCATTTTAATTTTGTTGGCAATTACAGTGGGAAGCAAGGCTAGATGTTGGTGCCTGTCAGAGTAGGGCAGACAACACTGTGTGTGGGTTTCCAAAACCCTCAAAAGTATGGCTAGACAGAGGAAGAGGGTTCGTTCATTTCTACTTTGTTCATTCACATTTAAATTCACAACTGGGAATCTTCTCTCATTTGCAAAGCTCCATCTTTCCTTGTACCATTTCCTCCCCTACCCTTGAGGCTAATTTTCTAATACTTTAAGGATTGGTACCAGCAAGTGTATCCATGTCCTCGCTCTAAATGCCTCAGAATATTCCCACTCACATGTCTGTGGGCAAAAGACAAGTAAGCTGACTGACCTGCTCAATGGACAAAAGAGAACAACCCCACAGGGTTCAGAACTGAAGGTCATTATATTCTACCGACTCCCGTATGATGGGAACTCAGAGAGGCAGGAGCAAACCGAGGCTTGAAGTAAGCAAAGACTGACCAGAGGTGCGCTGAGGTCTCTCTTAGCCTCTGAGAGGATTTTTCTATAAACAGAGTGCAGTTACTTCTCTCCATCTGTCCCATGACCACAATACTCTCAAGGATCTGAGGAACGATCCAGTAAGCATCCTAGAACTGGCAACAATGCATTTACTCTAGTTGTAATGCTAACGAGGTTCAAGTTGTCCCCAACTTCCATGAAGTGGCTCAAGAGCAGAGTGGAGCAGGGGCAGCAGGTGGAATCCTGTCAGGACACCTGTGTGAGGCAGGGGAGTCTCCCCAGGAGCACTCTGCTCCCTGGGAAGAGTGTTCCACAGTGCTTCTACGCTGGCCCTTGAGGAAGACTGGCTGCACATGGAGCCACAATTTGTTTGTTTGTTTGTTTTTATTTTAAAGAGAGAAAGAAAAAAAAGTAAAAATAACAATAATAAAACAGTTTCAAAGCAGGCTAGGAGGACAGTAACAATACATTGACTATTATTATCTTTGCAGCAGTTTTTCAGAGTACAAGGTATAGGCAAGAAATACTTAAATCTTTGCCCAAATAATTTTATCTCAAATCTTTTCTTTTCAGTGAACTGAGAAACTAGCTCTGGTTATCTTAACCATCTTGTGTATATTTTTTTCTTTCTTTTCATCTTTTCCCTTCCTTCCTTCCTTTCTCTCATCCCAGTTTCTCTTTTCTGTTGAATAGTTTCTTTCCAGTTCACAATTTCTACTGTACATTTTGGATTTTATTTACTCGTTAGTTTCTCACACTAGTGAGACAATGTGATGTTTACACATGGGGCCTGATTTAATTTACTTATGAGTATGGTCTCGAGTTGCACTCATTTACTTAGACGTGTCTCAAGTCTATACGTCCTTATGGCAGAGCAGTATTCCACTGCATAAAAAGATGACATCATTTTTATCCATTCCTTGGTTCATGGGCCTTTGGGCTATTTCCAAGATTTAGCTATGACAAACTATGCTGCTATAAACATGGGTGTACAAATATCATTGTGATATGGTGTTTTTAATTCCTCTGGGAAGATACTCAGAAGAGGAGTAGCTGGGTCAACTGGGACCTCTAATCCTAGCTTTTTGAAGAAACTCCATATTGGTTTACACATACTGGTTGCACCAGTCTGTACCCCCAACAGTGGAGAAGGGTTACTTTTTCCCCACAGCCCCTCCAGCATTTGTTATTGGTTGACATCTTTTTATTTATTTATTTATTTTTTTGTATTTTAGTGAAGGGTTTACACAGTATTCAGGGTCTCACACTCAATCGGACTCGTAGTGATCCACCTGTTTACAGCCTCCCAAGAGCTTCGATTACAGGCACACACCACCACGCCCAGTCTCAATTGCCATCTCAGTGCACTCCAGGGGCGGTGCCGGCAGAGCAGGCCTGGGGATTGAACCCACAGCCCCTGAGCCTGCTTGCAGGCACTTTACTCTGCTGAGCTATTTGGCTGGCCCTTGGTTGACATCTTGATGATAGACATTCTCTCTGGAATAAGATGAAATCTCAGTGTTGTTTTAATTTGTATATCTAAATAACCAATGTCATTGAACATTTTATCATGTATTTATTTGCCATTTGTATTTCTTCATCTGAGAAGTATGTATTCATCTCAGATGTCCATATTTGGATTGAGTCTTTGAATTTGGAAGACCTGATTTTTTCAATTCTTTTAAAATTAATTATTTAATTTATTTATTTATGTGATACAGGGTCTCCCTCAGACTCATAGTGATCCTTCTCTCTCAGCCTCCCCAGAGCTGGGACTACAGGCGTGTATCATCACATCTGATTTTGGTAGCAGTCACAGCATGGCATGCCCAGGGTTACCCAGGGCCCAACACAGCATGCGGCCCTGGGGATCGAACCCAGATCCTTGCACTTGCCAGGAAGTTGCTTAGATCACCAAGCTATCTGCCCAGCCCTTCAATTCTTTTTGTGTTCTGGATAAAAGTCCTTTGTCTGAGGGACAACCAGCTATCACTTTTTCCCACTCTGTGGGTTTTCTTTTTACTATGTTGGTGATTTCTTTTGTTGTGCAAAACTTTTTAATAAGGTGAGATTCCATTTGTCAATTCTTTGTAGTATTTCCCATGTTGCATCAGTCTTGTTCATAAAGTTTCTATGTACACCTATGTGATCCTCAAGATTTCAGCCTATTTTCTACCTACTTTTTCCTCTAGAAGATCAGGTGTTTCTATTTTAATATTTAAATCTTTGATCCATTTTGATTGAAGTGTGGTGCATTTATCATGCTGAAAGCCAAATTTTTTAGCACCATTTATCAAAGAGACTACCTTTCTTCTAGAGAACATGTTTGGCTCCTTTGTCAAAGATAAGGTGGCTGGTGTGTTTGGAGTTGAGTTTGCATCTTGTGTCTTGTTCCACTGATCCTCAAGTCTGTCTTTTGACAATACCATGCTGATTTTATCACAGTAGCTTTGTAGTATAATTTCAGTTCAGAGATTGTGATGTTTCCTGCCTTGCCTTTGTTACCCACAATTGCTTTTGCTATCAGTACCAGGTGTTTTCTGGTTCCAGATAAATTTGAGGACTGTTTTCTCTAGTTCTCTGAGGTATACTAATGGTATTTTTATTAGGATTGTGTTAAATCTGGCAACAATTTTGGGAGTATGGCCATTTTTTCTATGTTAGTTCTTCCTATCCATAAGCAAGGGATATCTTGGCATTTTCTAATATCCTCTTCAATAATGGAGGCATAATTTCAACACATGGGGACAAAAATGAGCATCCAAGTGTCATGAAAATGAAATAAACCATTTATGAAAGGACAAATTCTACATGGCTCCAGCACTTATATGAGGTACCTAGAGCAGTCAATGTCACAGGAATAGGAAGGAGAGTGGGGAGAGGAGGGATGAGGGCTTTGTGCTTAAGGGGTACAGAGTTTCAGTTGAAGAAGATGAAAATGTTTGCAGATGGATGGGTGGGTGCAAGCAATGCCAGTAGAAGCATACTAAATAAAAATATATAGGATATACATCAAACAAAGTATTGGGTTCAAATCAGAACTATTTACCTCTTTTGTGCATTCTCCAAGTGACTTTCTTCCATTTTATGTTCCTTTTTGGCTGAAAAAGAAAAATAACTATGATTAAATTTTTTCTCTTCCACCATACCCCACCCTGTGTAATGTTGTAATGTTACAATTTAATTGCACCCATTAATTATTACAGTAAGTCTGAACACAGGAGTTTGAAAGTTTCTACTACAGGGATCAGACACAACATTCAGTTGGCTACAACCATCACCCTGCTTTCTTGAAAACAGCTATAGCTTCCAGTATGATGCTTCCCCTGGGACACCCCTAAGAGTAAAAGAAACAATATGTGGCATTACACCTAGACAAAGATCTAAATCAGAACAATGCTGGGCAAATGGGCAGAGGTGGCCACTGAGCTGCAGCCTCCTTGGGAGCCCTGGCATGTAAGCATCCCATTCTCCCTTACTCTAAAATGTAATAAGTCAGTAGTGCTTAGAGCAGCCCTTCTAGGATTCAGGTAAATTCATGAGAATCATTGCTGACTTGATCTCATACTCCATATCCTTCAGCAGTCAGAGGAAAACTCTCAACCCCTCTTGGAACAACATTTTTGAATGTGTTGAAAAAGGCTACATACTTAGATTAGACTACATACATATTTTCCTAGATTACTAAGAAAACCAATGATGCTGAGATATATTTGTGAATTTACAGATTGAGAACTCATTTTCTATAGAGGTTACTTGATAAGGAAGTTTCTTTTTAGGGTGGCTCGTGTACATATATTTTTTCTCTAATAGAAAGATACCATTTTAGTGTATGAAAATAACATACTTTTTAAATGTCTGAAAAAATCAGCAAGTTGTAACAAACTATGTCTTAATCCTTTGGATTAGTTAGACTGATATAAAATGAATGAAGAAAGATAATTATATCTTGAGTCTCTATTGTGATACTCTATGAAAGATATGAAAGGAATTTAGAATAGCATTTGATAAAGTCTGGCTCTACCACTTACTATTTTTGTGGCAAAAGGCAAGTGATTCATGACCAGACAGTATTGCCTTTATCCTGTAAAAACAGTCACAGTGACCACTATCAGATAGCAAAGCTAAAGACTGAGTGAGATGATGAATGCAGACAGCTTAGTGTCTACCACGAGATGAGTACGTGGCATGACTGGCTCATGGTCATCGTCTCCGTCACGCGTGGAAGTTTCACCAAGCTGCTCCGCTGCTCAAAACTTTTGATGACTTTTCAGTACCCTTAATATAGCATCTGAAGTCTGCATGGTGCCATAGAAGGCCCTGGAGCCTACTCCCTTGATTCCTGGACACACCGCTTCTTTCTCATGTTCATTTATTTCCAGCCCTGAGAAAGCTGCAGGGCCTCCATCACACTGACCACGTGCAGGTGCGGATCTCCGCATTCCCTGCTCCTCCCCCTGGAGCGTGCGCCTCAGCTCACATACAACTTAACGGGGGCCTCACCAAAGAAAGACATCATCCCTTGCTCTCTCCCATCTTCCTCACACCCCCGTCATACTATCAACCCTCTTCCTTTACCTTTTCTTCCCCATCTCCTTTATCTACCTAACAGGCCATTCCTTTATACATTAACAACTTCCATTATACAATTAACTATCATACAGCAACTTCAGAGAACTGCATGTGCCTTGCTTTCTGCTATAACCCTCAGTGTAAAAAGGGACCCACATATATAATTTCAGCTAAGAAGTGCATATTTAAGACTTACTTAAAGAACAGGAGCTTTCTCAAGCATAAGACTTTATGTTTGGAAGATGAACATACGGTAAGATTGTATACTACTCTATTACTTCTAAATGCAGCACAGTCTAATAAGTATTTTAATATTAAAATGATTTGGCTCTGATAAGTACATAATTTTAGATAAGGTTAAGTCATATTTAGGTCCAATTTTTTCCATATGTCTCCATCCCACCTTCACCCCCAGCCCCTACCACACACACACTCTTAGCTGAAATCTCTGGTGACTTAATCTGTTTACCTTGGCCAATCAGATACTAAGATATGACTCTCTCTCTCTCTCTCTCTCTCTCTCTCTCTCTCTCTCTCTCTCT
>NW_004524742.1:4327799-4332686 GCF_000260255.1 Octodon degus
AAATGGACATTCATCTGTATCTCCTTTTTATGTTAAGTTCCATCATTTAAATATTATAGGTGTGTAAACTCAGCAAATATTCTAAAAGAGTTCGCATTCAAGGAAGAACTTCATGCTTTTGCTTCTCACCTACAGAGCAGGTGTCCTTTCCTAGGGCTGGAAGCCTTCACCACAGCAGGGCATTCCCTAAGTTCAACCCAAAGTCATGCTATTTGCTCTCATGGCAGACTTTGTCTTATCTAATGCTCAGGAAAGGTAGAAGGAGATAATTTATAATTTCACAAAAACCTGGAAGTTGAGGGAGTAGGACTGAGGAAAATGGTACTTACGATTATTTTCATAGATTCTTTTGTTTTCCACCTAACAAATACTGGTTTCTGTGCTCTTTATCCTACTCTTCCACCCTGCCATGTCATAGGCAATGACACAGTGGCCATTTAAAAATATTTAAGTGTCTGAGATCAAAGATCACTTCTTTAACTTCTAGGCTCTACATAGCAGCCTATAATGATGCAGGCTCACCATACTGCCAATAAATTGCTGCTTCCTTTTTTTCCAGTGCTGGCTGTCAAACACACAACCTCATGCATTCTAAGCAAATGCTTGACTATTGAGCTATATACCTCCATCACAGGAAACTGCCACTTCACAGAGCAACTGAGTTACTCCACTCTCTTCTTACTGTTGTTACACACACACACACACACACACACACACACACACACTTGCACATGCATAGAGTATAGAGTGAAGTACCATCCCAGTGCACAGTAACCCTTTTGGGACTTGGCTCTTGATAGCGCTATTACTGGCTCCAGGCTCTCGCAACAATAGACTGCTTGGCATTCTTGGAGTTTAACTTGCCATCTCTCAGACCTTTATCTTAAGGCGCACTGTTGCTTCTGTTTTGAACATCTAGCATCCCTGCTGTCAATGTCTTTTTGTTTGTCAAAACTCAAGCTTGAACGTTCCCTGCTCTCCAAAGTGCTCCATGCATTTTTCCACTGGAGGGCAGGTATTCCTTCAGTAGAGCCCCAGTACCACTGTGTTCAGAGAATTCCCCATCAAGTGCAGGGTGGCTTGTGAGACTCCTGGCTAGCAGTCTGGGCTCTCCTGCTAGTTTCTGCTCCTCACGGGCTGCAGCCATGGCTGGTTTCATCATGTCTCCTCTCAAGGACCCTGTGAGAGACACTCTGTTTCCTTGCTTGGACATGAACAAATGTACAACACAGGGACCCCGTGGACACGACATAGCCCCCACTCATTATCTCCTCATGGAAATTGGGGTCTATTCTTTGGCAGTGCAATCTCTAATCTACCATTTGCTTGTAACACAATAATGAGCACAAAGTAATACAGAAGGGTCAGAGAATACCAGTTGCATTCAGATATGTCCTTTTTTGGATTGAAACATTTTCAGGGGCACAGATGCCACTCACCCTGGAGTTTTATTTGTCATAGTATCTTCTAGACTTAAATTTAAAAAAGGGATTTTTTTTTCAAATGAGATTGCATGAACAGAAAATTTTAAGATCAGGATCACTCATAATTTAAATATACCCAAAACTTGGATGATTTTAAGAGGAGACTATTTATTCAATAAAAATGGCTGAAGAAGGTCACTGTTCAGAGAAAGTGGGAGTTTAATTTCAAACATAATTAAGTCATATTTATGGATGGCCCTCTAGGGAGTAGCAAACTGTAAAATGAGGAGATGGGATACAGTACGGCATCGCTTCTTGGTGTTCTTTATACAGGTTGTTACACTTTAATATACCATGGTTTATGAACCTGGGATGGTGGGGATAAACCAAAAGGATACACAGTAAAGAAGCTGCTTTGACTGTGATGTACAAATGGCAGAGTGCATGATGCTAATGAGGAAGCAAAGGGGTCCAGCTTCACTTGGCATGGCAGATGTGCGACGTGAGCAGAGGCCACTTTTCATTTCTTAGGAAAAGGCCCCATCACGTGCCTCAAGAGACGAGAATAGTTTTCACCAACAAAAGCAACAGCACACCATCACTGGAAAGGGATTTTACAAAAACATATGTCTGAGAAGTAAGAAATATGGCAAATATAACAAAACTGAGTAAAAAAGGCCTTAAGTTTCTTGCTTGGTAGGTCTGTCTGTGGATAATATAATATCTAGTCTTCTGTCTTATTAGTTTTTCTAGTCATGGCTAAATTGGAACCATGATCGTTTCTGGTCTGTCACTGACTTTTCATGTGCCAGCATCCAGCTGGTTGGTACAGGTGAAGAGTACGAGAGGCCCTTGTGGGTTTTTGGTTTACAGTGGTAGAGGCTGTGTGATGAAATGATATCAGGGTTCCGAGTGTGCAAGTATAGCTTAATTTCCATGTCACTGCCTAAGGACAAAGTACACCCAAAAGTTCAGACTGCTGATCAAAGTAACAAGTAAGAGACAATGTCCTGAAGATGTCAAGAGGGCTTTAGAGCCCTAAAATCAGAGAAGTCCAGTTAAAAGGAGTCTCAAAGAAAAACTGTCTAGTCTAAACCCCTGGTCTGATGTTTCAGCCTAAATCTTCAGTTCAAGCAGACTTTCCAGAGCTCACCCTTTTCATCATTTTTATCTGTCTTTTTCTGTTGTACTTCATAACTGAATTTGGATATTTTTACAAGCATCACAGAGAAGCAGTATACTGGTTTCACGTAACTCTGGCACCTGGGATGCTCTTAACCAAGTTTCTTCACCTGAGTCCTGCGACAAAAGCAATGCCTTAAACAGCTCTTACTTCAGCCCCCTCCACTTTGGGCCATCTGCACAGTGCTGGGCTGCTTCTAGATCCTTAGCAACAAGTCCCTCTGCACACACAGTGCCAGACCTAGGGCACTGGGGTTCACTCTCGAATGGCTGAAAATGGGCATTCGTGATGCAAATCCTACTTAGGATAGATTTATGATCTTTAGCCATTTATATTTTTATACTTTGAAGGCCATGCATGATAATGTTCAAATACCTCATGGAATATCATAATGGTATAATAATTTGAATGAGAAAGCACTATAAAATGTTTTTGATTATACATAATGAAAAGAACTGTATTCTTTTATATTTTGTGATAACTATTTATATAGGTTATGAGTGCATTTTAAAGGATCATAATATAATCTTAAATGTTTCTCAGCATTTACATTTAGTCTGTGCTCTACAGTAAAATTGCAAAAGTAAATGTCTCCTCAAATCATAATTTTCGGAGGTAGGGAACCCTATCTGAGAACACCTGGAATCCAAACAGAGTAGTTTTATCTACATTTCACAAGTCAACTCACTGTAGGACATTATGACTTTTCCTCTCTCATATACCTTCACCTCAGATTAGTTCTTCCTCCAGCAGGTAAGTTTTTCAGTCATTTACAGTACTGACACAACCGTCAGCCTTTAATCTTTATGAAGACCACCACTCCTTTTTCTGAAAGGAAGCCATTTAGTTAGCTGTTAGTGTTGTGGTAACCTCCCTCTGTCCACACAGTGAAGTCAATCAGTGCTACGTGGCAATGCTTTGTTCTCAGGTTGATACAGATGCAGTTTTACTTGAGCAAACTGGCAGCACAGTGCGACCTTCACCTAGCTCTAAGCTAGTCTAACCATCTGATTTTATGGTACAGAAAATGGAAGCCCAGCTTGATGGAGTGACTTTCCTGGGTCACACTAATAGTGGCAGAATGCAGGTTTCTGACTCATAATCTAATACACTTTCCAATGCGCCTGCCGATTCCCAGGGGGGTGATGTTTTTCTCCAGAATTCTCAGATGTTAAGGTGACTCCTTGGGGTTGCATTGTACTGCACATTTGGCATAGAAGTATTTGCACCAGAGAGAAGGTTCTGAGATGGAATTTCAGCTTTCATTCTAAATTTCCTGACTCTCAACGCTTTAAAGCAGACCGTCAGGGTAAACATTTTAGAGTGACCCGGTGCGAGGCTCATTTAACATTAATGGGAGGCAGGTGGTTACATGCTCAAAGAAAGCCTGAAATTTTCCATGTCATAACATCTTGTAGGCCCATGCATCCCTTTCATTTATCAGCATTAATAGAAGTGACATCTATCTTCTTTAAAGATGCTGCTTTTTAGTTATTTTCATGTAAATAAGTGTGCACCTAAATAAGTATATATGTAAAGTATGACTCTTCATTTAGAGAATAATTGTATGTATGTTCTGTTTCCTTAGAACACCTACCTTGTCTCCTAGCTGTCTCATTCCCAAAGAGAGGGCTTGGACCTCCTACAGCACTTGAGACAACTTTTGAGTATTATGTGGGACAATGAATCCTATAGGTTTAGGAAGCAGTCATCATTTAGAACACATAAGACATTGTAAAGAAGCTAGATTTTTGAAAGATGGAAACTCCCATCAAAAATTTGTGCAATTTCAAAAGCTTAGTGGTTTGGAGTTACAAAGTTCTAATAACCATTGGTGACAAACTATAGATACAACTATTATTGAAAAAAGTCTCCTGTTTCAAACATCACTGTCCTATCTTGGTGTTAGCCTTAACCTAAAGGTATATGATTCTGGAAGGGATTCATGTGTTCAGTTCTTTGCTGTTTTTATTGCTGTTTCAAATTTGTATTAAAATACTTAGCACTTGAGACTATAAACTTAGTGTTTATAAATCAGGAACTTGTTTCAATCATTAAGAATGACTACAGATGAAGCTACTAGCTTGAATTTGCAGCAAGTTCATAGTGAAATGATAACATACTACAAGTTCATTTCTCCCTTTAATTTAATATGATACTCTTCATCAGGATAAATCCTGAGGGGATTTCACTGACCTTCTCAGACCCAAAAGCTACAACTCCTGTTGCATAGGTCTTGCTTTATCTTGGTCTTAACCATCCAGCAGAAAAGTATAAAAA
>NW_004524742.1:4332820-4335919 GCF_000260255.1 Octodon degus
CTATGTGCATGGCTAAATGGGGAGAAATTCCTTTGAGGCTTGCGTGGTCTTCCTGGAGGACCTTTGCTTTTCTCCGTCATCAGATGGTTTCTAATTGGCTGCTTCCATGCTGTGCTAAGTAGACTGTGGCCACACCGTCACTGCATGTAAATTTAGAGACATGAAATACCATATTCAGACTGAGCTAGACAGTAGATAAGGCTTCAATGGCTCCATGAAGGTGGTGATTTGGATAAAACAATGTCCAAATGCAAAAAAGAGGTATTATTAAGAGGCAATTAATACCACAGAACCTCTGAGGGTTTGGGAAAAAGAGCTTTAAGGAAGATGAAAAGAACTTATACTAGGATCTCAATTTTTCCTAGGTAAAAGACCTTTATTGTGTATTGATATGAAAGTCTTACAGTCGGCTAAATAGCTCAGCAGATTAAAGTGCCTGCAAGCAGGTGTATGGGCCAGGGGTTCGATCTCGGGCCTGCCATGCTGGCCTTGCTCCCGGCAGCGCACTGAGAGGGCAATTGAGACTGGGTGTGGTGGTGCGTGCCTGTAATCCCAGCTCTTGGGAGGCTGTAAACAGGCAGATCACTATGAGTCCAATCTAGTTGTAAGACCCTGAACACCCTGTAGACCTTTCCCTAAAATACAAAAAAAAAAAAAAAAAAAATTGTGTGTGTGTGTGTGTGTGTGTGTGTTCCTTGAAAGTCTTACTTCCCTTGGTATGATTTAGAAGCTCTACTAGCCTAAAATATTTCTCCTTCCTCAGTGTGTAAAATTTCCAACCATGTCATTGTATGCTGTTAATATTTTAAAAACCAAATTCAAATATATTATTGGAATCACAAAGTATCACATCATCATTAAACAATGTAACTGTGAACCAAGTGTGAGAATCTCAATTTTCAAAAATTTAATCCCTTGTTTCTCTGTAGGGACTGGTAAGGGGAGCGGAAGTGTCCTGCTTAAGAGAAAGTATCTGGCCTTATTACCTGCTCTTTAAACTTTGTAGTGGGAAATTAGAAAAAGATAAGTGGATAGTCCAATTTTTAAAATGTTTTCCAATACTCTACATGACAAAGAAAGCATTCCTGGCAACCATATCAGTACCAAAAATAATGTACTGTTCTGCAACCACTGAGTTCAGCTTGACAACTGTTATCATGAAACACATGTGTTTGTACTAGTAGTCCACATGCCCGTCCCTACTTGAGATGCATGGGGCCACCAGTGAAGAAAGATGACAAAGGTCCTTGTACAACTTTCATTGCAGAAGAAAGACAGACAGATAAACCTGAGAGCAATATCCCTTGTAAGGAATTTCTGACACAGGACAGTAGGAAAATGTTAGAGCATAAATGGACACCTTCAAAAAGACACTTACTGGATTATGCATGTTGAAACAGCAGGAGCCATTGATACAAGGGTTAAATGAGGAAAGCTAATATTTAAATTAAAGATAGTATATCCTGGCAGAGTAAAATGTAGTGTGGTGTGGTGTAGTGTAGTGTAGTGTAGTGTAGTGTAGTGTAGTGTAGTGTAGTGTAGTAGGGAGAGCTTGGGCTTCATGGCAGGCAGAGCCAGGTGGAGTTTCTGTTCTGTAACTTATTAACTGGATGACACTAGGGAAGTTAATTACCCCCACTGAACCTCACTAATAAAAATGGGAATGAGAGGTACTTTGTAAGAAGGTTGTGACTGTGAGTCATATCAAACATCTAAGATTAGCCTATGACTAGCACATAACGGGCACTCCAAGAATGGTAGCATTTATTATTGATTAGCTAGAGCAAATGCTAATATAACACACCTCGCAGGTATCATGGTTGGGTTCCAGATCACAGCAATAAAGCAAATGCTGCAATAAAATGAGCCACATGAAGTTTTTGGCCTCTCAGTGCATATAAAAGTTATACTCACACTATACTGTAGTCTATTAAGTGTGTAAGATTGAGTGTTAAAAGATAATGTACTGTTCATACTTTAAAGATATTATGTCACTAAAAATGCTAACAAATGTCTGAGCCTTCAGTGAGTCCTAAACCTACTTGCTAGGGCCTTGCTCTGGATGAGGCAGTGCCCTGAGAGGATGTTGTGCTTGGCTGGATCTTCAGTCCAGACCACTAGGCTTTCTCCACATTGGCAATAAGGTGGCTTCTCCTTCTTATTGTTTGTGTCATTGCTGGAGTAGCACTTTCAATTATCTTCAAACACTTTTCCTTTCCACACACAGCTTGATTAACTGTCCAATGCAAAATTCCTAGAACCCCGCCTGTCCTGGCCTCTGACAATCTTCCCTCATTGCACTCGATCATTTAAGAGAGGGGCTCTTCTTTTCACTACAACACTTAGAGGCCACTGCAGAGTTGGTAGTGAGCAATATTTTCAGGGAGTAACAATACTGAGGAACAGCATTAATTAGCAATATTGGGCTAGGGAGATAGCTCAGCGACATAAGTGTCTGCCTGACAAGCACAAGGTCACCAGTTCGATTCCTGGTACTGCAAAACAAACAAACAAACAAACAAGCAACCCAAAAACAAAATAAACAACATTTAGTGAGAAGGGAGGCCCAAAGAGAGGGAAAGAGGCAAATGGGTAGCTGGTACAAGAGTCAGAACACATAATGTTTGCAGATTAAGTGTGAGACTTAAATGGCAACTGTTCATAGTTCTGCATAGCAATTACGGTAGTAACATCACAGATTGCTGATCACAGATCACCGTATCATGTATGTAAAAGTAAGAAATATTGTGAGAATTACCAAAATGTGACAGAGACATGAATAAATGCATGCTGTTGAAAAGAATGGCACCGAGAGAGACTTGCTACACAATGTACCGTTGCTGCAAACTTTCAATTTGTTGACAATGCAGCATCTGAGAAGCACAATGAAGAGGCATGGCTTCAGCAGACACCTTCGCTTGTTTTTTTTTTTTTTTTTCATGGTTTAGCATTGCTTTTTTCCATAATTTTATTGAGAAACAAATAGCAATGAGACAGTTTCAAACCAAATTGGGCCCAGTCCTAGCCCAGGTCCGGTGAGTGTGCGGAGAGTTTCCTGCTACCCTGCGCAGGCGGGACCAGTCCCAGCCCAGGCGCAGC
>NW_004524742.1:4345330-4351234 GCF_000260255.1 Octodon degus
ACTGTCCTACCAATTTGGTTTGAAACTGTCTCATTGCTATTTGTTTATCAATAAAATTATGGGGAAAAATATGATACTCTTCAAAAGTAATTATTTCACTTATTTGTCTTTACATCTTAGCATTTTAGTATTTGATAGTGCATAAATCTAAAGATAGTACCTTATTTATCAAATTGAATTAAACCTCTCCTATTGACTATTTTTTCTGTAGATGATCTTTTTATTTTATTTATTTTACTTTAAAGAAAATAGAAAAATAATAGATAAGGCATTAGAAAAGATATACAATTTTAAAAAACGAAGATGACGGGTATTCAATAATGGTTGTTACATCACCCATTGTAGTCTGCAATGTAGTTGTGCAGACTACAGATATTAGCATGAAAACTCATCAAAGTAAAAATTCTACGTGTTAACTGGTGCCTTCAAAAAAAACCAATAGAAATTAGTACCACAATCATCTTAGCTATCTTGCATATATACACATATGATTTTCCCCTTCCATTTTTCCTATCTTTTCTCCTTTTCCTCATCCCAATTATTTATTCCTTATGTTTAGATTCTTTCCCTTTTACTTTTTATTTTTAAGGAGAGTACAAAATAGTATTAAAACAGAAAAATTACAAATGATACAGAATTTCACTAAAACAAAATAATATCAATTTCACAGTTGTATAGTGTTGTCTTCAAATTAGTTATTCATTTTACCAGATATATGCATGCGAAATTGGAAAGAGGAAAGAAATTAAAAATAAAAAAACATAAAAGAATTGAAAAAAAGGAGACAAATTAAGCACCAGCTGCTCCTTTCCACAGACCAGCAGAAGTCCACGGTGCAGTTGTACAAGCCACCATGATTATATACATAGGCATATCTCTTTCTCCCATTTCCCATTGACTGTTAAAATATTTTCCACAATTGATTCTTATAACTAATATACTATTAGGGGTATCACCTGATTCTTCACACCTTAGCTTGTCCACTTGTCCACTACCTAAAACACCACTTACACACAAACTTTTTATGCTACAGTTTAAAAGTAAGCTAAATAGGCCATTGAGTAGACAGTGGATTTTCCAGTAATAGACTGACACCCTGGATTAGGTTCCCTTGCACCACACAGCCACAGCTCATGACGTCCAATGCAGCCAGCCCCCTGCTGATCAGCTGCTTATGTACTGTAATGTAACTGAGCAGGATCTTCACATCAGAGCTTGCGGGACTGATGACAGCCAGCACTGACTGTGTACTCAGGGTGTGCTGAGGCATTCACTTGTTCACTTAAATGGTTCAAGTTAAGTATATGGTAGGTACTATATTATGAATAATGGTGGAGTCAAAGCTTCAAAATACCCCATTACTTTCTAACTATTGGCTTTGCACAAGCTGTTTCACTGGGCTAAGACTTGGATATCTAAATTTTGAATGGAAATAGAAATAAGACTTACTTTAGACAGTTGTGATGCTGAACAGGTATGTTTGTCAGGTGTTTGGCCACTGCACCTGGCACATTCATTCCATAAGTGTCAATCATTACAATCACTACTACCAGTACCAGCACAATTCTTTGTTGTACAATAACATTTACTCGTCTGACTTTTCTAACATGTATATCCCTTAAATAAAGTTGCCAAGGCTTGAAATGCACTTACTAGATGCACATGTTTGGGATATACTCTTGCAAAGAACACTGTGGGAACATGCTATGACACCACCATAAGGGAAAAGTGAATGTAGGACAGCAGTTATGGTGCTACCCAGCAGACACATCCTCAGTGGCAGATGCCTCTGTCTCCCAGATTCCAGCACAAGAACCTTGGCCTGAAAATGCTAATTATATTAGCAACTGAAACAAGAGCACATTTTGCTTTCTGTATTTTTTAAAATTAATTAATTTATTTGGTACAGCATCTTGCTATGCAGCTCAGACTCATAGTGATCCTCCCCAGTGCTGGCATTACAGGCATGTGCCACTATGTTCAGTTTTGGGGACAGCATGGCATGCCCAGGGTTCCAGGGCTGGCATGGCATGTGGTACAAGGGATCGAACTCGGGTCCTTGAGCTTGCCAGGCAGGTGCTGCTGAGCTATTGCCACATTTTGCTTTTTGACCATGCAGCTGTTCTTGCTGTCTGAGCTGCTTCTTCTTCCTTTTTTTTTTTTTTTCCTGTGTTTTAGAGAAGGGTCTACAGGGTGTTCAGGGTCTCACTACTAGATCTGACTCATAGTGATTCTCCTGTATAGAGCCTCCCAAGTGCTAGGATTACAGGTGCATGCCACCATATCCATTCTCAATCTCCACTTTAGCATACCCAGGGGGTGGGGCCGGCATGGCAGGCCTGGGGATCAAACCCCCAGCCCCTGTGCCTGCTTGCAGGTGCTTTAATCCACTGAGTTATTTGGCCAGCTCTGCTGTCTGAGCTTCTTGTGGAAGTATGATCTTCTTATCAAAGTGGTCTATAGGCAAATACAAAATGTATGTCTCTGTTTGGGAAAATGTATTTTATTCATGTGGGAAGTCAAACTGTATCAGAACTTGGTCCAGTAGTTCAAGTCTTTAAAGCCAAGGACCAGTCTTGTAGTGATGGGTTGGATGAAGACCGAAAAGTAGAAATGAACCCTTACATGGAATTAGTCAATATATTGCTGGCTGCAAAGCCGAGTCTCTAGCAGTGTGATGAAGCTCCAGTAGGGGAGACTGCCTGTGCTCAGCACAGCCTTATTCTTGGTCTCTGATTCACAGTTTGGCCTAACAGAAACAGTAGGAAGTTGACCTAAGATGAAAACTATTGGATGGGGAAACAGTACTTCAGACCAGGTTTCAGAAAATGCTGACCAGGACTGTCAAGCTCTTTCTCAAAGACTGGGAATGCAAACACATTTCTTCAATAAGCAGCCTGCTTTGATGCACTGTAGTTCGCATCTGTATACCATTCTTACCACAAAATGGACCAACGATAATCTTTCTGAGAAGGTGAAAAATTACAGCACAACCTCTTTGCTTTCTGTAGAAGAATTAAAAAGCACTCTTGAAAATTGTGGTAAAGGGAAAGTTGTCTTAGAGCTATGCTAACTGAGTTGATTTTTTTAAAACTCTGATTTTTGAAGTATGTATTACTTGAATATTGATGCTAGATATTGACTAGAACTATAAAATCAAGAATACTGCTTTTAATCCTCAAAATAAATTACATAGTATCTCCTACATATATTCTTTACAGTACTATTTGTTTACACATCACTTCACTTGTTATACTCTATATCTTGAAAAAGTCTCTTTATAACCACACAAAATAAAGCTTCAATTGTGAAAAAAAAAACTATATTAGCATAGAAGTCACAGAAGCAATGCATAGCCATAAAAATTCTGTTAAAAGATCAGAAGGCAATACACCGAATACGCCAGTTGCTGCTTCTGCCTATCCAGTTGAGATGGCTTCTGTTTCCCACATTCTTAATTGCTTTTTGATGAAAAAGCCTCACTTCATGTGATCAGAAAAAGCAGCCGATGGTGTTTAGATGCAGCTGCAGGGAGCGCTGAGAGCAGCTCCCCTAAGGTTACACAGCTAATCTGGAGCAAAAAAGAACAGGCTTGTTCCTAATCCACTGCACCACACCGGTACTCTTCCCAGTTTCCCGCTTAAAACCATAGAAGTGTCATGTCATTATGAATGGGACAGGAGAATGGCAGGTCATAGCTGAAAGGCACACATTTGCACAGGTTACATTTACATGGATTGTCTCCCCCATTGAAGTCCTTTGTGTCTTACACACGGACACGAATGTGACATTCTGTCATCTCTATAAAGAAACCATTCCACATATTTTTATGAATTGTCGAGAAATACATCCAGTATGAAGGATGATCTTAATCACATTCTAAAGAATACACTTCAGCTATAAAGTTGTTTTGCATAGTCCGAGATATTAGTACCTTAAAACTGACCTTAATCTAAAAGCAAGAGGAAAAAAACACCAGATTCACATGTGAGATGAAATATAACATGTTGCTCTTAGTTTTCTAGGGAGATTTTAAGTCTCAGTTTATTTACACAAAGCACGTGACTGTCTCATTGCACGGGTGTTTGCTAAGTGGAAGCACTCCTCCTAGGAAAACAACTGCTCACATGGTCAGTCACAGAAGGGCGTGAGCCACCAGCCGGGCTTGCAGGGAATCATGGAGCAAATGCGGTTGTCCATAACCCAGCTTGCTCGGGAAACCTGGACAAGGAAAGTGTACTCAGGAAAAGAATTCACTGAAGCTGAAATATGTCTGACTTCTCCAAAACTTGCTATTACTTTGAATAGCAAAATACATTTTCTTTTATTTGGTCTTTACTTTTTTTGGCAGAACCGGAGATTGAACTCAGGCCCTTGCCCTTGCAAAGGAAGCGCTTATTCCACTGAGCCATCTCCCCAGCCCACAAAATACATTTTAATCTACCTTTTCTTTAGTCAATTATTTCTTGTAGTATGGAATTTAAATGGGTCCAGTGGCGATAGCACCCATGAATTGCATAACTTCAATAGTTGTGAGGTTACCAAGTATCTAGGTACCATGAAGACCAAATCAATAGCAGTCTGCTTCTTGGGTAACATTTCTTTTCTCTTTTCTTTTCTTTCTTTCTTTTTTTCTTGGAGCCAGGATCTCACTATGTATTTCAGGCTAGCCTTGAACTTGTTATGTAGCCCAGGCTGGCCTCTAACTCATGGTGATCTTTCTGCCTCAGCCTCCCAAGTGCTAGGATTACCACTGTGAGCTATCATGGCCAACTAGGTAATATTTCTGATAAAAGAAATTACTGGGAAAAGGGGTTCTCAAAGAAGATGCTGCAGAAGATATTTTTCACATTAACACTATTTAATTTGTTCTGCCAACAGAGTATATGCAGTCGGACCACTAGGACAAGTGATTGCTATCGGACTCAGCAAAAGGAAATGAACTAGGCTTGATTTTAAAAGTGACTACACTATTTATATCTCTGCTGGGGCGAAAGTGCTGATAGTTTAACACAATTCCTGGAAGATTATTCCAGAATGACCTTTCCATAATACTTGGCATCCTCTTGTGGAAAGCTTTTGTTGGTAAAGATATTAATAAAACACTTTACTATAATAACAATTTAAAAATGGATTCAATGGGAATAAAAGTTATAGTGGGTTTTCTTTTCTTTCCTTTTCAGCATTTTAAAAAACTTTCTCCAGATTTTAATGTGCAATAGATCAATGCAGAATATTTGGACACTTGAGAAAAATAAAAGACGAAAATGATGCACAACTCATATAATAGCTTTTTACTAATGTGAATTCATTTTCTTACATGCAGATATCTATTTGTAATCAGTCATCTGTGCTTTCTCTATAGTTAAAATACTGAATATATAAGGGAGTTTCTTGCATTTGATGCTTTAGAATTTTTATATCAGCACATGTCTGCAGTACATCATGGTTACATTTATCATGGGGAGATTATACACATATATAACACTTTTATTTTTGATACCAGAGATTATAAACATATATAACACTTTTATTTTTGATACCAGGAGTTGAACTCAGGACCTTACTCTTGCCAGGCAGGTGCTGTGCCACTGAGCTACATCCCTGACTGCACAACACTTCTTCCTTCCTCCCTCCCTTCCTTCTTTGCCCTCCCTCCCCCCTTCCCTTCCTCCCTCCCTCCCTCCGTCTGTCTGTCTGTCTGTCTCTCTGTCTGTCTGTCTATCTCCTTTCTCTCCCATCCCTCCCTGCTCCCTCCAGGACTTGTTCTGGTAAAAGCTCTATTTCCATCCCCACCCCCCAATTTTTAAAAATCCCTTTTCCCTTCTCTCCTTCCCCCTCTGTCTGTTGTCCCCCTGATCCTTGTAGCCTATTTTGTGTCTTTCATTTTGCTCTTTATTTATA
>NW_004524742.1:4351924-4372975 GCF_000260255.1 Octodon degus
CACACACACACACACACACACACACACACACACACACCCCTTCTCTACAAGACAGGTCTCCCTTGAAGTCGGGAAATGTTCTAGTCCTGTATCAGGTAAACCCAGGGGCCACCCTCTCCTTGGGGCAGAGCCTGAAGCTAAATGGCCAAGACGTGGTGCTGATTGAAGAAAGGAAGCCAAAAGCGAAAACAAAAACAAAAGCCCAGAAAACCTCATAAAATCGGAGGCCTGAAGGGTTTCACTGGTGAAAAAGCGCAGCGTGCCCCTCCTGTGGGATGCTCAGGATGATTTACGAAGCTGAAGTCATTTCTTGAGATTGCACTGCAGGAAGATTGGTTTCACATGATCTGCGCAGCCAGGCCGGGCAAGCTGAGGAAGGAGTCCACACGGGCGAGGAAAGGCTGCTGCCTCCTGACCCGGGAGCCCCACCCCCAGTCTCATTAGGTGGACGCAGGGCTCTCTGATTTTCTCTCTCCTTTTAAAAAGCATTACTACTAGTGCTGGGGAGGGGGGTACACGCCCGCTGTAAATGCGCAGCAGGATAGTAGCAAAGCCGAGATTAATTCCCCATGGATTTATATGGGTCGTTCTCACCCACGATGACTCGTATGGTTTCAAAGGTGCTTATGCTGCTGTTTTTACGGCTGGTCACTAACTTTATTCGGGCATATGGTGGTTGGCGCCACGACATGGAGTGAGCATTTTATACCTGAATTAAAGTGGATATTTGACAGTTTCTGTCAGAAAGTTCAGAGCAAAGAATTTGTGGGACAAGATTTATTGCATATTTTATATGGGACACATCTGTTTCTTTGTTAGCTTTGTTCTTTCTCCTAAAAAAAATTTAAAGAAGTTTCCTAAGGAAATCTAATGACGGACAGAAAAAAAAAATTCTGAAGCAGGAAAAAATACAGTCAAAAGTTGACTATTTAGGACCTAGCCTAGAGAAAAGGAAAGAAAACCCTCACTACACATTTTGAGGAGAAAAAAATGTATAAAGGGTAAGTGAAACAATTTCCTATTATTGACCATTATTTTATGATTGGTTTAGTGCCATTTATATAATGAAGTTAAAAATATAAGCACATCGCCTCTTATTTTCTAAATACTTTAAACAGAAGAGGAGAAAACAATCCGCTTTTGATACACTTTTGTAAGATATTCCATTCCAAATGGCTAAGTAAGTTCAACCACACCGGTGTTAAGCAAAAATGTAGAGATTCAAAATCACTACGCACAAAGATAAAGACAGATCACTTTTAACCCAAATCCCTCAATGAAATGCAAAAGTTATTATAAGTACACTTCATTTTCATTTAAAAACTCTTGCTATTGTATCACGTAAGCACAGAACCAGAAACTCAGGATCACATGAATCCTGGGTTCAACCTGGAACTACACATGATGAGCAGGAATTAGTTTTCAACTGCAAAAAGACAACCTTGAATTATGAATATTGTAAGCTTGAAATAAAAGGTTCAGTGTTACAAGTCATGTAAAGTTAATTTTTAATTACCTTAGGTGATATTTTCCTTTTAGAAACACAGTGTAATTTTTTAATAAATTTAAAAATGTCTTTTATTTACTTATTTATGTGGTAAGGAGTCTCCCTATGCAGATCTGACTCGTAGTGATCCTCTTGTCTCAGCCTCGCCAGTGCTGGGATTACAGGAATGCACCACCATGCCTGGTTTTAGTGGCCTACAGGGCATGCCCAGCATTCCGGGACTGGCAGGACATGTGGCACTGGGCATAGAACCCGGGTCCTTGCACTTTCCAGGCAGGGTGCTTGGATCCCCGAGCTATCTCCCCAGCTCCTAAAACAGTATAATTTGATAATTTTTTGCATCGTCTGTCTCCCTCAACCCACACTTAATTTCCCCAGATTTCACCACTTCTAGCAATTTGTTATGTCTCTGAACACCTGAGTACCCCTGTGCAAACATGCAAGATCTTTCATTTACACAGAAGTTATCTTGGCTGATAATCGAGTATGCACAATTTTTATTTCTTTGGGACTGTCAAATAACCATTTCACAATACTAAGGCTCAATAATTGTCACCAAACTTCTGACTTTTTGCAAGTCAAATGAACTGTGGCAAAAATCCTTAGTTACACATATTGCACACATCTTTTACCCTGATTTGACTCTTTTGACTTTGTTTATAATGTCTACCATATATGTGTATGTGTGTGTATATATATATATATATATATATATATATATAATCTTGAAATAGTCAATACTTTCTTAAAGTATTGCTTTTTATCAGTTTAAAGAAGGTCTTTCTTACTTTCAAGATTATAAACATACAACACTGCTTTTATTTTTGTTTTTGTCTTTCTTTTTTCACATGGTGGTCATTCACTTGGAATCATGTGAGACCCAGTTGGAACATCATTGATTTTCTGAAACAATTGTCAGAAGCATGCAAACAATGGGTACTTTTTCCCTGAGTACACGTTTGTGACCCTTCTTGACTACTTCCATTGTGGGTATCTGCCCACAGCACACCCTAATTTCTTTGCACCCCTTTCTCTGCTCCTTTCTCCCTTCCATCCCTTGGTCCCCTTGGCATTTCCCTGTTTTGTCTTGGCCTCTCTCACATTGAAATTTGTCATTTCTTTTCCCTTCACATTGCCCTGGCTAATGCTTTCAGCTGTCCGGGTTAAGTTGACCCCTTCATGGTTATTTTGATTTGGCTGTAGTTTGATTTATCCCCAGCTCATTTATTCGGTAATTGTCTTTGCTTCCTTTTCCCTCACTGCTTGGAGCATGTTGAACTGAATATATCTAAACTTCAATACCCACAGCAGCTGTGACTCCAGAGACACCGAGAATAATTGTGTATCTATCTCTAACCTCGAACAAAATAAGGGCAGCCTGATTTTCCTTGATTATTTTTCTCCCACAAAATTTTATATCATATCCCATGGCACAACTCATGCTGATATTACCTGAAATTTTTACTAATTGATTACCAAAATTGAATGTTTTTTTATTAATACTGAAACATTATCTTAGGAATTTCCTTGTTCCTTATATCTTTTGGCACTCAACTTCCTGGATTCATTTTCCTATTGAAGAAGTGCACCTTCAAGAGCAGGTATAAGAACACTAATCCTCAGAGCTCCATTGTTCTCAGGAGAATTTACTTTTCTCATTCCCTTTAATGATAGCTTGGCTAAATATAAAATTCTTGGTGTAAAGATTTTCCCCTCAGAATTTAAAAATTATTCTTTCTTTTCTTTTCTTTTCTTTTTTTTTTTTTTGTATTCAGTGTTGTGGCTGATATAAGTTTGCTATTTGTCAGAAATTTTCTAAGTCATTGACCCGTCAAGGTTCATTATAAAAACATTTAAGAGTATATGCATGTGAGCCTTTATCATTGGTTGTCAGGGGGGGTGGGTCTGTCATTAAAAATGTTACATTCTTTATAATTTCTAGGAAGCAATCTTGTACTGTTTGAGTATTCTAAATTTACATGACATAGGTGTGGGATTAAGCAGATTAAATATCTGAATCCATTTTCTTTACATTCCTGTTTCCCTCCACTTTCCATCAACTCTTCTTTTTATTCCTTATCTAGGATTCCTTAACTTGCTCTGTAAGCCTATTAATTTGCTTAGTAGGTGTTAACTATTGCCCCACTTAGCATAGGCAGTTATTTCTAAAATTTCATTGACTAAAGTTTTATTTTCATGTTCTGCACTAGATTTATGGAGGTGACAGCTTCTTGCAACTCTCTGAGATGATGAAGCCAGAGGGGGACCAGATCCCCTGCCTTGGACCCTGGGACATCATTGTCTACCCCGGCTCTGTTCTGTTTCTTCCACTCCAGAGTCTCTTTCTTGGCTCCATCAGAGACAGGCACTTTCTGTTGTCTCCTCCAAAGAGACTATCTCACCGGGGCCGAGGAGAAAGCTCAGTAGAGTAAGTGCTTGCCTGGCAAGCACAAGGGCCTGAGTTCAATTCCCAGTTCTGCGAAATAAATAAATAAATAAATAAATAATAAAAATCTCACCACTGGCCGGCCAAATAGCTCAGTGTATTAACGCACCTGCAAGCGGGCGCAGGGGCTAGGTGTTCAATCCCCAGGCCTGCTGTGCTGGTCCCGCCCCCGGGGTGTGCTGAGACAGTGACTGAGACTGGATGTGGTGGCACACATCTGTCATCCCAGCACTTGGGAGGTTGTAAACAGGTGGATCACTAGGAGTCTGATCTAGTAGTGAAACCCTGAACACCCCGCAGACCCTTCCCTCAAAAAATAAAAAATAAAACACGCCTCCGCCAAAGAGACTGCCTCTGTAGAATAACAGAAGCCCCCCAAACACGCTTTTTCAGCTCACACTGGAGCTTTAGCTCCATAGATGCTATAGAACGCTTCGTGGGTGATTTTCAGATTCAAAAGTGCTCTCACAGAACAGGTTCCTCTCAATGTGCAAGGCCAAAGGCCCAGAACTGGGAGTGACAGCAGCCTGGCCCCCAAACGGTGGAAGGCCCCGTCGGAGCTGCATGCCCCGTCACAAGCCGTGTGCTTCCCTTCTTACAGTTCTAGAAAATGGGCTCTGTGAATAAATAAGGTTTCATTGAAGTGCTGGAACCACACACAGCTTGCCCAAGGACTTGGAGAAGGCAGCACACACTGCCACCACAGGTGCCACCGAGGGAGGGCTCGGAGTAAGAGTCCAGGCAGGAGTGGGCGGAAAGACACTTTACAAAGTCCTTGGCTGTTTTATTATCATCAGTGGTATTACTGATCAATGTGAGCACCTTTTGAAGAGACATGGCCACATCGTTCACACAGGTGTCTCTGAGCACAGTCTGACGTTCACCCGTGACTTGGGGAGGCTTGCGCTCTACCTAGTTCCCTTCATTCCAGCATATCAGGCGGCAACTGCGTAAGTCCTTGAACACACTTGAGGGATTATACTGTAGAATTGCTTTCAAGTAGTTGCTTTCAAGTAGTTTCAAGGAGTATATTCGCTCCATATAAGCCTTGCAGTCACACAAATTTTAAAATATTAGTTCATTTTGTATCTCTGCATATAAAGTCAAGCACCTTTCAAGGTAATGCTTTATAGTTTATGAGCCATTTTCAGAAAATAGCTTTATTATCATGAAAAAGTATTGAGCACAAAATTGGATAGGTCTATATTCAATATTTGATTACCTCAACCATTCTGCACCCTTTCTCTGGCAATCTTCACTGGCTCTGCTTTCTCCTGTATTATAAATATATTCAGCCCCCCAAATCAGGTTCCTTCTTTATCTCTTATCTTTATATAATAAGCAATACATATAACAGCCATTTCTCATTTTTTCATAAATCTCAACTCTATTTCTTTGACTTCAAACTGCATATTCAACATCAGATTTGTATTTGTGTCACACCCCTTGACCCTCTGGCCTGAATTCCAGGAATTCTCCTCAGTGTCCATGTGCCCCACCCTCAGGGGGGCCTGCTCCTTTCAGGGTCCTCCTCACCTTAGTAAATAACATCAGCATTTACTAAGGTGATCCAAACCTGGGGATTAGTTTGGGTCCCTCCTTTCACTTTAACTCCTATGTTCAAGTCCACGTTCCTAACTTTTCTACTTTAAACACACATCCTGAGCTCATTCTTACATCTCCATCACAATTTAATTACCTAACTCATGCTGATTGCATTCACGTTTCACCTGAATTATTTTAATAATTTCCTGTTATTTACTCGTGCTCCCCCCATTTGTCTGCTACACTGCAATCAGAATGATCGTTTAAAATATACGTGCATTTATATTCCATTCATTTCATTAATTCTCTTAGGGTTTCTAATTGAATAAAATTCCAGTTGTTTCTGCAGAAATCCAGGGCCCTGCATGCGTGCTTGCCTTGGTTCTAGGCTCCTTAGCCTACAGTAGTCTCTCAGAGTGCCAACTTCTTACCAACCTCAGGGCCACCCTTCAGGGGGTTCCTTCTGTTTGGGTGTTTCTCTTTAATGCTTCCTACTACTGGGTCCTTTCCAGGCTTACGGCCATCACTTCAATATCAGCAGTGCAACTCACAATTACACACAAGTTGACTTATTTGCTTTGTTTTAGTGTCTTTCTCATGCTAATAAAAGGCTACCTCTTTTGTTTAGGACTGTATAAACAGTGCCTAGCACTAACTCAGCACATCTCTCAAATAGGAGATGGTAAGTTTTCTCTACTAATTTATGCACCACAGTTGCTGTGCTGTACTGCCATTTGTCTAGGGTTGAGCTCTCTTAATGAAGTTATGAGATTTTTAAGCCAGTGAGGTGGCTCTTGCCTTTTTTTTTGAAAATATCTGACCTACTGTGGTCTATCCATAAAGAAGAGATGTTAGAATTAGGTGCTCAATTATCTTTTTTTTCCCCTCAAATTGTATGAGGCCTAAAATACAAAGTCAGCTTTGAAGATGCTGTTAAGTAGTGGTAAGAGGTAAAAATAAAAACCAAACTAAAATATCAACATTGCTACCAGCCAGAGGTCAAGCAAATCACAGACAAAGCCTGTCTGGAAAGCAAAACTTCAATAATGGAACCAGTTTTGAGTTAGAACACAGAGATGATTTAAAGAGTATGCCAAAGGGGCTGACTCTCCCCAGGGGCTCTATGTCTATCACTGTCCCAGGTGTGTGGTCCCTGGGACAGTGTCAGAACCTCACTTCTCTCATCCAGCAAGAAGCTGGATGGGTGCTTCCCTTCCAAGGACACAGTGGCTGTCAGAGTCCATTGCTTCAAAGTCACCAGAGGAGCAGCTTTCTATGGAGAACGAAGCCACCCTGGGGTTCTGCTTACTGTGACCAGAGATGCTCTATACCAGTGGTGAAGGTGTTGAAAACCATTAATTCAAAGATCCTTGGGTTTCCCTGAGTTTTATGAAAAAAATAAAGATATGAAACAGATCTAGCAGGTACACTTAGAAAATGACAGGAAGGGCTAAGATCATCCAGTCTACTTGGCAGATTTAATGAAAGGAGAGCAACAGCAGAACCCCAGAACCCCAGGTAAGCACAGGCCACTATAAGGAGAAACCAGGGAAACAATGAAAGAAACAAGGGTCTTCCCTCTTGATTGTCTTCTGAACCCACTGCCGAGTTCAGACCTCTTGCCACTTAACTCTAATGGTCTGCTCTATGAACCTATGCATTTTCTTTGGAAGATTTATGTAGCAATCACCTTCTATTATAATACTGTGTGATACAGCCCAGAATAGTGTAATAAAAATGTGCCTGGAGCACACTGGGCCTAATTACTTTTAGCTGGTATAGTTTTTCCAGTGCTAATTCTTTCCAAAGTTACTTATTCTTATCTCTTTCAACTAACCTCTTGATAAACAAGCTCAGAACACAAAAACACTTGCCTAAAACTGATGCATTAGTTCTGTCCAGAAACAAAATAAAACTAAGAGGGAATTAAAAGGGAAGCTGAAGGGATGGCATGTCCTTAGGCCTGTTGCCATGTCTCCATTAGGACATGGGTATATGTTTATTTTTATAGTTCTCTTTCATGAAGAGATTGTGTGAGACAGAAGTCTCATTTCCAAGCTGATGTTACTGAGTGGCCTTCAGTCAATCTTTCCAAGAAGCAAGATGGAAAATTATGGTCCAAACAGCATTGCTGACCATCTAGGGTCTCAGGAGAACTCTGGATCTCAGTTACTTGCCAGCTCCAACTATCATTTATGAACGGCAAAAGTACTGTCTTTGGGTCTTAGCAACATCGTTTTGGGTGGAGTTTGGGCACTAAGGTCCAGACATTTATCGAGTTTTACAATCCTACTGCTTTCACATGCAGATTATCACTATAGTATGATATTTTATACTTCTAGATGGAAACCTTAATATATAAGAAAGTGGTATTAGATTTAATGCTTTTTAGTCATTTATTTATTTATTTATTTGGTACAGGGTCTCTCTCTGCAGCTCAGATTCATAGTGATCCTTCTGTCTCAGCTTCCCCAGTGCTGGGATCACAGGTGTGTGCTACCACACCCTGCTTCAGTGGCTGGCTTGGTGAGGGGCCGGCACAGCATGCTGTACTAGGGATCGCACTTGGGCACTGAGACCACCAAGCCATCACCCTGGCCCAGTTTTAATATTAACACTGTCTCTTAGTGAGAGAGGTCTACTCATTTCACATCATTAACTTGTTAAAATTTCCAACATCCCCATGAAAAGGAAAGGTACACAGAATCCTGGTGCTCATTTATAGTGGAGTTCCAGAACAATATGACTGAATTAGGAACAGAAGGGACAGGGCATATGGATAAAGAAGCACATGATTGTTGTATGTAGTGCAATAATCTATATCAGTTAAAAGTAAGTAAATCCTTGGGTACCACTATAGAGGGATATTAATAGTAAGGACACAGAATGATGAGGGAAGTATAATAAAGCCAGTATGCTTTTATTATACTTCTACTGCTGTCTTTAAGAGAATCAGGATTTCTTTTAACTTTGATAAATTCTAGTTAACAAAAGTCACGTAAAAGGAGATTCTATTTTCTAAAATAATGGAGCCAATTTAAGAAGCAATTTCTTTAAGCCAGCACAGAAGTGCTGAATGTAGGGGCCAGGAAGATGGCTCAGTAGAATAAGCACTTGCCTGGCAAGTTCAAGGGCTTGAGTTCAATCCCAGGTTCTGCTAAAAAATAAAAAAATAAAATAAATGCTCAATGTGGACTGGCAAGATAGCTCAGGGGACTAAAACATCTGCTTAGACAGGCTTAGGCAAGCTCAGGGACCATGGTTCAATCCCCTGTACCATATATTTCACCAGTCTCTTTCCCAGGGCGGGCTGAGCTGACCACTGAGTCAGGGTGTGGTGGCGTATGCCTGTAATCCCAGCACTGTGGAGGCTCAAAGCAGGAGGAGCACTACAAGTCTGAACTGCACTGTGAGACTTTGCAACAACCAAATACATTACAAAAGAAGCACAGAATGTTCTACCAAAGAAATAAGAGAATAGGATGGTGGTTACAAGAGCCAGTTAAGGGTTCTGGGGAGAGAAAAGAGGACCTAGGAGAGCTAATGAGTATAGGGGTGGCCACAAGAAGTAATACCAAGTTTTATATATACATATAATGTACATACATGTACATATACAAAAAAAGAACCAATTATTTAAAAATCAACAAAGTAACTACATGAGTGATTTAAAAATTATGAGTAGTATTTTTCTTCCTTAGGTTTTTAATAGCAAACGGAGTTTAGTCTGGGTATAAGATCTAATGATTTGTATAAGAGTTCCGCATAGCTCCTATTAGACTCTGCAGAGAATGATCCGAAGCCTAGTCTACCCAACTTCAGAGAATGAAAGAAGTATTTGTGTTTCAACTATCATCAAAACCCTCAGATGAAAAGAAGGAATCAGGTCCAGGCTGGGCTCTCCTAACAAGGCTGGGGTATGTCGGTCACCTAACAGCATGTGGCCAGCAGCCAGCAGCTGGGCAGCTCTGTCCCTCCTGTCCCCTGGCAGGCACTAAACATGCAGCAGGGAGGACTCCTACGCCAGATCGCGGGACCCCAGAGGCGCCAGGCGGAGCAGAGGATGGTGCCCAGCTAGCACTCCACCGGGAGGGCACTCCGCTCCCTAAGACTCGCGGGGCTCTTCCTTCCCCTTAAGGCCTCTTGAGTCCCGCTCCATCCTCAGGGCTGTTTAGGCAGGGCCGCAGCTAAACTTCCGGCTCTCATGCAGTTATACTGCTTACGAAACAACAGAAGACTCATTTTGGGGAGGCCAAATTGAAAAGGCGATGGGGTTCCTTTATATATATTTGCTAATATTTACGTGATTATACATTCACAAGCATATTTCATATTTTAATTTGTGTAATGGGAGGTTTAATTCTCTCTGGAGTTAAAAAGAGTTTCACGGCTTTTTATACCTATTTGAAGGAAAATTGCTACTCCTTTTAAGAAATAATTGAAATAAAAATATGCTTTATTGATGCATAAAGACAGCAGAAATAGTTTTATGTCAGGCTCTTTTAGTTTTTAAGGTATGAAATTGAACGAATTTGTGTAAAAATTTTTGTCTCTTATTTTTTGTTTATTTCTAACAAGCTTTAAAGAGTAATTTTTCTCCCTTTGCTAAAAAAGATAAGGTTTTACTTTTAATTTAGGAAAGATTTCCACTACTACTCTGTGATACTATATTGAGTTAAAGTTTATATTTGAGTAGGAAAGGTGTTTTCTTTACCATAAAGGAAAATAATTTCAAATTGGTGAAATGAGTCTAATTATTGCTAAACATTATTTCATATGATCATTGGTCATTTAATTAAAATTATTAAAAAGATTACTCTTCATTTGTTAAGTCAAAATTAATCTGAAGACTTTCTTCATCCAAATTGAAGTTCCCAGAATTTTTATTTTAAGATAAGCTCTAGCAAGCAGGGCATTACCAAATAAAGAAACACTTTCTCTTCCAGGTCTATTTTAATTGAATACTGATACAATTAGCCAAATATCTCATAACAAAAATCTGTTATGCGCTACACCCTAAGCCTATGCAATAATTCATGAGGCTAATCTTATTTTCCCATCAAGTTGAAGACAGATTCTTAGATAGAAGCTCTATCAACCTTATAGTCCTTCATGTCTGCATCCAGGAGGACTAAGAAATGTATTCAATGTGTTAATTATTGAAACTGTCCTACCAATTTGGTTTGAAACTGTCTCATTGCTATTTGTTTCTCAATAAAATTACGGAAAAAAAATAAAAACCAGGAGGACTAAGAAATTCCCTTCTACTTGCCTCCTGCCAAGGTCTGTAGTTAGTGAATAGCTCGGAACTAGAATAAGAGAGTGGGGGATAGTTTTCCAAGAGTAAAACATTTCCTTCAGTTTATACTTTAATTCTAGGAAACTCCAGTTACAGATGCTGGGACAGATGGCTAGGAATGAAGGAGCAGCTCGCCTGTCTGTTGGAAGCCAGTTTCCTGGGGTTGGGCCTGAGCACCTACATTGCATGACCATGTCAATGCACCACACATATACATGTACATATACATATATAAGTACATATATGTATACATACACATACGCATGCAGATGCAATCCCATGCCAAGGTGTCTTATTTGAACAGGACCCATTGTCTCAGCTTACTAAAGCAGTAAGAATTCTCAGACCCCTGCTAATCTGCATAAATTGCTTATTTGATTGAAGGCTGAAATCTGTGAGTGGTGAAAAAAGTTACAGCTATCTGCTCCTGGCACACAGAGCAAAGCTCTACATCTACGTACAACTCCCTCAGGTCTCAGAGCTCTATGGTGGGAAGGCGGAAGGGATTTAGACAAACACAAGGACAAAGGGGGACAACTCGCCTCATTCTTCCAGGTCACAGAAGATATTGCACAAAATTTTATTCTTAGAGATCTTACTCTGACTAAAAGGAGAAATAAACAAGTAAAGGAGGATTTCTTTTATCTAGAACCCCTTCTAAAGCTTTATTTGGAAAAGCATGTGGTCAAGTGAAGAGAACTTCATGTCTCTGGAATGATAAAGTATCCTACAATCAGGCTTTCTGGCAATTTAGGAAACTGTAAGGCAAAATATTGAAACGAAAATATTTTTAGATAAGTAAGTTTATTAAAGTCGATAGTCTAACAAATGACAATATAATAAAATCTTGTAATGTTTCTGACTAGATACTGACTGTTTTAGATTTTATCTTTAGGTCACTATAACTGAGCATCATTGTAGGCAGTAGTGAGTTTTGATTCATAGTCTTCCACTTCTCATTAATTTATTGATTTTTTTCACACAGATCATAATGTTGTCCTTGTTCTTTTGATAGTGGTAGGAGAATTTTTATTTTTATTTTTTTTTATTTTGTATTTTAGGGAAGGGTCTACAAGGTGTTCAGGGTCTGACTACTAGATCAGACTCGTAGTGATCCGCCTGTTTACAGCCTCCCAAGAGCTGGGATTATAGGTGTGTGCCACCATGCCCAGTCTCAATTGCTGCCTCAGCACACCCTGGGGACGGGGCTGGCATGCAGGCCGGGGGCTCAAACCCCTGGCCCTGGCACCTGCTTACAGGTGCTTTAATCCACTGAGCTATTTGGCCAGCCCTTGATTTTCCTTTTAAAGTCTTGTCTTCAGCTCCATATAAATTTCTACTTTTTGTTTGTTTGTTGGCAGAACTGGGGATTGAACTCAGACCCTTGCGCTTGCCAGGGAAGCATCTATTCCACTGAGCCATCTCCCCAGCCCCTTAAATTTCTATTTATGATGGAATTTCATTCCTTTTGTGATCTAAATGGATTCATTAAGTTTTCCCCTGTTTTTAATTTTTACTTTTTAAAGAGAGTACAAAATAGTATTAAATAGAAAAAAATTACAAATGATACAGAATTTCACTAAACAAAATACTATGAATCTGTCAGTATTTGCTGTCTTGCACAGTGTTGTCTCCAAATGCCCTTCTTTTTTCTGGGCAAATTCTGCCTGCATTTGCTGGGCACATAGTGCATACCCACCACAGGGGATGCTAAAGTGAGGGAAACAGAGAGCTTCATGCTGCTGTTACTCGCATTATTTCTTAACTATTTCAAAACTGAAAGAAATACCAGAAAAGGTGAGAAAAGAGTAACAGTCACATTAGTAAAAACAGGGGCAAATGACTTTTCACACGAGGATGTCTAAGGAAAGCCATGTCTCTCTGAGGAGGATCCTAAATGGCTGTGAGGTGAGGTGGGTTCAGAGCAGCGGCAGCAAGGGCCAGGCAGCGTCCAGGCAGCGCCCGCAGCATGTGCAGAAGGCCTTCCCCTGGACTTGGCAGGCCTGGCAGCATCTGGCTCCCTACCAAATCTGCCAGGGTGTACTGTTTGAATACACCTCTCCTCCATCCTCTCCCTCCACTTAGTAAGCCACTCATGTCCAAGCTGCCAGAATCCTACACCAAACCCTTAGCTTGTCCTCGGGGTGGGCCTCCTACATCAGAGCACTCCAGCCTACCTGAGCTCAACTGTATCACTTGTAGAATGAAGACAACAGGGCTCCCCTCAAATCTGGCTCAGAATGGTAAGCAAGTACTAGTTTCACACGTATGGTAGAGACTTGGAAAGCCTGCAGAGGAAAGGCTGGATTTGAGGGCAGGTCTGAAAAGTGTGCTTCATGGCTGAAAAGGGGAAGAAGAGCGGGTAAGCTAGGCTGAAGGAGCACAGCTTAATGAGGTGGAGGAGAGTGAGGGTGAGGGGTGCACGTGGGCATGGGCGGAGGTGGCCCATGCCAGGGGCCAATAATGAAACTCACTAAGGCGGAGGAAAAGCCTTTATGTGGGAGCAATAAATTGGGACCAGTGGAACATAATCTCTCTCAGAGTGACGCATATTATGCACTCATGCAAATAATCTCCAAGAATGCAGCGTTCTTTTGACTAACTTCTGATTCCCTGGGGGTGAAGAATGAAGGTGGGGAAGGAATGCTTGTTCTCAGTGTCACAAATAAAATCTTCTGGTGGGGAAAGCACTGTGAATGTTTGCAGAGCAGTTTAATGCTCAGCAAAATGGAGGCGGGAAGAATACCGAATCTGGGCTGTCCATGCACCTACCTAGAAATGTAGGGCTGCAATCCATGGCCAATTTGAATTTTTGCAATTCTTTCAAATATCACCATTCCTTGGGGATCTTAGGCTCTGTTGAAAAAGATTTTCTGTTCCATGGGTCAGTACCAGCCTAACAATAGAGTTCCTGCAGCCCATTATGATTTGAAACACATACTCAGGCTTTACATGTTTTTGAAGCAACCCTGTAACTATGGATTGTTTAAAAATAGCTGTACCCCAAAGAGTTTCTTTCCAGCATCTGACATGATTGCATTTCACAGCGATTTGTTATGTAAATAATGGTAGCAGAATAGAAATATGAAAAAACATTGCCTACTCTCAAAGCCCAGTGGGACCAATGCTTTTCTTTTAAGTCTGGATTCCAAATCTAAGACTTGTTTGTCTGTTTGTGGTGTGTAAAATTAAGTACTGTATGCCTGTCTCAGCTTTTCTTCTGATGCAACAGCAATTCACAAAGGAACGCTTGTTCCTCTCTGGTTTCCTAAGTGTCCTTCACAGCCAGCAGTGCTGCAGTGTGAGGAGAGTTTTAACACGGTGGCTGCTGGGGTGATGGTGGGACGACATTCAAAAGCTGAGACAAGAGCTTTTAGGGATGAAAATGTCAGTAATTCTAGACCTGGTGATATATGCAAGCCACTTACGAAGCTTCTATTTCTGCAACTCTCATTTTGACCCAGAATACATGACTACTTGCGTGTGTACTCAAAATACCTGTGTGTGTGTGTGTGTGTGTGTGTGTGTGTGTGAGAGAGAGAGAGAGAGAGAGAGAGAGAGAGAGAGAGAGAGAGACAGAGACAGAGACAGAGACAGAGACAGAGAAACAGAGAGACAGCGATGTGGGAAGTAAAGGGAACATCACTCTCTGATTTGTCCTTAGAAGAAAAGCAATTGTATGCCTTTTTTGACCAAATTACCTTTCCTCTAAAACATCATCTTCCCTTCTCAATGCTATAGTCCTGCCCCTGTCCTTTCCCCTCTACACCCTTCTTTTCTAAGCTCCTTGCCTCACCCCCACCATTTCTTGAATGCCAGCTGGTTGCTGGCTTCCTAACTGCTTCTCTCTACAGGTCCTACGCTTAAGATCCTGTCATCCTCTAATGTCTGTCTCCACTTCTACAACAACAAGAGTTTGTAGTCTTCTCTTAGTGGGTAAGGAGGATGGAAAAAATGAGAGGGAAAAAAATGTTGTCTTCAGGTAGAGTAACTGTTGGGAAGGAGGGTTGGACTAATGGAGAAGTCCTGAAACATCGCCTACTTGGTGAGGTGCTTGCTGGGAAGCTCAGTGGGCCTGAGTCTTATGAGAAGGGTGGACACGCAGGTCAGCGAGCACCAAAGCCACCCCCAAACCAGGCAGAGGAGGCGAGTCTTCCGACCAGATCATGCAGCATGGCCTGGACCCAGCTCACAGAGGAGACAGAGCTCTGACCTGAGAGTGCAGGGGCCTTAGTTTTACAACTATCACTAAGTTAAAGGGTTAAAATCTGAAAGTGCCTCTGAAGCTTAGCGAGATATGTGCATCGCTTCTCCAGAGGTCTCTAGAGGCTTTCCTCAAAGGAGTTAGTAGAAAGCAGCATTTGCTTATTTCTCTGCGCACTATAATAAAGCAACCACATTATTAACTTTCAGCAAATAATCTAAAGTGTCAAATATATCAAAGGCCTCAAATTTAACCTCCGGCATATACAAGGAAAAAGAAGACCAGCATTTTTATTAAATATGAATTTTCTTACTCCAATCTCATTTTCTCTATTTCAAATCACCAACCCCTTTTGTTAGCTCAAGGCCCAGCATGATTGCTTTGTCCTACTGTGATGAAAATAATGAATCTCTAAAATGAAACTCTTTCTTTTTAAACTTCTAAGACTTTTTTCCTTCAGGAAATTAGAGAAATTATGTTTATATCCTACCAACTATGATCTTAAATTTAACTCAGGCTGATATACTCCTTGACCCACAAGCTGAGAAAGATGCTTAGCTCAATTTCCTGTCCCTGTCTCTGTCTGTCTGTGTCTGTGTCTCTCACTCTCACTCTCCCTCTTGCTCTTGCTCTGACTCTGGCTCTCACTCTCGCTCTCTCGCTCTCTCGCTCTCTCTCTCCCCCTCCTTCCCTCCCTCCCTCTCCCCTTTCCTCTTTCTCATCTCCCTCAATGGCTTCTGGGAAAGAAATTGGTTTCCCTTGGGTTTCAGGAATAGCAAGCTGAGGAATTAGGAGTTCAATTACACATAGAGGTGTTTCTAATCCTACATTAATTCTATTTCTTTTTCCTTTCTTCCCAAGCTTCCTCAAGAAGGAAAAGAAAAGATAAATGAAAGAGAAACCAAGGGGCCAGGGAGATAGCTCAGTAGAATAAGCGCTTTCCTGGCAAGCGCAGGGTCCCAAGTTCAATCCCCGGTACCGCAAAATAAAAATAAAATAAAGTAAAATTAAATTAAATTTAAAAAAAAGAAAAGAAAGGGAAACCAAAGTCCCAGATCAGCCTCTTAATAGCCTCCTAAACAGAGAAGCCAACTATCACAGCCAAACTATCTCTGGTTCTTCTCTCCCCATAAATGAGCCTGGGCCTAGACACCCCCCTGCCCCCCCCCGCTTTCTCTCACCCCCTCACCACTGTTATTGTTTAGCCATTTTTTTTTTCAAGCAAAAGCAGCACCATCAAAAAGTGAGCAGGTGAGGAATCTATCTGTGCCCCTTTTGAATGAATTCTCTTTTGTGTGTTTCTTATTTTTACTGATTCTGAAAACAGAATTACCTTTCAAGGAGGGGAGTGGGAGCTTGGCTGCTGTTGATTTTTACAATGGGTGTTAAGTAATCTGGGGCTTTCACCTATTTCAATTACTCAATTGCTAACATTATGAAACCAAAAACTTTCAAAATTTGGCCATAAACAAATTTCCCATGCAGTAGCACCACAGCTTTGTATACTCTCAAGGAAGGTAGCCACTTTGTAGATATTGTCAGCTTGAATTAGTTAATTTAGGAGAAAAGCAGCATCAGGGAATCCACCTTCTTTTTTCCCACTGGAGAGAGCACTGGGTGCATGGATGTCAGCCCACCTCCCTGGAATGGATGTCAGGCCCTGGCCATGTAATCACAGACACTCACAAGTGAGGAACATTTAGGTAAAAGGAAAGGGAGCTGTGTGTGGCAGCACAAGAGTATAATCCCAGCAACCTAGGAGGCTGAGGCAGGAGGATGACAAGCTCTCAAGCCCAGCTGGACAAGACCCTGTCTCAAAACCAAACCAAACAACCCAACCGAACCAAAGCAAATCAAACCCAAACTGATTTTAAATAAGAGACAGCTCTTATTTTAGTTTTAAAATAAATCATGGCTTTAAAAAATAAACTTACAATTATTTTCCTCTACTGACTGAAATATCACTTTCCTTTCTGGCTTGGACCACCAACCAGGTTTCTGCCACCAGAAGCAGAAAACACTGGATGCTTGTGAGAAAGCCTTGTTGGATGTCCTAGTCTTTCAATTTCCAAACCAAAGGCACTTGGAGAGGCAGATTCATTCTTCTTGTGTGTGTGGTCTAAGATGCAACCTCAAAAACTTGGCAGTTTCTGCACTGTGGATTGTGCTTTCCGTGATCGGATGCTTTGCGAGGATGTGTCTTCAATAGATATGGGCAATTCCACAGGAATCCTGGATCTGTCCCCCTGAGTTGACAGCCCTTTCTTATTTAAGTGTAACCTTGAATAGGATGAGCTTGGGACACAAACAAGGGGGACTCCCGGGGCTGAATGTTCATCTGGCACAAAGCAGAAGGAAAAAAAATGGGGTTTATAAATGAATGGAAATAAGGAAGGGCTTTTCATGTGTTATCCTTGCACTCTGCTTGAGCTTAACTCTCCTTTAGGGGTACATTTTCTCCTAATTGGCTGGCTCTGTGTATTACAATTTATGGCAACAGGAATTCATGTTTTAGTCTAGCTTTACTTCAGCACCTCCTTTCTGCCCTTGTGCTCTTTTAGTTATGCAAGTTCTGAATCTCACTGTCATCTTCAGTGCCTACTTCACCATATCCAATTACTCTTATTCCTCCTTCCCGTGAATATCACATGTCCAGCAGGTTCCAGGCACCGGGGTAGCATTGAGTACAAGTGAGAGGTGGCTGCTGCCCTCATGGAGTTTACGTTCTTCCTTAGTCCTGGAGTCCGAGCCCCCTCAATGTCACCATGTCCAATATCTCATATTTCCCCCATAAAGTGCACCGTATTTCAGATCTGAGTCATTGTCCTCTATGTTACTGTATGACTTCCTAAGGGATCATGCCACATCTGATCACTGTGCTCCTGCTTCCAATTCATTATACACTGTCTTTATTCCACAACTCTTGTCACATCTTTTGTGGGCCTCTGTGACACAGAGCAAAATGTACACATCTTTAGCCTAGCATGCTTGATTCCCCAAAACATAAGAGTTTTCCTATCCTGCTACTTTTCAAATCTTTCCAACTTTATTTTCTACTATTTTTACACAATGATGAAGTTAGATAAGACCTTTGGAATGCCTATCACTTTTATTTGATAAATACAGAGGCCAAGCCTCAGAGAAGGCAAATGTCTAAGAGGTTCAGTGAGAGAAAAGCTTACCATGTCAGCAGCCATGGCTAAGGACAGAGAAAACTTAGGTAGAGGGGAGGTTCTCCATGGATCTAGACAAGGACTATCATTTTCATGTTTCTAGTTTTTAGAGGAATATCTGGATGGCCATGAACCATCTCTACCAATTGATCCAAAGTCCACTGCCTCTCCACACCTGTGTCCTTTCTGTCCTCCTCACCCTTTCTCCCAAGTGGTTCTGCCAAGAGTTATTCTCAGGGGCTTCCACCTCTGTATCCAGCACTGGCCACTCACAAATCCAACCTACACAAGGCATAGTGCCTAAGTCAGGGTGCCCAGGAGCATGGTGAAAATAGCCTGTGCTCTTGGTCTGTCCTCCTGCAAAACTGCCATTTAGGATATATGATGTCACACATATATTAATATGGGGTCCATCAAGTCGAATCAGTTCCCTTGGCACATTCCTCATCTACTAAGTGTCAGTGCTAGCTTCTTTCCTGATTTTCCTCTTCTCTGAGCTACTTGGTACCTTCTATGTGCTTCCTCTGAAGTATGTTCTTTGTCCAGCAATTAATCTGAAAATTCTCGTAGAGTACCTACTTCAACATAAACTATGTGTGAGACAGAATCTTAGTCCTCAAGAAACCTAAGTTCTTAGAGGGGTAGAAAGAAAATGGTAAGACAAAGACATGGTACTTCAGATAGATGTAAAATGCTAAGGTATGTAAAAGCAGAGAAAAGATAGCAAAAGGGTCAGAATAGGTGTTATTTTTCACAGGGTGCTGTAGTGGTCTAAGTGCTTGTGTTCCCTCAAAATCCATATGCAGAAACCGAATTTCCAATATAGTGACAAGATGAGTGGGGTCTTTGGGATTAGGTCATAAGGGTGCCACCCTCATGAATGCGATTACTGACCATAGGAAGGAGCCCAGGGAGTGAGCTTGCTTCCTTTCACTATATGAAGACAACTTGAAGGCATCTTGTCTGAAGAAGCTGGCCCTCAGCGATGTCTGCATATTGCAAGCACCTTGCTCTTAGACGTCCCAGCTTCTAGAACTGTGAGAAACACATTTCATCTGTTTATAAAGTACTCAGTAAAAATATTTTGTTACAGTGACCCAAATGGATTAAGACAGGTGACCCTTTGACAATGGGGGTATTTAAGTAAAGACCAGAATTAAGCGAGGAGCCAGGCATGTGATTATATGGGAAACATGCATTCTGGCCAGAGGGAAGAGCCAGTGTGAAGTCCTGCAGCAGAAGCCTGTAGCCTGGGCTCAAGGGGAGGCAGGTGACCTTGGGGTGGTGGAGGGAATGAGGCAAGGACAAGCAAGCGGTAGACAGGAAAGAGCAGGGAGCCAGGTCTCGGAGAGCCTTGTAGGCTCATAAATCCTCTAGATGTTATGACCAAATAGCCAGCCGTTAGATTTTAAGAAAGAGTGAACAATTTGACATAGATTTTTTTAAAAATTTGAGGGGCAAGATTTAAATAATCTGGAAGGCAGGCAAGCCAGTCAGAAACTAGCAGCAGTCTAGCTGAGAAATGATGGTGGTTTGAACTAATGTGGGAACAGAAAAAGTGGAAGAGGAATTGCCAGATTCTGGATATATTTTGTAGAAAGAGATTTGCTGATGATATGGTGTGGTGTAAGAGAGAAAGGACATTATTTTTCTAATTCCTTTGACATTAGCATCTTAAAGAATGGTCATAAAATACATGCATTGAGGACTATGGCGTGTCATAGGGAAGCCAGTTTGATTGGGGCACCAAGGTGTAGACATTTATTTTGGCATCCAGTTAAGATGCTGAACAGGCAATTGGACAGAACCATTTTAAAGCCATGAAAGAACTATCTGGCAAGTAAACAGAGAGAGAAGGATTCTAGACTGAGTTCTGAAGTCCCACATTCAGAGATCAAGAAGATGAAAGACCACTATAGGATGCTGAGTAACAACTTTGAAACAGGGAAAGGACACCGAAGGTGATGGCCTCAAGCTAAGGAAAAGAATGTTCTAAAGAATGGGTTGGTCAGTGATATCAACTGCTGCTGAGAAGTGGGGTAAGATTTTGTGTCACAGATTCATAGTCCACGGAGGCAGAATTTGTATCATTTCAAATTCTGATATACAGCAAATAACCTATAAATGCCAAATGACTGACTGAAAAAAGAAAAGTTACGAACCCTCACAGAGAATAGAAGGCACTCTCTCCAGCTTCCATGCCCTTTAACAGGTGGCAATCCAGAGGCAAAGGGAAAATATAACCACTCCACAGTTCTCACAGAGAGAGCACCAGAGAGCCGAGGAACCTGGCCTCATCAAAGGGCGCCGTTCAGAGATTCCTGGCAGGGAGATTGTCAAAGGTTCTAAGAGACTGCGATGCACGGCTGGGAAGAAATGAAAGAAGGAGGAAAAGTAGTATGGAAAAGAAACAAAAAGAATATTCCAAATGATTCTGGGCAAAGATGGATCCCTGAGGGAGAAAGAATCTGAAGTATGTATTTAGAAGACCATAATGACAGGCATTCCAAGGGTGACCTTTCTATTAAACATTGCTATCTTCAGTGCAGTTGCTTGGTTCACAGGTATCAGCATATATAGTTAGTCATGTTGAAAATCCTACCAAGTAACTGTTAGTTTCAAAAACCTGCTGATGTTTCTCAGGATCATTGCCTTGCCCATCTTGTGTGTACAAATGTTTGGCTTTGTCTCTGTCTTGTTTCCCAGCTTTTCTCCTTACCCTCTCCTCCTTGTCCAATCCCTAAGTTCTCACTTTCCTTTTAGTTGTGTTATACCTGTCTGTTTGTATTTCTTCTTTTAATTTCTTATACTAGGGAGACTATACAATATTTACACATGTGGGTCTGGTTTATTTCACTTATGAGTATATCTTCAAGT
>NW_004524742.1:4373621-4416970 GCF_000260255.1 Octodon degus
TTTCAGTTCCTCCAGGAAAATTCCCAGTAGGGGAATAGCTGGCTTGAATGGGATTTCCAGTCCTAGTTTCTTAAGGAGTCTTCACACTGTTTCCATAATGGTTGCACCAGTCTATATTCCCACCAGCAGTGGAGAAGGGTTCCCTTTTCTCCACAGCCTCTCCAACATTTGTTGTTGGTTGATTTCTTTATGATAGCCATTCTTTATGGGGTGAGATGGTATCTGTGTTGTTTTAATTTGCATTTCACAGATGGCTAGTGATGTGGAGCATTTTTCATATATTTATTCGCTTCTTTAATTTCATCCTCTGAGAAGTATGTGTTCATTTCAGATGCCCATTTCTGGATTGGGTCTTTAAATTAAGGACCCTAATGTATTTTAGTTCTTTATAAATTCTAGAGATACATACTTCTTGTGATGACATACCAATTATTACCATACTGTCTCACAAGTGAAAGTTTTTTTTAATGGGTAATAAATGAAAAAAAAGACATAAGAAAAAGAAAAAAAGTCACAGAACTGTCCTACTATAATGCTGTATATGGTCAGATTTCTAAATTTCTGTGTAAAAATATGTGTTTATTCCTATTTTTGAAAATTTTTTTCTTCATATTCTATAAAGACTTAAAGTTTAACACATCAATACTTGAAGGAAAATACCTGTTCCACATTATGCCCAAGATGCTTGATATTTAGACAGATAGGGTAAACCAAACTGCACATGTTGCAGGGTAATAATAAGCTTCTCTTCTGGAGGGTTAACAACCTAAGTTTTCAGATCAAAAACTGGAGAAAAGGAAGGGCTGCAAGGTCAGCCAACATTTTGGCCCTAGCCTTTCAAGGTCAATGAAGACTGAGGACATAGCAGAATCTATACTGTAACATCATGTAACTCAGTTGTGCCCCAAATTTTCTGATCAAGGAGATTATGGAGCCACAGAGGAATGTGATTGATGATGTACAGTGTGCCTAAGGAGAGTCACATGGAGAGAAAACTTTCTCTCAGGCTTCCACAGAGAGCAAATTGGTCAAGCAATGGCTGTGACTCATCCACATGACTGACACTGACAAAGATCTACAAACTGCAGTACAGGGTTACAGGATAAATCCTGAGGGGAGTTGACTGACCTTATCAGATACAAAAATTACATTTCTTGTTATATAGATCTTGCTTTATCTTGGTCTTAACCATCCAGCTGAAAAGTATAACACGAGGTATACAAAGTAAAGCCATATTAATATGCTGAGCTGTAAAGGACTCTAGTCAACAACTTCTGCAGATAACCCACTACTATTGTGGACTGTTTGACTGTGTTGGATTGTTTTGCTGAATGAAAGCACCTATAGTATTTAGATGCCAATAAAATACCCATCTCTGACAGGACTAAACAAAAAAAGGGAATACAAAGGAATGACCATTTTGTATTTGTATATACAGAATAGTTGGGATAGATATACAGCTACTTTCACTTAATTCAATTAGAAGAAAGATTTGTACTAATAGTGCTTGTACAGGTTATCCTGTCTGCTTCTTGTACTATGATAACCACTAAGAAGATGACAATGTACAATGTATTAATTATTGAAACTGTCCCATTAATCAGCTTTGAAACTGTGTCATTGATATTTCTCAAAAAACAAAATAAAAAAATAAGAATCTGAAGAAACAGCAGCTGGACAGGCAGCTCATTTCCCTTGAGACTGGACCAGACTGGAGGAAGCCTGTCATTGTCAAGGGGATATAGAGATGGACCTCCACAAGCCAAGGTCAGGACATTAGAGATATGCAGATGGAAGCATTAACCAGGGCATGACAATACCAAGCTAACCCACAGCAGGGACAGTTAAGACCACGCCCAAGAGAACTTCCTGGTCCTCTGAGACTTCACTTGAAACTCAGCATTTATTACACTGTACAATTCTTTCTTTTTTTAAAAAAAAGTGTTTTTGGTACAGGGTCTCACTGCGCAGCTCAGACTCGCAGTGATCCTTCTGTTTTCAGCCTCCCCAGTGCTGGGATTACAGGCATGTACCACCATGCTGGGTCTTGGTGGCCGGTTCCGTGCACCTGTGGGTGGGGCTGGCATGGCCTGTAGTACTGGGAATTGAACCCTGGTCCCTGTGCTTGCCTAAGCAGGTGCTTAGTCTGCTGAGCTATCTTGCCAGTCCTTATACTGTACAATTCTTTCCAAGTTTACTATTTCTGTCCCTAGACTGGATGTCAAGCTGCCGAAGGATGGGGACCTGATGCTCTCTGTATTCACAGCAAGGTGCTTCCTGTGTACAGAGCCATTCGCCGCTCTCATGGTTACAGATGCCCAGCAACTGCTAATGGAATTTCTGGACTTCTACTTTTTTGCTTGGATCAGAAAAATGGTTTCTTAAGAAGCCAGAAGGCTCAATGATGCTCTCCACAGACAGTAGAACTGTGTTGGCTGGTACTTATCAGAGTTCTGGGAATGCGGCTGAAAGGATTCTTTTGAGGACCTTTATCTCCTTGAAAGGAATTCTGGCTTCAAACATATTGTCTCCTTACCAACGGGTACAAAGTTACTGTGCAGCAATATAACCACAAGGTGGGAAGCAGCAGCAACAAGAAAAGTCCTTGATAATTTGCTTATAATCACCCATTATTAATTACAGGCTCGTTATAGACTACATAAGGAGGAAGGAGAAGGCCTACATTGGTAAGGGAGTGAAGCCAGTTTGGGATTTTTCTTTCTGAACATTCAGAGAGCCCCACAGCAGAAATGCAATCAGCCAGTGTGGAAAGAACCTGCAGAGAGACCCTTCCTCACGGTCCACACTGCTGGTTTCCAAAGCAGAATGGGATGAGTGGACATGAGACCAGTGGGCAGAACTCTATGGTGCCAGGCTTGGGCACCAGCTCTCATCTCCTTGTCGCTGCTGAGGGTGATCAGCTCTTGTGAGCAGCTACCTGTGAGTCTCAGGCTCTGTGGGGCAGCTGGTGGAGTGAGGACAGCGGAAAGCCGGAAGGGAAGACGCTTTTCTGGAAAAGGCTGAAATACAGCACGCCACAGCTCTGGGACAATCACATTCTCAGGAGGAGCCCCCATACTCTTAAAAACATCATGGAGGCAGCTCTGCTTCTCCTAGATTATGGCAAGAAAAGTAAGGTGCCATGACGTCACACCCACAGAGGCTGCCAAGGAGCCGGCAGCGTGGCTGAAGCCCCTGCTCTCCGCACACAGCTGCACGCACATGACTGAAGCTGCTTTCCTCACCAAGCAGAGCAGCTGTGTGAGAGAAATTTTAGATATCATGTGGAAGGCCACACAGAAGCAAAACACAGGGCTCCCAGGGGCTTGGTTATGTCAAGAAGCACCAAGGCCCAGTGCTACTTTCGGGGAGAGGTGGCCTCAACAGGAGAGAGTTTCTTGAGATGATTAGAACAGACGTCCCGGAGGAAGAGGACTACACAGAAGCTATGCACAGAGAAGCGAGCCGTGCCAGTGGCTTGGCATGCTCCAGTCATACAAAGCCATTGGAGGGCCATGATTCTGGAAAGCTGGGGTAGTGGGAAGAGGTTAGGCACACAACCTGTTAAACCCTGAACACTGTGAGTTGTTGTTCAAAGGAGAAAAGCTGACTCCCAATCCACCCTCCCTGATTTTTGGAAAGTACACACAGACAAGAGTGTCGTACAACATTAAAGCTTTGTTTTACACAAAACTGTTGCTCAACAGTAGATTTATACGAAGGAACAGAATTTTAAAACAAACAAACCACCATTATTCATCGCAGCTTGCTCAGCCAGTGGCTTTCTTCACTCCTTTGGCTACTCCATTAGATATTTTTGCTTGGACTTTCCCTCCCCTCATCCTGGCAGCTCATTGATCTTCAGTTTGCATCATCACAGTCTGTGGGAAACAATGCAAGCTACTTCTGTAGCTTATTGCTGCTTACGTGGTTCTTGGACATTGTCCATTTAATACTTGTGAGAAAGACATAAAAACACAGACACGTACATGGCGTTTTAATCTGAGAGCATAGTACTATGTCTCTGGAGAACTGGCCCTACAGATGCAAGAGAATACTTTCATTATTGTAAAATAAGACAGGTGGTGTTTCAGATTGACACACCTGGAACAGGTAATCAAAACTTATACTCTTTAATATAAATTCCACATTAAGGTTTCTAGTCTATATTTTCAATAACAGTAACTTGGTACATTAAATTAATAATGGAAATTTTTCTTATTTTCAATGTGGTTTTAGAAGTGGTCTTTAATGAGTTCTACATTGTTTCCTCAGCCCATTCCAACCAGGAAGCATTTCTTGATGTGCACAAGGTACAACTGGTCAGAACTTCTTTTATTGAGTACCTCATCACTTATGTCAACTATGACAGTTACAAAAAAACCATGTATGGGCTCTTTATATAAGAACACATTCTAATCCTCTATGACCATCATTTCCTGCTGCATCTAAAAAGTCTTTGCAAATCTGTCTTCAAATATTCTTTAGCCTTTGGGAGAAAACCTCAACTCCATGGATTTATATGTCAATTAACTTAAAGGAGAGACTGGTGACTTCAGCTTTGATGGCGTGGGTTCAGATTGGTCATCAGGTCTTTAAGGGTGAACATAACTAATCTGGCCACTGAGGCCAAGCATAACCTACCAGAAAGATCTCAGCTTACACCAGAATTGAGTGGAATATTTTATTGAAGGCAAGCATATAGAAAACATCCAAGTTCCCAACTCTCTTCCCCGTATTTTATCAAGGTTTTGATGATCTACTCTCTTGAAAGGTATAACATAGTTAAATCTAGATTTTCAATTTAGCAGCACTTCATAAGAATGTGCAGCTCAAACTGTTCTCTCTCTCTTGCCTGTGCTAGGAAAATTAACTTGCATGTCTGCCTGTTCTCTCTCCCTTCCTTTGATTTTTCTGTTGTGGAATCATATTTTAAATAAGAATGCAAAGGCTACCTGAATAAGTTTTAAAACATTTGTCTCCAGGCCAAGGAGGAAGGGAATCTTCATGCCATTGCTGCACGGAGCATGGGGCTCTCAGGGGAGTGACCTGCTGAGTGTCCATTTCCAAGGACAGCATCTCAGAAGTGGAATAGAAGCTCCAGCAAATGTGACTTTAAATGAAATTCTAGAAAATGTGTATATTTTCATGTGCTAAAATGGGCATGCTATGTCATGAGAAGTCACAAGGACCAGAACAAACAGCCTTAGATTTTGCTATTTATCCATCCCTTAAAAATAATATTGATCCCTTTTCCTAGGGCAAGCATGAACATTCAGTTTGTAAGTCTGGATGGACTAAGCAGAAGTCAGAATCTATTTACTGGCCAGATATTGAGAGACAGGTCTGAGAGACGGTGTGCACTGTGGCAGCTGGCCCCCAGCATACCCACCCTAAGTCTGACCTTTGTTCTAATGGCTCTTTGCCCAAGAGGTGACATCTACAACTTCGCTCTCTTGAAATGAGCCTGGCTCACAAAGACGGCTGTGTCCAAAGTGACATCGTGCCATATCAGTGTCTGCTTCCTTTTCCTTGAGACATGTGCTTTAGAAAGACCTAGCTATGACATAAGAAGTCTGACTACCCTGAGATTACCACACTGTGAGTAGAAGCCCAAGCCATGTGGAGGGGCTGTGTGGATTTTCAGAGATGCCCAGTGAATCCCCACCATTGTATTCACTGCAGGTGACCAGAACCCAAGGGTGGGAAGAAGCTGCTTTTAGATTATTGCAATCCCAGCTACCATCTGACTCAAAATGCATGGAGGACCAAGAGCGAACACTGGCCAGCTGAGTCTAGACCCCCAACAGGACATTGATAGATAACCTGTAAACTGTTTTAAGCTATTAAATTTTGAGGTAGTCTATAAGGCAGGAAAAAAAAAAAAACAACCAGAGCATACCCTGGATTCTTAATCACCACAAGATATATTTAGAACTTCCAATGGTAAACATAAGTTGAGGAGGCAGAACTGTGCTCACCCTGCTCATCACTGTAGTGAGCACAAAGAGCACAGTGCAGCAGTGAAGCCTGAATTCATGTTGAATGGATGGTTTGAACAACTTACCTGTGCTCAGGTGGCTAAGGACTCAGAAACTCTCTTAAATAATCCATCAACTGACTAAGTCCTGCCTTTGTGAGTCAAGCAAAACACAAAGGGAGGGTAACGGGAAGGTAGAGAGAATAGCTACGTATGTGATTATAACTCTGAATCAGGTGGCTGTCACCCGATAGCTGACATGATGGTACAAGGACGTCATGGTGTTGGTGCTCTTTCTTCCCTTTCTGAGATGGGCGAAGCCACCCTTCTTTGGATGAAGCAACTTTTCTAAAGTTAAAAAGCTAGACAAGGGATTTGAGTCCATGTTTGTACAATTTGAAAGTCTTTTAACTACAGTCTTCCAGGAAACTAAAACAGGAATGAAAAAATAATAATTTGGAAGAGGTAACCTCCCCCACCTGAATCTTACACAAGAACTGACACCCCAGAACCTCTTTTACGACATAAAGCCCAGGCCAACTCCAGTTAATGCCACAGCCATGACTTCAAACCAACAACTGACGCCAAAGAGCTGACACTTAAGAAACAGAAGTCCAGGCGCACACGTTCTGTTGGCAGTGAGGCGCAGCTCTAGAATCACGACACTGAAGAGATGATCTGAAGGTGAAGACAGCACCCGGGGGAAGAGCAATCGCACATAGACCTTTTTTTTTTTTCGGAATCAGGGATTGAACTCAGGCCCTTGAGCTTGCCAGGGAAGCACTTATTCTACTGAGCCATCTCCCCGGCCCCTTCCACATAGATTTTTAATGGCTCTCTACATTGCCTACTTGAATATATTGCCCTCCTCCAGAACTGCTCTATTATACTCACTCCACGTTTCATTGTTTCAACAGGGAAGTGGGGTGTCACAATGCGCTCAGTCACCAGACAGTCTGGTTATTTCACTGAACAATTTGAATGTCAACACATTGGTGGACATGAGAGGGAGAGGGGAAGTGACTCACAGCCAAGGTCTGGGTGTCTTACTATCAAGGACTGACCACTCAAGAAGTGCTTTCTTAAAAGTATGAAGTCGAAATATAAGAAATAAAGCCATGCTGTTAAGTTGAGCTGTGGGGGACTCAGGTCAATAATTTCTGACATTGCCAGTTAAACAGAAGACCCAATGCTATTATGGGCTACTGGACTCTTTTAGAATATTTTGCTGAGTTTACACACCTATAATATTCAATAACGGAACTTAGAAAAAATGGTGTATACCGATGAATGTCCATTTTGTATCTGTGTATTCAAAGAGGTTGGGATAGATATATAGTTGCATTCTCTTATTGAATAGAATGATTTGTTCTAATGGTGTTTGTAAATAGCATCTCAAGTCCGCATCTTGTATAGCAATTAACCACTAAGAAGAATATATGCAGTGTATTATTTGTTGAAACTGTACTTCCGATTTGATGTGAAACTCTCTCATTGCTATCTGTTTATCAATAAAACTTTGAAAAAAAAAAGTCCCTGGAAAAGACAACTCACTCAGACCACACTTCTGTCCCTCTCTTGGATAGAAGCTTTCTTTCCCCCAATAAATATATTCTGTTCATAACCTCCAAAAAAAAAGAAGTGCTTTCTTACAGGATGCTTTGGGTTTCTCATAAAAAAGAAACCAGATGACATTTTAGCTTGTGTGTGATTTACTTCACTTACTGCTATGGTCTCAAAGTGCATCCATTTTCCTACAAATGATTCAAGCTTACCCTTCTTCATGGCACAGTAGTACTCTACTGCAAGTAAATACCACATCTTAAAAAAATCCATTCATTTTTTTGAAGGACCTCTAGTCTACTTTCAAGATTTAGCTTTTATGAGGGATGACAGAAGAAGGAGGGCAGGGAAAGGGAATGAAGAAACGATTTAAGTTTCATTATATACATCTACCAACTCTCACATAAACGTAAACATTATGAACTACAAACAGGTGTCAAAAAATGCACACAAAGGTTAAGAGCTTGGGTTTGGCTAAGTTTATTAGGTGACAGGAGGTAACACTGCATTTCTGTAATGAGAAAACCACTGCTCAGCCCTATTGCAAGTTTCTGATCTAACCAAATACGCTTTTTCAATTCTGAGAAGAAAAATGCCTCAATCAAACGGATTAACAAGACCGGCAGAGAAAGACAGATCTACATGACAGAAACATATGCATTCTCAACCCAAAAGGCTAAGGAAAGGATTCAAGTCAAGCGAACACCATCCGTAGTCTCTTACCTTACAACCTTTTAAAGTATTAGTTTCTCAAACATTGGAAAAACAGAATCTCCTCATTCTCCAGATCTGCTAGGAAGCAGCTGTAGTGTCGCAGGGATGTACAACCGTCAGGGTTAATTCAAGTTCACGCCGCAACACTCCTGGGCATCTTTTATCACTTTTAGCGGAGCAGGGACTACTAAGACCGGACCCCGAGGATCACGCATTTGCAGTGCAAGCAAGTGGCCACTAGGTGGTGATATTGTGGGCTTCGGGAGCCATGATGGACCCGTCTGGCCTGACATCTTTAAGGGAGTCACACACATTTCTTCTACTAAGATGTTAATCGCAGAAATTACAACTATTCTTTATAACATGTCAATGTTGAAAGGCATATTCCTGCCAAAAAGCTTCTTGCATGTCTGGTGTCTTTTAAACTTACATTAACTCTGTATGGTTGACTTCTAATTCTATTGAGGACGATCTACAAATGACGACAAAATGGAAGGGTCAGAGCCTGGATAAAATCAGCCTATCCCCAGTGCCTCTGGCTTGTTTTCAAGGCAGATGAACAAGAAGAACATAACACTGTTTCCAGTATTTAAGACTAACCTCTATAATTACATATTTAAAGTTGAAGCCACAGACCAGTGGCTCTACACGGTGGTTCCATGTGCAGTAGGGTTCTGGGTTAATTCTGGGCTCACTGTTTTTAAAGCCTAGTTAGCTGTACAGGAGAAATGCACCTACGTTATTTAAAAGAAGCGAGTGACCTTTCCAGAGTTAGACATTATCTCCAAAGCTACATATTGTCTAAAACCCGTTCTGCAAAACACTCTCAGAAAGCAATTTCAGTACTAGGTTCTTCCATCTCACAGAAGACAAAAACCGAGTTGAAGAGGAGTCATGTGATAGAAACTGCAAGCAACTGTGGCTGAAAACTTTGCCCTGTAGCATGCCAAAGAGGAAGTGGTGGCTGGGCCAACAACTACTTGGAGCAATTTATCATGACAATAACTGTTATGCAAGATGCAGAGCTTAATACTGTTTCCATAAAGCACTCAAATATTTGTCATCACAAGTTTTAAAAAATTACAGTTGCAACTTTGTTGGTATTTCCGTGGAAAGTAAGTAAGTGGGTTCTCGACTAGAAGTCCAGGGCAGGATCCCTGAGGTTAAGCGGCTATCCCAGGCCATGGCAAGCAGGGCTGCCGTTCTCGTGGGGCTTTAGATGATGAGAGGAAAATGCTTGTCTGTATTTCTCCAGGGGTCTTGGCACATAGAGAAAATAAGGGATTTTTCTAATTTATTGGATGGCGCAGGACAATACCAGGGTAGAGATCAGACTGAGGAAGTTACGGAAACCTTCAGATTTGCTTTTCTTATCTGGAAAGTTAGAAATAACAGAATCTGCCCCCAAAAGGGTTTCTGTAAAGTTTAAATGAAGCACTGGGTGTCAACTGCTAAGTCACATGGCCGCCCTTCGCCTCACCACCTGCCCTGAAAACTTAGGCGTAAAACTCACTGGGTTGGTGTTTCCGCAGTCTGTGGCGGAGGTGGGGGATAACAATGCTCTAAACAAAGCAACTGTACATTTGAGTGCTTTGTAGCTTGCGTGCTGGGTTCACATGGACAGTAGGTCAGTCGCATCTTCATAACGCTATGGCGCAGTAATACAATATTCTCATTCTGTGACAAGAAAGTTGTTCAGAGAAATTTGTAAACATTCCTGAAATCACTAAGAGAAGCAGGGAAGTCAGTAGTCAAAGTCAGGTCTTCTCACTTCAAGCACGGTGTCTTTCCACTCAGAATACCACTCAAAATACACACACATCCTTTTTTTGTTGTGTCTACAGTTAGTAATTGTTTTGTTGTGCAATTAAGAATTTGTTAAAGAGATAGATCTCATGGTAAGTGTTTTTAGTACAATAACGAGAAACTGTTATCATATGTGTTAAGATCAAGTATCGTTTACAGAAAGAATATGATAAAATATAAACTCTTGTATTTGAAAAAACTTTTAGGCCAAAAATATAGTGAGAACTATGACAGGAAGAATAAATTGTGGGGTTATGTACGGTTCAGCATCAAGAATCCATCTATAGAAGTTACTAATACTCAACTTCTGGGGAACACAATAGTGTCCTTCTAGGTTTTCTGAAATAAGCCAATGGTATATGAATGGTATATGGATAGGGAAAGTCTCATGAGCCAGAAAGTGTGTACCTAGAGTCCAACTCACTCGTCACCTGCTTCTTACTTACAGAAGGGGTTATGATAACTGCAGCTCCAGAATCTCATCCACAAACTCTGAATACAGGCCTGAGGAACAGGGCAGGAGGAGGCCCCCACCACCACCAGCTTGGGGTGGGCCCTCATTATTTTTTAATGCATAATGTGAATAGAGGGCTTGTGATGTCAGTTTAAGGTATAGTTCCTGTTCCACTAAAGAAATCAATGAGTCTGGTCTCCTGAACTAGGGGTGTGCGTGCGTGCATGGGTGCGTGTATGTGCGTGTGCGTGCATGCATGCATGTGTATGTATGTGTGTGTGTGTGTGTGTGTGTGTGTGTGAATATCTGCTGCTGTTGTATAGAGGGCCTCGAAGAATGAACATTTATTTTCACTACCCTCCAAGCCCAACTACTACCATCTCCCACTTCCATGTAGCTCTGAAATGTTTAAAAATGGAGATAAAAGCCTTTCCAGAATTATAAGTTAAGGCTTTAAATGCAAACATTCATTGAAGAGTCAGATTTAACAATGGTCATGAAACATAAACCTCTGATTTTTGGTTCTGCCCTGCTGTTAGGTACAGAGGATGTTGTATGTCTAGACAACATAGGCCCTAGAGCCTCACTTTCTTGCTGTATGTCTGTGTAGGTGTGCACGGAGGCATCTGTGTGGCAGAAAGTTAGGAGGTCCAGCATGAAATGGAAAACTTGATTGTGGTAACATGGAGGAAAAGAAAATGAACAGGCAAAGCATCTTATACCTCAGAGCCGCCTCCTAGCCATTCCTGTTTCAAACACCACAAGAAAGTGAAGTCATCAACAGTAAGCAAGATGATTGGAACCAGTCCAGGAGGAGGGGAAAAAACTGAGGGGTGTGACAGCGTGTGTGTGTGGGACTGTGCTGTCTGTCACCGCTGAAACACTTCTTCCCCTTCCATGCACTGGCTGGGAGGAGTCCATCCACTAGAGCTGCTGTGGTGAGATGCGGAGGCGGCAGTGGAAGGTCGTAAGGAGAGCAAGCGAGAGGCAAAGGAGAAGGAAACAGGAGGGACTTTCAAATCTCCTTCTAAATTGTCCCCTCCAATATGCAAAGACAGGAAAGAGGCTGCGAGTGAGAGTATTCAGGTTTTAATTGTGTAGAAATTTAATAGAAGGGTCTGGATTCAGGAGGCTGCGGGACCCCGGGAAGCACAGTAATGAAGGAAGAGTGAACAGAAAGCAGTCTTGAAAACAACTGAAGTGTGATTGCAGTCCAGATCCATGTACTATTAGATTCAGAAATGCAGAGCTCATGTATGTGAAGGCTGACTGTACTGCAATTCAGTATTTCCAGTGTGGTCACTTACATTATCTCTCCTATTTTACAATAAATATAATCCCAAACAAATAACAATTTGCATGTATCTGCATATAAACACAATATAAAAGAGTGACATCTATCCTACCCTATTTAATGTATTGCCAACATACTTCATTGCCCAATTTGTATGGTGCCAATCTTCCAAGTAGAAATGCCTTCAGGGCAGGTTTGGCTGGCTTGAGTTGTGGGGATCGAACCACAGCAACCTGAGCCTGACTGCTTTGTTGAAGCAGCCACTTAAAGAACTGAGCTAAGGGCCAGGCCCCCGACACTTCTCCTGAGTGGCATCTTTTCACATTTAAGAGTAGTTTCTTCCATCATTCATAGTATTTCCCTTTTCTTTATTTTTTCAATATCTAAGAACTCTTTCATATTAGGTAGCTTGGTCTTTGGTTGTGATCCAAGCTACAAATGCAGGACTATGACAGTTTCTATTATTATACCAAGGAAGCATAAAATATTTAATGTTTTGCTAAACTTTTAAAACAAAAAGATGCTGAATTTTGTCAAATGTCTTTTTAAGCATTTAGTGCTAAGCAATGGCTATATGAATGTTCTCCTTAGATCTATTAATAAGGATGGGTTATATTAATAGACTTCCCAGTAGCATATCATCTTCCTATTCCAGGAATGAATTCCATTAGGTCATCAAATAGGCTATTAGGTTGATTTAGAATCCTAAAACTGTAGCTAGATTGGTCCAAAGTTTTCATTTCTTTGCTTTTCTGGAGGGTAGTATAATTATTTTTGGATATATTAGTATTACATGTACATTACAAAGAATTGAGACTTCTCTTTGCAAAACTTTGCACTGAAGAGAAAGAAAAGAAAAGAAAAAGAGAACTGGTGTCATTAAAAAGAAAGCCTCAGGCCTGGCCAGATAGCTCAGTGGATTAAAGTGCCTGCTTAGACAGATTCAGAGACCAGGGTTTGATCCCAGGTGTGCCATGCTGGCCCCGCCCCCAAGGTGTGCTGAAGTGGCTACTGAGACTGGGCATGGTGGTGTGCTCCTGTAATCCCTGCACCTGTGAGGCTGAAAACAGGAGGATCAGTCCTAGTCTGATCTGTGTAGTGAGACCCTATAGACCCTGTACTAAATACACTAAAAAAACTCTCGTAGATACTGGCCCAAAATAAAGAGTGAGGATTTCAGTTTAGGATGGAGGAAGTAGTACGAGTTGGATGGACGGGTTGGGGAGAATGAGTTTGGGGGGAGAGAGAGTAGGGACAGAGGAAAAGAAAAATATACTTTGGAGGGAAAACATGAACTCTTCATAGAAATTGCTGGCGGGGGGAGAGGAGAGATTCAAATAAGGGCATTTAACAAGCTTCTGACAAAATACTTTCCCTACCTTCTGTTCTGTTACTTTAGTGGCCCAGAACAACAGATTATCTTAATTTTGGCCATTTCCTGGCACTGGACATCATCTCTGCTGGTCTTTTCTGAAGTGTGTGCCCTCATCCCTCTTCTTTCCTGTGACCACAAGCTCTGTGAAGAATATAAGAATTAGCTGGGGAGATAGCTCAGCAGTCTAAGTGCCTGCCTGGCAAGTGCAAGGACCTGAGTTCGATCCCCAGTACAACACATTATGCCAGCCCTGAAATTGGGCATGGTGGTACACTCCTGTAATCCCAGTGCTGAGGAGGCTGATACAGGAGGATCACTATGAGTCTGAACTGCATAGCAAGACACTGTATCTAAATAAATAAATAAATATTTAAAAAAGAATATAAGAATTATCTTGTCTCCCACGTCTCACCATCTAGATCATTGTTAAAGCTGAAATAATGAATCAGACAGTTTATTTCTATCATTTTTGACAGTTAAAGTGAGGAGATTATCTAATGACCTCTTGCTCTGCAGCTTAGAGGTTCAGCTGTGGTTCTTGACCTACGAGTTTATTAAGAATGGATTACATGCCAAATTACATGGCAGGAGCTACAGATTAAGAGTGGAACACATGCATCTGCCCATATACCCTTCCATATCTGGGAAGCCTGATCACACACATGCAGTACAGGCCAAAAATGCACCTCACCAGATCCTAGCATGATTTACCAGTTTTGAAAAGATCCAAACAAAAAACTCAAGGAAGAAATAGAAATACTGTCTAAGGACTTTACATTATTCAGAATCTTTGTTCATTAATTGAAAAAAGTCATTGTTAACTCTATCATGAGCCAGGCTGAGCCTATACGATGCAGGAAGAACAAAATAAATAGGGCCAGGCAGAAATAGCCCCAGATGTCACGGGGTAGCAAGTTGCTCAAAACTATAATTATAGTTGCATTCAGTGCTGGAAATCAGATGTATTTGCTTTTAACTTGGCATGCAGTTTTTCTGATAGTAAGAACACCTATAATCTTGGCTGATCACAGAAACCTAGAAGGCACTTTGAGAACTTAGTACCAGAAGTGCTCACACAGATTCATTTTGAATTTGGCACTATGCATAGGTAGCAGGTAAAATGAATGGAAAATGAGATAAGACCTTGTGTAAGACCACGGGAGAGTGCTGGTCTTTCAGCTAGTTTAGGTTCCAGCCCTCCCTGCCAAAGCTATAAATACAAATGACCAATTTAACAGCATGAAAAGACCACCTACAAGATCTATACCTGGGTTCTAATCAGCTGCCATGTGCCTCCTTTCAATTATAGGGTCCCTGCCATGTTTATGGGGACTTTAAATGTGAACATCACATTTTTCAAAGCTGTATCATTATGACCCCGTTTGATCTGAGGGTGGGAAAGTGTGAGCTAACAGAAAAGGTGCCTATATAAGATTACTCTGAACCGAGCTAGCCGTAAGGGGGAAGCAACAAGAGCCCTCTGCAGGAAAGAACAAGAGAAAGAGTCACGGCTCAGCTAGCACAGGGACTGCAAGCCTGACAAGTGGTGCCATTAAAATTACTTTCAGTTATGCTCGGGCAATGAAATTACTTAAGAGTGAATATAATTGATTTGTCAGCACTCAGATATTTCGAGAAGGAAAGTAGGATAAAAGACAATAAGACGAACACATCATCTCCTCTTGCATGTGACAACAGGATATGATTTACAAAAGAAAAATTAAATAAACATGATCGTTAGAAGAACTGAATTACAGCATAAATTAATTTTAATCACGAACCAACAGAACACAGAGCATACGACTTCTCAGGCATAAAGAATGCAATTGCTTAATACTTTATGCGTGAGAAGACCCTTAAATTAAAAAATAAAAACCCTGTTCTTCTTGCCAAATAATCTAAATAAGCTCTGTTGTAGAAGTATATAAACATCTCATCTCAATAACTGTTCTAATTTGATACCCTGTGCTGGATACTGGGGTACTTCCTAAACTTCACCTCCTTTCCGTGGGCCTCGCCATTCAGTCTTATGACGTAAGCAGCAGCGTCAGACGTTTCCTCCAGCTCTGTCCCATGAGCACATCATCTTGACTGGAGTCTCTCGCATGGATGTCGAAGATGGTGTACCTGAAGTTCACCTTGTTTCCTGCCCTCCTAAATCTGATCTTCCTCATTCATCCATCTGGTTATCCAAGCGAACAAAGGAGAGTCATGCTTTCCTCCAATTTCACCTGGTGAGTTACAGTCCTCCTGACAAACCATTACCTCCGTCCTTTCCTTTCTCATTTTTACCACTATTGATTTTGCTCAAGCTCCTTGTCAGTCCAACATTTTAAAATTGCTGTTAATTGTAATGCATTTTTTAACAATGAAAAGCAAAGTGACCCCTGAGGGGGAAAAGCCATACATCAAAACAACCAATGTGACATGTCATTCCTGAGCACACTAGTTCTGAATAGTATCTGCTGTCCATCACAGGAACCAGAGCTTCTTTGGCAAGACACTGTGAGTCTGCCCTCCTTTTTGGTCTTGAGTTTGTTGTCACAAGTCCTGTAACTTGGTCGTACCAAGTCTCTTGCCAATCTGAGGTCTTCCTCTGCCTGGAATGTTCTTGACACAGCCTGCTGAGAATTCTTTATCCTTATTTTCTTCATCTGCACGAAAGACTGAGAGCCATGCTTATCTCGAGGACAGTCAGAGTGCTCCAGGTGATTTCACTCCACATACGATGCAGTGTAGAGAGTCACTCGGTGCACGGCACTTACTGTTGCCACCATTGTCACTGTCACCTCTCCTCTTTCACAAGTCTGCACAGATCATTACTTTTGCTGGAAGTCTTTCCTGACTTACCCCACACGTGTCAGGCATTCTCCTGCTCTGATGCAATGTCTAACTATAGTCCTACATGCTGCAGCTCCAAATTGATGAAACATTCATAGTTTAGCACTTCAGATGTTGGGACACATAATGTACATCATGGGTTAACTGACAGCAGTTTTCTTCCTGAATAGTGCTGGCTATTAGGATGTTTCTTACAATGAATGAGACATTTGATGAAATACTACATTTACCTATATGACAACTGCCATAAACATTTGATTATCCAGAAGAGTAATGCATGCTTATGGTAGGCAAAGAATCTTACATTCTCTATAAGCCAGTGGAAAATTCTAAATTAAATAGAAACTACAATCTGGGACCCTGAAAAATAGCCAAGAGATGTTTCTTCTCTATATACTGTGACTGGGTAAAGACCTGGTCCCTAATCCACATTATATCATTGTTAGTTAAAATGTGTTTATTGACCAGAGTCACTTCTGCAACCACAGGGTGTGGCTTAGTGCTGTGGCATGTAGTCACCAAAACAGCTCTAACTGGTGACCAATGGCCAGACGTGCCATGAAAATGAGCAGAGGGCTACTTTATGAAACTGCACCATGCTAACCAAGGTGGGGAAGGCAGGCAATAACATGAAGAAAGAAGCAGATGAAATGAGGAAAGCCTAGAGGCTGTGTCCAATTGAACTATAATATGAGCCACAAATAGTTAAGAATTTTTAGCAGTTACACTTAAAACATAGACAGATAAATTTATATAAATAATATATTTTATTTATGTAACTTAATGTACCTATTATCACTTCACCATAACAAATATGGGAAACTGGGCAGGAAATATTTGAGTCAACCTTTGAGTCCACCGCACCTCAGCCATGCACGGCCCCCTGCAGCCCTTTTCTGCCTTCTCAGACAGTACCATTCCAGACTGCTCTTTTCACAAATGACCTAAGCAATAAAGTAATAGGAAATAAAGTGATAGGAAAAGTGGGCTTTTTCACTCCCAAATACTGGGAATATTTAAGATCCCTATAGTATTATACATGTTCTTACAGTCCTCTGAACATACAGCCTTGAATACACATTAATAAGTGGTGACAGTGATCTTCAACTTGGGAACCACACTAGAATCACTTGAAGAGTAAAAATACTTTAAATTTTTTAAAAATTTTATTTATTTATTTATTTGGCACAGGGTCTCACTATGCAGTCCAACTTGTAGTGATCCTCTTGTCTCACCCTCTTCAGTGCTGGGATTAAAGACATGTGCCACCATGCCCCGTCTCAGCAGCTGGCTCATTGCACCCATGGGTGGGGCCGGCACTGCATTTGGTGCCAGCAATCGAACCCGGGTCTTTGTGCTTGCCAGGCAGGCTCTGAGGAGTAAAAATACTCTTGATGCCTGCTTCCACTCCTAGAAACACTGGTGGTAGGTCTAGAGTTCATTCTGGACATCCAGATTTTTTTAATCATCCGTGGTGATTCTAGTTATAGAAAAACAGAATCATCACTCCAGCACTTTCTCAGAACAGCCCTTTTCTTTGATCAGGAGTGTCTTGAAAAACCTAGTAGATGTAACTTCCTTTTCCAAGTATCAAAGAAGATTTTTAATATTCTATTTGTATTTCTTCCTTTTCAACAAAATAATGAGGGCCAGCAAGAGATAGCCCAGTGGCATAAGCACCTGCCTGGCAAGCTCAAGGTCCAGAATTCCATCCCCAGCACCAAAAACAAACAAACATAAAAACCAAAAGAATGAAATTCACAACATAAGTGTTTCTAAAGATGCTAGCTGGCCCAGTGAGGATAAGGACATTATAGCACACAGGTAGATAAGAGCCCCAAAATGTACCTTAGAGATTTTTCTACTTACAGAGTTACAGCAAGTAAAAATAAAAATGGAATGAAGATACATATACATCTCATTTCAAGTTAATTTTTACAAGTGTCAAAAGTGGTCACTATGAACTGGAGTCAGTAAAGTTCTCATGCTTTTCTTTAGGACATTAAGTTATATTTACATGGTAAAATTATAGAGCAATGCATTTACTACTTTGATAAATGCCATACAAGAGCCACCTAACTATGGTCGCATAGCACACAATGCTGGTATCTTTATCTGCCCTCAAGATGGTAGACTCATAGCTCAGCAGATTAAAGTGCCTGCTTAGGCAGAGTGCCATGACCAGGGTTCGATCCCCAGCTTGCAGTGCCAACCCCCTCCTGGGGTGCGCTGAGATAGTGATTGAGACTGGGCTTGGTGGTGCGTGCTTATAATTCTAGCACTTGGGAGGCTGAAAACAGGAGGATCACTGAGTCTGATTTGTGTAGTGAGACCTGCTATAACCTATATCCCCTGTACTAAATGCAAAAAAAAGATGGTAGACTTATAAAATCAGTAAAGAAATCACCTGCTTTGCTGACCCCCAATCTGCATAAGCTTTGCATGCATACTGTCAGTTAATATCTCCTGAGAATCCCCTTGAGCTCCAAGAAGAGACAAAAAGCTTGTCCTCTTGTAAAAATTGTAAAAAAGAAGAACATTAAAGGGTAGAAGATGATAAAATGGACTCCAGAGGTGACATAAAATCTCTAGGCCAATTCTATCTACACCGGATGTAATGACTCCAGGGAGATCAGCCAGACTGCAAGAGGCAATGGCCCCAAGCAGGAGTGGCCGCAGCACCGAAGATGTTCTGTGGGAGAAAGCCTCCTACCTTCCTGGAAGAACTCCTCTAGCTTGTCCTTGAAAGGCTGGAGATATTCCTTTGGGGACTCCTTGCACACCACCATCATCTGTTTTTCACTTGCTGTGGAGAGAAGCTCACAATTAGACTCCTCAAGAACATGTATTTGCTGAGCTCCTGCTGGGGATCAGGCTGTTCTATCCCTGGTGTCAGCTATGCAGGATGCTGTCATTCCCTGTTCATCCCAGCTCCAGGAGACCAGAATATTAGTTCATTCTAAAGGGAAATGCACTAACTTCAGTTTTCCTCCTAGAGGTGGAGGGACAACCGTCACCTGGCACAGGTAAAACATTTTGCTTTTCAGTTCCCTCAAAATAAAGAAAGGCAGAAACTACTTATGGACCAGCCCAAGTCATTAAGGGCCCTGGCCTTTTTTCTAGTCATGCTCTAATAGCAAAAATTGGTAAAGATTTTGTCAAAATTCACAGGCATGCAAGTTACCCACAACACCAAACTAGATTCCTCAGGCTACCATGCACACTGTAGCAGAAGCCCAGGATAGGAGAGAGATTCTCCTAGAAGCTGTTAGAGTAAACCTCTCAATTTGAAAACACTCAAATTCCAATAATTCTACCTTTATAGAACAATTTTTCAGGAACACAGATGATGTGAGTTATGCTTACAATTTAGCAACAGGATATAACTGAAGCCACGATAGTAATTCCTTCAAAGTTACTGCTCCTTGGCCAAAGCAAAGCTGAGAGCAAAACCTGTCTCTACAAAGTAGAGCTTCCACTCTTGCCTGAATTAAAGGGGTTGATTACTGCAGATCTCCTTCTGTACCGGATATAGTAATGGACCCTATGCCCATCAAATAGTTTGAGCTTTATAAAGGCATCCCATGGGGTTGTAAAGGTTTTATGCTTGCCTCAAGATCTTTCTGGCTTCAAGAGGGCTGTGGCTTCTTTCTTTCATCCACAAATATGGGACCCACCCTCCACTCCAGGCATGACATGAAAATTAAATGAGGTAACGCACGCGAAATGGTTTGCAGAATGCTGGCATTGCAGGGAGGCTCATAAATATTACTTGTTATTTATATGATTTAGTAAATAAATAAATTTAGTAAAATTGGTTGAGAAAATGTCAGAGTTGGGACAGCAAAGCAGTCATGGCTAGGGATTACACGGTGCAGATGCTACGGACTGGACTATATTCCAGGGAATCTATCCTAATGCAAATCTCCTATTTAGAACACAAAGGCAATGATTTTCATTCCTTTACTGAAGTTCTACCACCCATTGTGAGAATTTGCTGAAGAATGCAGGTCAACTCCAAGAAAAAGAGAAGCAAAGTGTGTGACTATTTCCCCAGGCCTCTGAGCCTCCTGGTTTTGAAATTAGAAACTGAAACCAGGACAAATGACAGCCCGCTCCACCGCTGTGCTCACAGGTCCTCTCTGCAGCCCTACAAAGTGGGACTCCCACGTGGCCTTTGGAATTAAACTTCTCTACACGATCAAAGGAGAGGGCAGCCCTCTGACTGTCTCCACACAGTCGCATGTTCCAGGGGCCAGGCAGCTCAGCCGCTCCAATTTATTAACTTGGCTTATCTGAGTTGTTTTCTAAGCAGACAAACAGGAGACCTGAAGACTAATTAATGATGACACTGGAGACTGGCAGTGCATAAAGGGAAGAGGTCACGGGTAGACTCACAAATGCCGCTCATTGTCCACCCAGAAGACTCCCACAACACGGCAGGACCACCAAAGTTGCCTCGGATGTTGGCGCTGCCTGCAGTTCCAGTGTCAAAAGCTGAAGCCACTCTAGTTTCTCTCCTTTTGTTTTTCTCTCTATAACACTTTTGACTACTAAAAAGTTACTTGTTGCTGAAGCTAGCTGCTCATAGGTAATCATGATGAGAGGGAAAATATTAAAAACCAATGTGTAATGAAACACTGGAGACTAAATGGGGAGTCTCACATGTACAGCTCAAGTGCTTGTGCAACATTTCACTCAAAATAAAGATTGGCCGGAAATGTTTTAGGATTTCACACAGCTGACCCCTAAGAACAAAGGAATAAAACACACTGAACCACTTTGAAAGTAAGAGCAAGTGAGAGGGTATAAAGGCAAGACCCAGATATAATTAATCAAAATCTAATAAATGTTTAATTACCTATGATTTACACTTAATTTAAAGATACATTTATTGTTTCTTATTTTTCATATACTTTATTCACTGGGAAAGTTATTTTATACCCCCAGACACCAAGGTTTTGATATATAAAAACTTTTGAGAACCCAAAGATACAGAAAAAAAGTATTTTCTGTATCAAACAAAATAGGCTGCCTAAAATATATACACATTTCTTTTATCTGTGTCATGGTTTAGATACAGAATGTTACCCCCAAGGCCTCTTTTGTTCACAGATGGAGACTCTGGAAGGTGACGGAATCACAGGGTGCTGCAGTTAAACGTGCTGTTGGGCCTACATGGGGGGACACTGCGGGCCAGACCCGGAAGGGTGCATCTGCCCCTTCCCCAGCTTCTCCCTTTTCTCCTGCCTTTCTGGCTGCCATGATGTGGGCTGCTGCCCTCCATATCCTCCTGTCTGGGCACCAGCCAACTACACACTGAGACCTTTAAAATCCACAAGCCAAAATAAACCTCTGCTCCTTGAGTTGTGAATGGTGGGTGCCGTGGATCAGCAGAGAAAGCAACGAAGACAACTCACCTAAGATGTTCAGGTGGCAAGAAGCCTGGCTTGCATGGCATATTGTTAATGGCTCTATGCTTTTAGTTTCAAGAAAGGTAAGAGGATAATATCTCCACAATTACTTGAATAACTGATATTCATAATACTTATCTATTTAATAAGTAAAATCACCACATTATAAATAGGCAAATCCTTTCCCAGTCAAACCACTTTTTTTTTTTTTTTTTTGGTGGAACTGGGGATTGAACTCAGACCCCTGTGCTTGCCACAGAAGCACTTATTCCACTGAGCCATCTCCCTGGCCCTCAAACCACTTTTAACAATTGCCAGTACCAAGCTGTAGCTCTGTAGTACAATTTCAAGTCAAGGACTGTGATGCTCCTTGCTTTGCCTTTGTTGCCCAGAATTATTTTTGCTATTCTAGGTTTCTTCTGGTTGCAAATAAATTTTAGGAGTGTTTTCGCTAGTTCTGTGAGGTTTGCTAATGGCATTTTGATTGGGGTTTCATTAAATCTGAACAACAATTTTGGGAATAAAAGTGCCATGTTGGTTCTTCCTACCCAAGAGCAAAGGGTATCTTTCTGTTTTCTGATATCCTTTTCAATCTTCTTTTTCAGAGTATGGTAGTTCTTTTAATATGTTACTGTCTTTGTTAGATTGGTCCTAAGTATTCCTTTTTTTCTTTTTTGGATACCTTTATGAAAGGTATGGCTTACCTAAATTTCTATCTCAGTTACTCTGTTATTTGTGTACAGGAATGCTGTTAATTTTTGAGTGTTGGCTCTGTATCCAACTATGTTACTGAATCTGGTTATTAAATCCAGATGTCTTTTTGTGGAGTGTTGGGGGTCTTCTATTTAGAGTATCTCATCATTTGAAAATAATGATAACTACTTCCTTTTCTATGTTTATTCCTTTTATTTCTCTTGTCTATTTGCTCTAGCTAATGTTTCCAGAACTATGTTGAATAAAAGTGATGATAGCACACATCTTCAGCTTGTTCTGGATTTCAGAGAGCAAGCTTTCAGTTTCTGATCATTTATTTTGATGTTGACTATTGAATTGTCACAGATGGATTTTATCAGATTGAGACAAGGACCATGCATTCCAATTTTATGTAGGGCTTTTATTATGCATAGATCTTTTGTCAAATGCTCCTTCTATATCTATTGAGATGGTAATAGATTTTTATCCTTCATTCTGTTAATATGGTATATTACATTTACTCATTTGTAAATGATAAATCATCCTTGCATCCATGGTATGAATTCTATTTTATCATGGTGTATAATCTTCTTGATGACTTGTTGCATTCTTTTGCCAGTATTTTACTAAGGAGTTTTGCATCTATGTTCATTAGGAGACTGGCCTATAGTTTATTTTCTTGGTTGGGTCCTTCTCTGGTTTTGGTATAAGGGTAATACTTGCTTCTAGGATTAACTTTGGGAATATTGTTTTTCTTTCAATTTCATTAAAGAGTTTGATGAGTAATGCTATTGTAAATAAGGAGGGAAAGAGGGGTTGAAGAGAGGGGAGGGAATGGGAAACAAAGAGGAACTGAAAATGTCATGTACAGGTACAAATTCCCAATGATGAATGTGACTATTATGTATATCTAAATTGTACCAATAAACTTAATTTTAAAAACAGCCAATAATCTTTTAAAAAATATTTCTCATTCTTTAATGCATTACAATTTACATTTCCTTCAATTATGACACTGACAGAACTCTCTGATATCACTAATAACTCATTCTATGGCCAGCATCCTTTGTTGTATCTCTTCTTTGTTGGCAGCTCAGCAAGATTTCTCCACACTGTCCACTTCCCTTCCTTGGCTTCTGTATCCCAGTTCTGGCCTTGGATGCTCCCCCAAGGCCTGGTCCCCCTGCAGCCCCATCCTCTTCCACTGAGTGATTAAATGTGAAAGTTCTCTGGCACAAGGTTTCTCAGCTTTTCCTGCTTTGTCCTCTCTTTAGACAGTGTCATCCAGGTAAACATTCTAGCACCCGTATCTGGGATGTGGTTCCTGAGCTCACGTGGTTTGCTCATCGCCTATAGTTTCACTTGCTGAAGAGCTGTGGAATTCACTGCTCTCCACCAGCTGTGACTCACTGTTCTTCCCACTCCAGCCATGCCTCCTGATTTGTTCTCCACAATGGAGTCCAAGTAATCCGAATAAAATCTGATTATAACAGTGCCTTACTTCAAGCTAACTGTGGCTTCCATTATTCTTTGAATTTGTCTCCAATTCCTCAAATAGCCTGTAAGGCCCTTCATGGGCTTGCTCAAGCCTGCTTCCCAATCCTCCTTTATTCTTCCTGCCACTCTGGTCATCTTTCAGTTCCTCAAATATGATCAGCTCCTCCCCACTCTTCCTCTAGGGAATCTTTTGCCATGATAGTCTCCTCTACTTCCTAGTAATAATGGTCCAGAGGAGGTCATTTCATTGACTTTCATTCAGCCTTTTTGATGATGTTTCTTTTTGTTTTTCCATTCTATACTAATGAGTTCTCTATTACAAAGTCCTAAGTGTGTACTTTACTCCCCCCTCCCATTCATGCCATCATCTTTATAATTTGATTACATGCCCTGTTAGGCAGAAATTGTATTTTGCAAACTGTTCTATCTCCAGCATCTGCTATGTTATCTAGCCTAGAAAAGATACTTAGCATTTGATAAGTTAATGAATAAACTACCTAATAAGGGGAAAGAAATATATATAAATAAGTATATATATATACATATATGTATATATGTATGTACATATATGCAATAGTAATATTTAGCTTCTTTATAAAATCTGGCTCTGAATTTGATGTGTATGTATGAAGATACATGAGAAATATATAAGTATATGAATGCATATGTCTATGTATAATACAGCATTGATGGATACAGAGACTGGAGCAAAGAAGACCAAATACCATGACATTTTCACTTACATTAATTAATTAATTAATTAATTCAGATAAGTAATACTCTTAAGTTCTAAAAGCTAGGTTGGAAATTCTTCGAAGGAATTTATTAGAGTCAAACATGCCATCTTCCCCAGGTAAGAGCCTGAATGGATGCTAACAAATATTCTAGATTTAGGAATATGGGATGCTATTTTTCATAACAGAAGAAGAAGAATCTGGGTCTAAGAAGTTGAGACGGTCACATAGAGACAAAGGGAGCAGGTGGGGAAGAACTGAACTGGAGAAGGCTGGACTGGGCAGCTTCCCCTGGGCTCCAGGACAGTGCCTGGAGTGCAGATGGCAGAACTTGGTGTGGCTGTGGGCTGCGACTGTGAAAGAGGGCCTCTCAGGAGGCAACGCTGACCCCCTGTTCTCCTAATGCCCTCGTTTAACTCCCACAAATACCTTTGTTTTCATTGGTAGGGGAGATTGGAGGAAGCTGCCCCAGATCACAAGATGGAAGGAGGCTCTTGGGCCCACTGCGAGTATACAGAAGTTGCACAAACACTTCTTTGTTCAAAATATTTACTGAGTATCCGCTGAATGCCACTATGTCAAATGTTGGAGACAAATGTTTAATGAAACCTACATCTGTCCTCTAAAATATTCGTAATCCAGTGACAGTAAAAGAAAAAAGAAATTAGCAAATTACAGTATGTTGTGGCTCTGAGGATCACTGGTAGTGGATTTCTGCTCATACTGGACTAACAGGTAATGACCAGCATACCTAAAAAGATAACTCAAAAGTTGAATTAAAAAGGTCAAGGCCAGTTAAAAGGAGGAAAGTTTTCTTAAAAAAGAAAGTAGAAGGGATCACATGGATCATTTGGGATAAGCTAAGCATGTCTGGACCCCAAGGATGATTTCTCTTCCTCTTGGATACTGGCATCCTGCACCCATAGTTTAGTTCCAGGGAGAGAGTATGCATTGGAGAGGGGATCTGCTTGGTCCCAGAGATCTCCCCAAGTTACAAGTGTGCACTGCAACACCATCTGAGCCACCCTGACTAGGGAAAGGAGTCTAGGAGGTACCAAACACATGGCAGGCTTGCAGTGCTCTGATAAAGTCTTTTTGTGAAGACATTTGACTAGAGATTTAATCAGTGTGAAAAGGGAAGGGATAAGCAAGCTTGAGGCTGAAAATATAACAGTATTTAGCACATGTTAAGTTTGAAGTGTTAAGTATTCAAGTTTCATGTAAAATGCTACAACTCAGGACAGACATGGCTAGGACACAAATACATACCAAGGAGTTACTGACATGAAATTGGCATTTATAGGTACAGAAAAAGGTGAATTTCCAGGAAGAAATTATGCCAAGGAAGGCAAGGGCTACAAGGCAAACACTGGAGTGTGCCAGCACGGAGGAGAGGCCAGCCATGGATGAAGAATGAGCTGGCAAGAGGAAAAGAAGGAACAGAGAATTAAATGACCTGAGAGGGAAATGGAACAGCAAGGGAAAAAAGCAGTCACCTGTATGTGACATTGTTGAAAGTCAAGGAAAATGATGATAAACAAATGACCACTGACCCTAGATACATGGAGGTCACTGTGATTTCAAAAGCAGTTTCAGAGAATTGGGGGATGCAGGGAGGAAGCCAAGTTGGGGAGGAGTGATGGAAAAGAAATGCCCCTCCAGCCATGTGCTTTCAGAAGTTAAACTAGAAAAAGAATAGCAAAATGGTGAAATATCTGGAGTTAGGCCTAAAATGTAGCTGTCTTTCTTCTCCCTGTCAGGTGCTAAAAATCAAAAAAGGCCAAAGAGTGCTATAAGTTGAATAAGTTTTCATTTGCTTGGGATGTTTTTAATGAAGTTCCTTTTGGTGGGAAGGAGGACTCCTTAGAGAAGTCTTCTTCCCTTTAAGAAAACTCAAAGAATCTCCATCTCACATCCCCAAAAGTCATTCTATTTAAGAAGATAGGCCTTAGGCTACTGTGATTAAGTACAGAAGAGGCGGGGTCCTCTATGGAGGGTGTCTCTTTCCTCAGAGGAATGTTTTGTAAAGAAACAACACCCACTGGGCAGCCAGAGCCCAGGGAAATCCCATGATGCTGACTCACTGCAAGGGAGGAGGCTGCCCAAGATCAAATGCACCTTAATATCCCATGATTATGAGTACTGTCCATGAAAAAATTTAAGTAGAAGTGACAGGGCTAAGTGAGGACATGCAAGCAGGCTGCAGGACTTTTGGAAAGGCTTGCAGAACTGGGACACTGACTATAGTCTTTGCACGGTATTGTCGAAGGCACTATGTGAAGGGCCCTCCTACTGAGCATCACAGCTGAGTCAGAATTTCCACTGTGTTGATTGTGTGGTTATGGGTGCAGCCTTAGTCTGTGAGAGATTAGCATGAAAAATGTTCATTAATCACCTACCCAAGGCCAGACCTAAGGAGAGATGGATTCAGCATGATTTGATTTATAGGGTGTTAATGATCCAGCCGTCTATTAGAAAATATTCCTTCCAATAGTCCCCCATGAAAATCACAATTAGAAGTTATCCTTTGAACTAAAAACAACAATTTCAAAAAAGAATGTGATCATGAAAAATTTATTAATGCTTTAGCATAAATCTATTTGTAAGACTCATTTAGAAAGTTAGGGTATTTCAAGGAATGAGCAGAAATACTGTGTCATAATGGAAGAAAGAGACACAACGGGCAAGATTCTGATCTCCAGGCTGCCTGTACAACTGGATACATCAGACAAGCAGTCCAACAACGAAGTTCCTGGGATCTAAAGCAAGGGACACTCATTTGGGGGAACTGATGGAGTATATTATAAAGGTAACAATGCATACACTGGAACTTGAAGAATATGCTTAAAATAGGGGGAAAAACCAGTCATGGATAACTAGAATACAGTTATACTTCTTTTTTCTTTCTCCATTGAGGCCTTTGTCTTACAGTTCTTAATCCCCTGTAAGTATATAGGGCTTATCGTTACATGTGATTCTTATCTATGATAAGGAAATCTGTGTACTTTGATTCTTTCTAGGTATAGTTCTCACATTTACTCATATAATATTTTCTTATATTCTTTCACAAAATCTACAAAAATGTGTTCTGTAACCACATGAAATTTCATCAAGTGGATATATATCATAGTTCACTTAATAATTCCACCTTAGTTGAGCAGTGAAGTGCTTTCTATGTTATTCCCAAAGTGAGTCAGGCTTTGAGTCACACCTGTGTTCATATAAATTCATTCTGAGTTCATGATTATTTCTTTAAGATACAAGAAGTACAGTGACAGGTAAAACAGAAAAATAAATCCCATTTTTAGGGTTTTACATTCATACTGGCCAAACTGCTTTCCATGATCGGAGAGACGCAGCAGGGAGATTTGAAAATACTTCTGTTTCCCATCCCATTCTGCAAAGAGGTCAGGCCCTATATGCTGAGGCAGCAGCTACAGACATGGGCTGTAGGGACAGCACTTGGACTGATTACTCTTAAGGAAAGACAACAGTTAGAAGTAGCACAGCATGAGATTAGGTTGTAGGTCCATTCATAAAACCAGCTCTTTTTTTTTTGAAAGGCTCTAATATGTCACATTAATTTAAATTTAAATCACAGAACTATAAAATAGAAGTATCTGAATGTAGGAGCCATCTAAAGGCAAATTTATATTACATTCAGATTTTTGAAATGTAAATTCATATAAACTATAAGCACACATAATTTTAGAGTGCTTAGAGTTGGTTAATCATATCAAGAAATAACCTGGATGTATGACTATAATTCAAGCCATCTGTAAAGACTAGATGGAGCCTCAATTTCTGAGTAGCCCATGAAGTTCTCCTTCAAAAGGTATGCTTGTGTCATTAGTGAAAGTCAGCAGCCATAAATGGCAAGGCTGCTGGTGGAATCAGCGAAGGCATAGCAAGGCTCGGTGAAGCAAGACACCTCATTCTTACAAAAATTATACATGGACAGAGCAATGCATCGGGCTTAGTACCCCACTCAGGACAGTGGTTTTCCCACAGAACACTGCAAAGCCTTATTCTGAAGTCAACTCTGAATCAAAAAGCTTATTGTGTGGCAGTCATTATTAGCAGTAAGTGACTACATCACACATAGAATTCTTTTTCTTCTTCTTCTTCTAAGTCTTAAGTTTTATTAAAATAACCTCCAGTGAAAACAAAACAGACCAATTATTACCACTTCTTCATAATACCAATGAGTCAATCCAGGGAGGGCAAGCACACCTGCAGCCAGCTGCCAGCCAGTGTGATGGGTGGGATCTCAAGGGAGGCGGCCCCAGCCCCAGCCCAGGCCCACTGCTGGAGGAGTATCCACAGTGGAGCGAGGGGTCTGTTGATGGGTCTCATCAACAGACACGATGAGGCATGCAGCCTCAGAGGCTGCTGTCAGAGCATTGATGGGCACCATAGCTGGCTCCCACATGAAAGCTTCAAAGTTGTCAGTAATGTCCTCATTGTTGATGTTCACCCTGGCCATTCTGAGCCCATAGTTTGTTCAGGATGTTTGTGGCATCAAAGCCAGAATTGTCACATAGCTGGCATGGGATAATCTCCAAGGCTTTGGCATATGCCCTGATCAGTAGCTGCTGTTTTCGTGGGATAGTCGTTGAGTAATCTTCAAGGTACTTAGAAAGCTCCATCTCGATGGCTCCACCGACAGCCACCTCTGAATCATTCTTGATGGCCCTCCTGATGTCATGATGGCATCATGCAGAGACCGCTCTGTCTCCTCCATGAACTGCTCAGCTCCGCCATGGAGGATGATGGTGCAAGTCTTGGCCTTGGGGCAGCCAGTCAAGAAACTGTACCTTTCACCTCCTGTCTGGGTCTCTTTGAACAGCTGGCAGCAGCCCAGCATATCTGCTGATCGAGCACTCATGCTGGTCTGGATTGCGCCTCAACAGGCCATCACTGTCCTCTTCAAGTCCTCCTCAGGCACACGGCTGGTGCAGAACATATCCCTATCAGCAAAGTGCTGGGTGGCCACATCCCCAGTAAGGAGTTGGGGCAAAACTTTGGCTCTAACTTGTTATACAGAATGTTCCACTCTGCATCAACGATTGCCTGATAATCCTCTACCATGTGGACTCTGATTTTAGCACTGTCTTTCTCAGCTTTCAGCCCGAGTTCAACATTTAATAAGGTGATCGTGGGGTTATTAGACTTTTTAGGTTGCATTTTAAATCCAGCATAAGAGAAAGTCTTGAGTGCCACACCAGCCACCAGCCGAGACTCCTCTAGGGCTCCACCCTGTACCTTCTTGATTCCAATCATCTTAAGCTGCAGTAAATCATCTAGCGTCATCGCCATAGCTGGCTCTCACATGAAAGCTTCAAGGTTCAGTAACATCCTCATTGTTGATGCTCATCCTGGGCATGCTGAGCTGATAGTTTGTTCAGGATGTTTGCAGCATCAAAGCCAGCATTGTCACATAGCTGGTGTGGGATAATCTCCTAGCATCATCACAGCATTAACCACCATCTTAGCAAGGAAGGCTTTCTATTGGGAGATCAGCTTGGAGCTCAGAGCCATCATAGCACACTTCTCCAGCAACTTCCGCTGCTCCACTTTATCTTGCTTCTTCATGGTTACAGCGATCTACTTGATCTAGTTAATTGCCAACTGTGTAGCTGTGCAGAAAGCTCGGATGATGATCTGGGGGTGCAAACCTTCCTCCACATAGGGTTCACTGCTTCAGAAACTCTGCAGCCAGCAGTGTTACAGAGGTGTTGCCATCACCAACCTCAGCATCTTGAGATTTGGCAGTGTCCACTAAAGTCTTTGCTGCAGGATGGACGACATTGAGAAGTTTCAAAATTGTGGCCCCATCATTAGAAGTTGTTGCTTTGCCTTGGTCATCTACAATAAGCGTGTCCATGCCACGGGGACCTAGGGTGGTTCTTACAGCCTCAGCAATCACTGGGCAGGTACTGACATTACTCGCAAGCTGAGGGATGCCTTGGGAGCTGTCAGTCCCCTCTTTCAACAGTATAACTGGTGTGGGCATCATTTTGGCAACTTCTTCAGGGGCTCACTACTCTGTTCTCTGTGTTCCAGTTGCCCAGATAACCTACCACACATACAATTCTTGAAAGCAACCCAAAAAATCCTATGTAAGGAAGGGGGCAATGCTGATCTTAAGACTACTTCCCTTTTGGTAGTTAAACAGCTGGCTACAAAGCCACCCTCAATCAAGACACAAGCTTTCAAGCAAAGAGCAACCTGTTTCTGCATTGCCGGGACAGCTGCAAGCCTTCCATGGTTCTGCTGACCTCGGAGGCCCTATCCCCATTCCAGCCCCTCCTGCTCAGTCACATTGACTATAATTTTCTGTTCTGAAAAGCATTCACATCTAAATGGATCATTAAGAAATAAAGGATAAAATATGGAGAAGGAGAAAAGGGAAAAAAGGGATGGAAAGTTATTCTGGAAACACACAGTTTTAGCGGGCGGATGGATTCAGATATCTAGTCTTGGCTGTGGCAATCGCTGGCAAAGCATGAAGCTGGCAACTACTGTTCATCAGTTTGCCACTGTCTTCAGATTTAATGCAATATTTGGCTCAGACATATTAAAAAGTCCTCTATTCCAGCTAAAATATTTACACAGTCCTATGTGTCTCACTTAATGCCTGTTAAGCAATCGTCTTTTAAAACTCCACAGACACTTGTAAATCTGTCAGGAGAATTGTGGCCTATAAACAAGGCTTCCCATAAAGAGAGCTACGTTGTCAATTTGCTGGGAGTCATTATTTCTTAGGATGTGTTTGCAAATCAAGTTGGATATCAGAAAAAGTTTCAAATGGGTAACAAAGTGGCCATTGGTCTTGCTTGTTGGATGCTGTTAGCAGTATTAACGGGAAGCCTCCAGACTTCGACCTCAGCTATTTAAAGTCATGCTGTCCTGTAAACCTGTCACTGATTCTACTTCACGGTTGAGTTATGACATGGGGAGTTACTGGTCCGGCAACTCCTGGTAGTATGCCTGCCAGGGCCTAGCAGGTTAGAGGAGAGAAGCTGCTGAAGTCTTTACCTGGAAGCTCTTACAGGGCTATGTGGAAGGTGGTAGGTGTCTGTTAAGAAGGATGGGAACTTAGAGAAAGGAGAAATTTCTGCGGTGAGGAAAAACAAAACAGCTGAGATGAGAAAAAACAGCACCCTTGGAGGAAAGCTAGGTTCAACTGAGTCCCAAATGCTTATTCAGTTCTCTAACACCTTCAGCCCTGAAGTTAATGAAGTTAAAGTGACAAAAATTAAAGGCAAAGGATCCCATCCAAACTACCTCCTGCTGGCCTGGGCCGCTCTGGAATTTCTGTCTTCACAATGAGTCAGGTGCTTATTACGCTGCTCAATTACTTACTATTAGATTAGCTCCCTTTTTACTTTTGCCCCATTTCATCGATGCACATGCCTCTGATTCATAATTTATTCTACCATAGATATAACCTAAGATGCAAAAATACATATACTGTATGCATCAGTTCCAGCTTAAAACATTTAATTTTGGGATCTAGGGCAGTGTTAAGGGGAAGGAATGCCTATATTGAATAGCATAGTGACATATTTGTAATTCCTAGGTGTTTAGTGCCTTGAAGCTATTATCTATTGATTGTACCAAATGGGTCACAATCAGGAAGGACTTTGTAAATGTTTCAGTGAGTCTTAAGTACACTGGTGGGAAAACTAGGTATGCCCTCTCCACCACCATCAGATCGGCCAGCTTAATCACTGTTCTTAGTGACAGACCTGATTACTGTTCCTAGCAGAAGAGAAATCAGAAAACGAAGAGGAATACGTCTCTCCCCTAGATAGCCAGGGTAAATACTTGCTCTTGAACTGTGTTTATAAATGACTTGATATTTCAGTGAGTTTATTTAAAATTAGCAGTTAACTCAGTGCTTAGAATAAATATTTGCTGAAAAAAAATTGAACTGATTGAAGAGGTCAAACAAGGTCCTCTTATTCTGCAAATTTTCTTTATGTCCAGAGATTTAATGAGGTTTGTATAGATAATCGAAATGACTGAAAAAGCAGTTTAAACATAAAAGCACTGATTGAGCAAATTTGCCACTGTATGTTTTCTTTTTTTAAAAAATATTTATTTATTTTTATTTATTACATTTATTTATTGTGTGTGTATGGCCAGCTCAGCCCACCAGGGGGCGGGTCTGGCTCGCAATCGAACCGCGGTCCCTGTGCTTTGCCAAGCTTGTTTCAAGTAGGTGCTTTAGACCACTGAGCCATCTCTCCAGCCCCTGTATGTTTTTTTGATTCCTCTATGGGCTACAGTGCTAGAAAGCTGCACTTTCATGCATGCTTACTCACTCCGATTGGGACACAGACACCTACCCAGATGTCCAAGAGCTCCTTGAAAACTCCAAGTTCTTAACCTTAAATAGCCAACACATCAGCTGGCCTAATGTGTACCACCTCCCTTCTACTTCACACAAGAACCCGATGAGGTCAACTCTGCTACTGTTCCTATGTTTAGGTGAAGATGAACAAAGTTACACAGATCATAAGTAGCCCAGGCGGAATCTGCACCCAGTGCTGTTCGACCTCCTGGTTTCGTGTTTTCCTCTCTCCTTGCATCACCTACAGTGGCACTGGAGAAAAACTGTGAAATACTTATAAAAATGCATAATGGATTGTGAAGAAATGATGTAAACATTAGCCACACAACAACGACTGCCATGGTTAGACCCCTTTCATGTGAACTGAGGAAACAGAGGCTTAGGAAGAAGTCCAGTTACTAAATGGCATACAGAGACGTGAACTCAGTTTGCCAGTTGCCAGGTAGATCACTGATCTCTCCAAGGGTACCTAAAAAGTAGAATTATAGCCCATGGCTCCTGTCCCTCTGAGCTTCAGTGAGGTGAAGAAACATGGAAGAGATGAGGACGTTGGTCAAAACTCTACCTCCTCCCCTGAGACTACAAAGGTCTCCCTATAACTTCATTCATTTGGTTGTCAGATGTAAAAAGAATCCATTTGAGGACTGTGAATTTTCCACATAGCTAAGATACACAGTTTACTTAAGCAGAAAAATATTTTGATAGTTGAAAACCACCCACAAATCTGTTTCTGTGAAGAAAACGCTTTGACCTGATATAAATATATAGCTCCAAAGCTTGAGCCCTGGCTTGGAAAAGGAGACCTGAGTTCTGTGCCCAGCTGGGTGATTTTGACCATGCTCCTTCCTGTCTTCCAACTAAAGGGTTACAGTTGTAACACATGAACACCCTTTTCCTGAATGGGAAATATAAAGACACTATGTTAAAGCACTTGCCAAATGAGTGATACTCTTGCTTTCATTCCTCTTGATTCTTATCGTATGCTAACAGCTTGAAGTCTGAAGCTGCTCTCTGGTCTCTTTGGGCATGCTTGCAATAATTTTAATAGACTTCTTACTAAGTTTAGTTGCATTATTTCAAAACCTCTTTATAGCAGTTGCTCATTTTATTGCATTTTCAATTTTGATTACTTGATTTTAATTACTTGATTGCAAACAGCAGATAGATGACCATGAACAAGTACTGTTTCTATAGTACTTAGGTGAAAAAAAAATCACAGCAATGTGAAACATGGACAATGGGGAAATTAGGTAAGAGTGATATGAGAACTCCTTAGACTACCACTGCAATTTTCTATACATTTAAAATTATTCTAAAATAAAGGTGAAAAGGTATAGGCAAGATAGTTTTAAAAGAGTGTGCAAGTGAATCTAGAAAGGCTCCATAGTGATGTTCATGAAAGGCATAATTCCATTTTAAACATACAAAAGATCACTGAAGATCTATGATGCATGGATTCCCCAAGACAGACGTGAAGGATTCCAACTGATCCAGAATTCAAGGCCTCATCTCTGCGTCAAAGAACAAACGGTGCTATATTTAGCAGGCTTTAAATGAAAAGTCTCAGTGATACAAGCATCACTCTCATGATTTCTTATTTTGGCCAGAATTTTTTTCCATTAACTACTAAATTGGACAGCTCTACTAATAAAGATTATTTATAGAAGGCATCAATGCAAGGATATTTGAGGCATGAGTTAATTCAAGAGCCAACTTTTGGAAGTCATTTATAAAGAGAATACCTGAGATGCAACCCTGACACATGTGTGTGTGCGTGTGTGTGTGTATGTGCATGCGTGTGTGTGCATGTATGTATTCAGAATTAAGACTTTTTTTTTCTTTTTTTTTTTAAATTAAGACATTTTAGTTGTTAATATACTAAGTCTGGGAAGGAATCCGGTAACTTTTACTGAGTAAAGGGAACCACAGAATGCACCGCAACAGCACAGGGATAATAATCTTAGCAATTCGGAGTTGGATTATACCATTGGAATCACCCAGCAACTATCATTTTAGTTGGACCTAACATACCCATCTATAGTAAGTCTCCTAACCATCTGTAGGTGATTAATACACTATTTTACAGAGCCAGGAGCTTTCCCTTCAGACATCATTAAAGTCTCTGTGTTAACATTTTCTAATACTGATGCCTGTTTGACATCTTTGGCTATAGGAAGTATTCTAATTTCTTATAGTGAAGTCAGGAATTCTCTGAAGTTGAGTTATTTCTATAATTCATTCATTCATTAATTCCTTCAGTCCATGTTGATTGTACAAGTACAGTATACAGCACGTCCTTACTGGTACAATACAGACAAATGCTGGAAAGTCATATTAAGTATCTGCCTATATGGAGCAGAGATGGGGGAGACAAATAGAGGATATACAAGTAAATAAGTAGGCACTGATATCATATCAAAATAAAGAGCTGTGGTGGAAAGTATTTATCCAGGGATTTGGATCAGTGGCATAAGTGCCTGCCTGGCAAGTGCAAGGTCCCAAGTTCAATCCCGGGTGCTGCCAAAATAAAAAAAAAAATTCACTCTATCTGTTGGGCTGGGGAGATAGCTCAGTAGAATAAGTGCTTGCCTGGCAACTGCAAGGTCCTGAGTTCAATCCCTACTACCGAAAAACAAAACACACACAGACACATACACATACACACAAACACAAGTTGCAGCTGAACTAGGTGGGCAGGGATGGCTTAAGGCATGAGACTGGAAGAAGACATTAGAGTTAGGAGTGGCCACTCCAAAGATCCTAAGCAAAAACAAAGAAGGCTTCTAGGGCTAGAGTGTAGTAGGGAGGAGATAAAGGGATAAAGAGCATGAGTTAAGATTGGCAAGGAAGAAGTGCTCAAGGTAGAACTTTGAGGACATGGATATGAAGTTGGATTGGATTCTAAGAGCAATAAATATGTCATTTCATGATCTGTCTATGGGTACACACTGGATTATGCAAGGGTGTCTTGGTTACTTTTTTCTCTTTGTGGGACAAAATGCATGATGCTCAAAATGAAGGAAGGAAAGATTTATTTAGCTCACAGTTTGTCATGGTTTCAGTTCATACTCAGCTGGCTGCAAGGCAGGGTGGCACATGGCAGAGGGCAGCAGTTCATGGAGAGCGGAAAACAGCAAAACAGCAAGAACACAAAGGGAGGAACAGCAGCAGAAAGCAAACCTCTTTCCCTCCCTTGTACTGCACTCAGGCTATCTGGATGGCCCGGAGCAGGTGTAGTGTCCACACCCATAGTGCCAGCAGTGCTCACAACCATAATCCCTGCATTGGATCATTAATTATTTGCAAACTCTAGAAGTCTTCCCCTTGAGTGCATGAGGATTTGGGGGAACAATTACACACAAACCATACCAAAGGGGAAGAGTGAAAGCAGGGAAACCTGGCTGAAGTCTGCTGTTCTCGCCAAGTGATGAGGTGGGGGACTTAGATTAGAAGCACAGTGTAGAGAAGGAACGTGGCCAAATGAGCTTCACAACAAATTCTGAAGGTACAACAGACCAGCCCTGCTGACGGACTGAAGTTGGAAGCAAGGGTACAAGGGCAATCTAAGTAAGTGGTACCTACTTCGCTAATATCTGCAAGGGAATATCCCTACATGATCCTGGTAAATCCTCTAAAACACTAGAGGAGCAAGCAGTGATTCCCTCCTTTTTATGTAAGTACAGGGAGATGTGAGGGGAGAACTCAGCTCGTGAAGCAAGGATTCAAATTCAGTACTTCTGATTCAGACTTTTCCAAAATTGTAGCTTCTCTTTCAATATTTGATTTTTTGGTCAAATAAAAAAAATCCAAGTTCTATTAACCTTGTTGATTTATAAATAGGGCACAAACCAAGGGGAGGAAACCAGGACAGCATAACTCATCCTTCCCACCTACAGAAGTCATAGTCATGGCTTCAAAGGAAACACAAACTTCTTCCATTAATTAAGTGGATGAATCAAGTTTCAGTCTCTGTCTCCTCTCTCCTTTCTGTACAATTTGTCTTTAAAAGGATTCCACTAGGGAAATGCGTGACCTTTACCCACAACGCTGCACTTAATTGAATGCTTTGCATCAAAAGTCACCATGCTGTTCCACATTTTACACCCACTGCCTTTCTGAAATACTTATCCAAGTTCTTTAAGGCCTGTTTGGTTGAAATCATTTTAGAAAAATAAATCATATCAGAGTTTTAAAAATTATTTCTAAAACTTTGCTTGCAAGACTAAATATTTTTAACACCATGGCAACATGTTCAGGACTCTGGCTAATGTATCCAGTCTTGTACCAGAGTTCAGGCTTAGTGAACTACTGCCATGGACAAATGGGCTGTGCAGGAGGAAAGAACTAATAAATTAGGCACGGTCAATAATCATTCCGGTCATATCTTCTAGAGCTTCCTAAAGGTGCTGAGTGTCCAAACTTCTAACTGGTCCATTCTCCCTCTCTTCTAGGGTACATCAGGGAGCACTGAGAAAGCTGCACGGCTTCTGGGTGAATCTCTGTGCTCCCTCCCAGTCCTGCAGTACCCCCTCACATAACATTCACCTGGCCCTTCCAATATGCCTTTGAGTTGGGCAGGGAGAAAAGGGGGATCTGCTTCATGGTTTTGGCAGAGGCTCCCAGAGGTTAAGGGACTTGTCTACATCTCATGGTGGTTTATCATGTAGTCAATAAATGGTAAAACTAAACTTTAAGCTTCAGTGTCTTAAAACTCATTCCAGTACTACTTTCAACATCCCATACTAGCCTTTGCCATTGACACTTAACTGTCACTTCAAATGATGTAAATTACTGTTAGTCTGGTGGGGTTTTATTTTTTGGTATATTTATCAAAGTTATAAGCTTACAAAGAAATAAATGTATTTCATAAAACCTAAGGGCAGTCTCCATCCCACTAATTGTTTCCCAGAAATAATTTACTGTTAACCAATTCAATGTGATTATTTTAATATTTTATCCATAACAAGTTTCTACTGGTACAGTATTTTTCTCTTTGGATACTATAAATGATGTCACACTCCTCTCTGCTCCTACCTCTCTATCTCTCCCATCCCATAAAGCATTAGCATAACTTGGTTAAACAAGCACTCGATTTTGACATTACTATGATTTTGTAAACACAACTCGTGGGCCCAGCTAATGTATTTAAATTCTGATTAAGTTTTTCCTGGATGATTTCTCCTTTTCAGTGTACATCCAGAAATAATCATTTTTTTCTCATTTGCTTTCTTTCCTACGAACTTATTATGTGAACCTAAGACTTTCTGCTAACGGTACAAATAAACCTCTTGTTACTCTCTTGACATTCAGGTACCTCACGTGCATTAGCTAAATCTTCTCCAAGAATCTTCTCCGTGGTTCCTCTCACCTATCTCATGTTGAATGTGGTTTTTTTTTTCCATGCATGCCTGCTATTCTGTGCTGTTTCTTTATTCTGAAGATTCATTTGCTTCTGTTCTCTGATTTTAAAATTTCCTGTAACTTGTCTTCCTGTTTCATGAATAGCACATTCCCTAGCAGCATCCTGTAGGTGATTGCATGAGGGATCAGATTTCTGAAACTGTGTATGTCTCAGAATGTTTCTAACATGCTTTTACATTCCATTTAAGCTCTGGCAGGTATAGGAACCGGGGTCAGGGTAATTTTCCTTCAAATTAAGATCTATTTATAGGTTGGAAAAGTTGAAGTTACTCCGCTTCCTAATTCTCTTTGTAATCTATTTCTATGACCAACCCACACATCCCCTCTTTCTAGAAGTTAGTAAAGTTTTACTTTTATCCCAAGTATTCTGAAAGGTTCTAATAACAGTATGGATCTGCACTATTCCTTCATCCTGGAATCTACTTGGACCTTTTAAAATTAAGAACTGATATCCATAATGTTAGGATATTTTCTTCAGTAGTTCTACTAATTTTTGTATGACTATAAAAAATTTTATTTAGGTATGAATTCATGTGAATTTATGAATTGATCTTGGTATGTATGAATCTTACAGGAAAAATCAAATTACTTCTCACTCTCTTTTACTCCTGAACTAGAGTTCAGTTTCTTGTTTGGCAAGGTCATTTACCAATTGTTCCTCTATTTTTTAAGCTTCAGACATTTTGTGGTTTTCATTTTGTTAATGCTATTGTTCTCAGGAGAGGAACTGAAGAACTAGCAGGGCTTATTCAAGGGTTATCATTCTAGATCAGTAATGGGGAACCTTTTAGAGCTTTCATTGATGACAAACTGCCTGCTGCAGAACATGTGCTATAGGTTCGCCACCACTGTTCTAGATCTCATTACTGCTGCTTGAGGAATTAACCTACATATAAGCAGTAAGAAAATAAGACATGGCACAGTGGAAGTATTACAAGTGATCTGATAAATGTGCTTTAAGTATCAGCTTTGTTATTAGTAGCAAGTTGCTTCAATTTCCTTACTCTTATCACGCAGGTTAGACTGCTGGAATTTATAGATGCTCACTAAACGGTGAGTGTTGTCTTCAGTGACAGGGAAAATGTGTGGGTGCTACACCCTTGAACATGTTCACAGACTCTGTACCCACTGTCTACTAGCAAGGAGTAGACTTTTATTACTGATATTATTTAGACTCACAAGCACATATTAATAATAAAAAAAGAGAGACAGTATGCCTTGTATGCCATGCTAAATGAGAGTTAAAGATGGGGAAAACTGTTACAGTATAAGTGTATTCTACATAATGTCACTCATCTACCTACCTCTAATTGAGCCTTGAGTACAACTTGTTTTTAAAGATACTTTTAATTTAAAAATCGTATATGCATATTAAAAAAATCAAACTATTTCTACTGCACCAAGGCACATTATACTACAAATAATTCCTTACTTACCTGAAATTCAAATGTTGCTGGGTTTCCTGTATTTTGTTTAATAAATCTGGTGCTCTTAATGTAGGAACAGCCATTACTGATCTTATTTAAAAGGTTACCTTTAAGCCAGGCATGGTGTTACATGCCTGCAATCCCAGCACTTGGGAGGCTGAGACAGGAGGATCATTAAAAATTCATGACTAAAAAATGGTCACCTTGATTTCTCAAATCATACCAACAGGAAATCACTTGTCTTACTTCTGTTTTGGGCCCACAGTAACTGAGTGTGCCATGGTCATCTTGTCATGAAAGCAGTGGACAGATACACTGCTTTCAGTTGAGGAGGGACCAGTAGGAAAATGAACACCAGAAAGGATGCTTACATGGTGAGTCTACATCGAAGGACTGAACAAAGGACAGGGAGAAAAGAATCCTTCCACAATGACACAAACTCCAATATCCACCAGCTGATTGGCAACGCCAGTTGTTGGCATTCCATTTTACTTCTTTATGTCAACTTTACATTAACAGGGTAGAGGAAAGCCTGATACACATTACCTGAAATCTCAATGACAGCAAAACTGTATGAGGGAAACCCCAAGAGCAGAATGCTTCTGTTAAGCAGGTCCAGGTTGGCCTCCACTGCTAGAGATGCAGCCCCTCCCTGGGATGACTTTGCTTTCCAATTCTATCAATATTCAGGGTCTCCAACTTCATCCTGGGCCTCCCCTGAGTCAGGCACTCACTAATGTTACCTCTGTATTTGCTCAGATGTTTAACTTGTTCATCAAGACACAAGAACTAACTGCCAAAGGAGATGACTGTTTCTACCTTGAAAATTATACCTTTCTTTACAAGACAAAGAATAGCTCATGTATTGGACACTGTGTGCTTTCAGCAGAAGTAATTTTCCAACATGGAAGGAGTTGGCCAACTTAGTGAATTCATGTTAGAAAACAAAACAAAAAACCCCGAGATATTGTTACCTTTAAGAAAAAAAAAAAAAAAAAACATGGCTAGTTTTTAATCTCACTAATCCACTTTGCTATAATTGATTCAGTATAATTTACATTTAAAATTAAGTTTTAATTGTAAAATGCATATGCATACTCAAATAATCCCATTGATTCCAAAATCCCAGCCTCTGCCTGGGAACAGAGTGCACTATAATTCAAATCTCATCGTTGTTGCTTAATCATTTTGGTGAGATGTGGAAAAGAATGGAGCTGTTGAGCGACTTCAATCTGTCACTTTCATGTGGACATCATCATTTGGCTACCATTTAAGAGATGTAAAAGATAAAGCTCTCTTTCTTCAAGTTAGTTTTATGAATGAATCTTCTTGTAATTTAGATTCTAAGGTACATTTATCTGCGCTTGGCTGTGGGCTCGTCTGATTGCTCCATCAAATCAGGACAAGGGGATTTAAAATGCCCATGGATGTAGCGCATCACTTTACTATGAGTTAGTCTACAAGTATGAGCACTTTTCAAACTTAAAACGATTTTACTATCTATTTTTTTAAATAATTTTATTGAGAAACAATAGCAATGAGACAGATTCAAAACCGGTTAGCAGGACAGTTTCAATAATTCATACATTGCATATCATTGTCCTCTTAGTGGTTATTCATAGTACAAGATGGAGACATGATATCCTGTTCAAAAACATCTTTAGTACAAATCTTTCTACTCATTGAATTAAGAGAAAGTAACTGTATATCTATTGTAACTATTTTGTATATATAGATACAAAATGGTCCTTCATTTGCATCCCCTTTTTTGTTTAGTTTTGTCAGAGACGGGCATTCTATCATCTTTTAAATGTTGTAGGTATGTGAATTCAGCAAAATATTTAAATATAGTCCAGTAGTCCATAATAGTAGTGGGTTATCCATAGGACTGACAATGTCAGAAATTGTTCACTTGAGCCTTTTACAGCTCAGCATATCAATATGGCTTTAATTTTATACTTCATTTTTATACTTTTCTGCTGGATGGTTAAGACCAAGATAAAGCAAGACCTGTATAAAAAGAAATGTAACTTTTGTATCTGACAAGGTCAGTCAAATCCCCTCAGGATTTATCCTGAAAACCTGTACCACAGTTTGTAGACCCTTTGTCATTGTCAGTCATGTGGATAGTCACGGCCATTGCTTGACTAATTTGCTCTCTGTGAAAGCCTGAGAGAATGTTTTCACTCCATCTGACCCTCCTTAGGCACACACTCCATCATTGATCACTTTCCTTTGTGGCCCCATAATCTCCTTGATCAGAAAACTTGGGACACAACTGAGTTACACGATTTTATGGTACAAGTTCTCCTATGTTCTAAGTCCTAACTCACCTTGAAAGGCTAGGGCCAAAATGTTGGCTGACCTTATAGCCATTATTTTTCTTTAATGTTTGGTTTACAAACTTAAGTTGTTAACCCTCCAGAAGAGAAGCTTATTATTATTACCCTACAAAATAGGCACTTGAGCTTAATCTCACTAACTTTCTGAATATCAAACTTCTTAGATATAACATGGAACAGGTACTTTCCATTAAGTATTGATATATTAAAATTTAAATCCCTACAGAATGTGAAGGAAAAAAATTTTTAAAAATAGGAATAAACAATTACATATTTTTACAAAGAAATTTAGAAATCTAACCTTATACAGCATCGTAGCAAGACAGTCCTATGATTTTTTTTTCTTGTCTTTTGCTTTCACTTATTACCCTTTTCTTCTCAAAAAAATATTTACCTGAGAGACAGTATGGCAGTAATTGGTATGACATGACAAGTAGTACGTGTTTATAGGCAGGTATTCCAAGCATGACCCTACTATTACACATTGCTATCTTCAGTACATTTGCTTAGTTCATAGGTATCAGCATATATAGTTAGTCAGGGGAGAATCCTAAAAATTAACTGATAGTTTTAGAAACATGCTGAAGAGTCTCAGAATCATTGCCTTAACCATCTTGCGCATATAAATGTATGGCTTTGCCCCTGTCATGTTCCCCAGCTTTTGTCCTTGCCTTCTTTTCATTGTCTAATCTTTAAGTTCTTGCTTTCCTTTTAATTCTGCCATACTTTTCTATTTTTATTTCTTCTTTTGAATTCTTACATTAGGGAGATGTTATGATATTTTCACATGTGGGTCTGGTTTATTTCACTTATGGGTATATCTTCAAGTAGCATTCACTTAAACATAAAGGAATCAAATTTATCATTCTTTATAGGTAGTAATACTCCATTTTATAAAAATACCACATCTTTTTCATCCATTCTTCAGGTGATGGGGCATCTTGGTTGTTTCCAAGATCTGGCCATCACAAATTTTGCTGCTATAAACATAGGTACACATATATCACCATGATATGACATTTTTAGTTCCTCCAGGAGAATTCCCAGTAGGGGGATAGCTTCTTTTAATGGTATTTCTAGTCCTACTTTATTAAGGAGTCTTCACACTGATTTCCATAATGGTTGCACCAGTCTACATTCCTACCAGCAGTGGAAAAGAGTTCCTTTTCCCCCACAGCCTCTTGAACATTTGTTGTTGGTTGATTTCTTTACGATAGCCATTCTTTCTGGGAAGAGAGGGTATCTCAGTGTTGTTTTAATTTGTATTTCACAGATAGCTGGTGATGTGGAGGATTTTTCATATATTTATTTGCTTCTTTAATTTCATCCTCTGAGAAGTGTGTGTTCATCTTGGATAGCAATTTCTTGATTGGGTCTTTAAATTCAGGGGCCCTAATGTTTTTTAGTTCTTTATAAATTCTAGAGAGCAGAC
>NW_004524742.1:4418727-4419906 GCF_000260255.1 Octodon degus
TTTCAGTATTTTTAAAATTACATTTCGTATTTCATTGGCTGTTATTGGGCTATTGAGAGTTCTTTTATCTTCTTGATTCAGCTTTGGTAATTTGTACCTTTCTAGGAATCTGCCCATTTCTTCTATGTCTTCTATTTTGTGAGAGTAAAGATTCTCAAAGCAGCTCTTGATAATCTTCTGAATTTCCACTGTGTCTGTGGTAATTTCATGCTTTTCATTCCTTATTGTTTGTATTTCAATTTTTTCTTTCCTCTTTTTGATGAGGTTATCTAGGGGCTCACAAATTTAATTTAATCTTTCAAAGAACCAACTTTTTGATTCCTTAATTCTTTGAACTGTTTTCTTCATTTAGATTGAATTAATTTCTGCTCTAATCTTTATGATTTCTTTCTGTCTTCGGCCTTTGAGTTTGGTTTGCTCTTCCTTTTCTGGATGGTGCAGTTGCAACATTAGGGTGTTTATTTGTTCCCATTTTGTTTTTCCTAATGTGTGAGTTCACGGCTATAAATTTCCCTTAGAGAACTGCTTTCGTCACATCCCATGAATTCCAATAAACTGTGCTTGAATTTTCATTGAATTGTAGATATTGTTCAATTTTTTTAACTTTATCTGTGATTTATTGGTTGCTGAATAGGGTGTTGTTTAATTTCCATGCATTTATGGTGTGTTTCTGGTTTCTTTTGTCATGTATTTCCAGTTTCATTGCACTGTGGTCAGATAACATGCATGGGATAATTTCTGTTTTCTTGCATATACTTAAGCATAACTTGTGGACTAGTATGTGGTCTATTTTAGAAAATGACCCATGTGCAGCTGAAAAAAATGTCTATTCAACTGTGGTTGGGTGGAACACTCTGTATATGTCCACTAAGTCCATTTGTTCCAAGCTCTGGTTCAGTTCCATTACTTCGCTAATTATTTGTCTGCTTGACTTATCTTTTTGGGATAAGGGGGTGTTAAGGTCTCTTGTTAAGATTAAGTTTTTCATGGTATAGTAGTCTGGGCTGAATTTGTTTCAATAGAGGACTTGAAGTAGTCTGCTCCATGCTCTTTTTGCCTTCATGGTTTGTGATAAGTAGTCTGCTGTTATTCTGATGGGTTTTCCTTTAAAAGTGATCTGTTTCTTTTCTCTAGTGGCTTTCAGTATATTATTCTTGTGCTGGATTTCTGGGATCTTGA
>NW_004524742.1:4421116-4421766 GCF_000260255.1 Octodon degus
GAAGTTCTCACTTGTGCACTGGGCCTAGGCTGGGTCCAGATGGGTCCATTGGGCACAGGGGAGCATGGAAGCTCTCCCACACCCTAGCTGGGCCTGGGCTTGAGCAGGGTCTGGAGGGATCTTGAGAGCATGGTGGAAGTTCTCACTCACAAGCCAGACCTCTTAGTATCTATTGACTTCTTGGATTGTGCATTTTCCTTATTGTCTCATTTGAAAATGCATAAAAGAATTAAGACTTTGAGGTAAATATTTTTAGGATAAACATGTATAGAATAATAACAGATATCCAAAGATTCAACAGTCTCTTTTCTACAGAACTGGCTAAGTGTACCCCCAAAGATATCTAAGTAGCAAATAAGAAAGGACATGTTCAAATATATGGTTTTCAATGTTTAAAGAAAAAGACACCAAATTTATCTCAAAAAATACACAAAGGAACTTACATCTCAGCCAACATTATCAAACAAATTTTGACTCACACTGAAGGTTAACTATTAATTACATTTCCCCAATTTATATAAAGGATAACAGGGCCAATAACGTAGTTGTTTTTGTTTTTAAGATTTATTTATTTATTTAGGTACAAGGTCTCATTACACAGCTTGACCTCATAGAGATCTCCTTTCTCAGCCTTCCAAATGCTGGGATTA
>NW_004524742.1:4422816-4435016 GCF_000260255.1 Octodon degus
CCATTTCCCCAGCCCCATGAGCCATTTCCCCAGCCCCCCCATATTTTAATATACAACATTTCTAAATTTATTTGCCCACAAACTCCTTTCTAGTAAGCATCAATTCGTATTTCGTGCAATATTGGTGAGCGACACTCCGGGGAAACCCTCCATCTCTGGTCTTAGCAATGCTGCGTGTGGTGGGCAGGGGTTAGGAGGCTGGTATTAACTGGGATAATTGGAAAGAGAGATCCATTACCTGATGTAATAGTCTTCTATTGCCATTTTAACAAATTAGCACAAATTTAAGTGGTTTAAAACAACACAAACACATCTCGTCATTCTATAGGTTGAAAGTCTGATACATCTCACTGGGATGGATCCAAGGTGCTGACAGGCTGTATTCCCTTTTGTGGTCTCCGGGCAGAATCTGCTCCTTGCTTTTCCAATGCTACACGCTTCCTACATTCCTTGGCGCAATGCCCACTTCCTCTATCTTCAAAGTCAGCAATGCTATATCCCTCTGATCATTCTTCTGTAGTTATATCTCTCTCTGATCCCAGCCAAGGCAAACCTTCAGCTTTTTAAGATACATTTTAAAGATCCATGTGATTAGATTAGATACACTTGGCCAGTCCAGAATAATCTTCCTATCTCAACATGGTCAAAGTCTGTTATTTCCATGTAAGGTAACATAATCACAGATTCTACAGATTAGGGTTTGGATATCTTTAGAGGCCACTATTCTGCTTACCACATATGAGTTGGTAAGGATACTTTTAGAGTTTTTCCTAGGAAATAAGTTTGAGGAGTAAGAAACAAAAGATTATTATTAAAAAAAAATTAATGCATTTGATACAAGGTCTCACTACACAGTCTGGACTCATATGATCCTCCTTTTCTCAGCCTCCCTAGTGCTGGGATTACAGGAATGCACCACCACTCCCAGACTTGGTAGTGAGCTCAGCATGCCCAGGGCTGGGGCTGGCGTGGAATGTGGTACTGGGGATCATCCCTGCGCTTGCCTAAACAGGCACTCAGTCCACTGAGCTAGCTCGCCAGCCTAAAAAAAAATTATTATCTGTGATATCTCAACTGTTTCTCATAATATCACAGTAGTATCAGGGTAATAAAATCATTGTTTGATTAAGAGCTATAGAGTTAAAAATAAGGAACATGTTCCCCAGCATGAAGAACATGGTTCTGCCGAGAGATGGAATGTAACTGTAATACCAGCCTTTTGGAGGGTGAGTAAGAAAGCTTTAGAGTTCAAACCTAGCCTGGGGAATTTTGTAAGACTATTTCAAAATAAGGATTTGGCTAGGCCAGCGAGATGGCTCGCCAGACTAAGGCACCTGCTCAGGCAAGCTTAGGCAAGTGCAGGGATGGCGGTTTGATCCCTGGCACCACATGCCACGCCAGCCCTGCCCCCAGGGCAGGCTGAGCTGGCCAGAGTCTGGGCATAGTAGTGTGCGCCTGTGAGCCCAGCATGGGGGAGGCTGAAAGCAGGAGGATCACCAGGAGTCCAAGCTGCATAGTAAGACTTTGCAAACACCAAATACATTAAAAAATAAAAAAGAAAAAGAAAAAGATTTGACTGAACTGTGGATGCACCCAATATGAAGGCCCTGGACTTAGTATATAGTACCTCAAAAACAAAAACAACAAATGACAAGGAAAGATGTTTGGTTCTGTCTTCACAGTACAGACAAAGAAACATAAGGGCTTCTGCAGTCAGGTATTGCACACATAGAACAAGCTGGCCCCTCAGCAACAGGAAATGATTCTACCTTGGTAGAATCAGCTTTCCAATCAAAGGTGCATCTCCTCATTGGCTTTACTGGAGATTTCCTCACTCTAAGGAACCAGTGGGCACTCTGTCCTGTGATGCAGGTACTGCATTGTTCCATTGACAAGGGAGCAAATGACAAATGAGCAAATGTTTGCTGGTCACAGTGCTGAAGACTGAACCCAGGGCCTTTCGTGTTCCCCCACTGAGCTACATCCTGAGCTCCAGAAAATGAGTGTGTTCAATAGGTATTGGTTGCTTAACAAGCTCTTGTTTCTGCCAAGCCAGTAAAAGCTACTCATACGATTACAAAGTCTGAATTCTTAATCCCATGAATGCCGTGTATTCAGTTAAGCCCCCACCTAGACTGCCCTTCTCCCTTCCTCTCCTCAGCCCAAAGGAAGTTAGCTCCTCTGTCTATCTGATCTGTGAGTGTATACATACAGCCCTGGGAGTGTGCATGCACACGTGGGTGCCAACACAGGTTTAGCAACCCTTTTTCTGTCATTTGTCTCTTCACAAAGGTTTGTACTTTGAATACATCTTTGTGTTTGGATCTCAGTGACATGCACACATCTAGGCCTAAGGTTGGCTATGTTGATGTTGAATACATGCATGCTTTGGAGTCACAGCTAGCTTCAAAACACTGTTAGATGACCACCCCTAAAACACCAGCCAGGTACGTGAGCATCATGAACTTCACTCAGCCTCTTTACCTTGTGAGAGGCCAGAAATAATCATGTTTTCATAGAATCACCATAAGGATTCAAAGAGATGATCTCTGTAAAAAGCACCTGATAAATAATAATTACACTATAAGTTGTCAATGATACTATAATTCCCTGAACATGTATTTCACAAAAAGGCTAATCGAAGTTCTTGTCTCTCTGAAAGATGCTTGACAACCCCTACTTGTACCAGTGCCATTTGTATGACCACCAACCACAGGTTAGTACATAATCTATTGTTATAGTGTGGTTAACACTACTCAAAAAACTTTCTTTTCAAGGGTCACGTTGCTTAAAAAACTGGAGCCTGATACTTCTTGAAATTTGCTAATCACATCTGGTTTAGCTTTAGACATTTTCTGGGATTTTGCCAGCAGCTACGACATTTTAATGGCTACAATAAACCTCAAAGCCTCATCAAATCTTTGCTGTATGTGTGAATATTATGTCCTCTTCAATTAAACATTCAATCTTGGTTCACACCAAGGCCTTATGGAAAGGGACGTGAAACTTGATTGGGACGTGAGATGAAACGGAGCCACAATTCTGGCCATTTTGCCAGATGGTATTTAGAAGAAAAAGAAATTCATTAGAGAATCCAGGCTCTATATTTCCTTTAAATATTTACTGGGTACCTTTCATGTGTTAAAAATACTGGCATCTCTAAAGATTAGCAGGGCGTTTTTGTTTAAATATTTAGTTTGTGTGGGGTGGGAAGGAATTTCTTCATTCGTTTTGTGATACTTTGTGTCTTTTGGGGAAGCCCAGCTGTAAGAGGAACAACTGAAGCAATGCTCAGTTTTGCTTCCTTCAAGAGCTCCACCTGCTTCAGAAAGTCTGTATTTCCTGAAGACTGGCTGAGGAAAGTGTCAGCTGGAATAGGAAGAAGTCTGGGTGACACTTCGGTGCCTCCCTAGGGCCTTGGAGCCCTCTTCCCACTTTCTTCCTAAGTCACTGTTCTTATCCCTGCTATTTATCATCACATTCCCAAGAATGTCACAGGGAGGCAGACGGCCCCTGGAAGGAGAAAGGGGAAGATCAAACAGAGATCAGGTTTCTTTTTAAAAACCCACACAAGGGGTCAGGCCCAGGGTTTTATGAGAGCAAAGAGACACAGAGATGAGCGCTCCGGTTGGTCAGTTGGTCCCTCTGCTTGGTCGGTCTTGGCAAGGTGTGAACAGCTCCCATCTTTCCTTACTAACACGTGCTGCAGCCCTGAGGCCAGGCCGGGGCCCATTTCTGCCAATAGAGAGGGACAGAAAAAGCCTTGCACTGATGGCTTTGCTTTGCTTTATTCCAACAGCCATCAAGCACCTCATCTTAGATAAGGATAAAGTTGTCAGTTCTGTATGAGGGAAAAAGGGCTGCAAGGCCCCATGTGGTATTCTTGAACAGAATATCCGATTTGGTCCGATTTGCTCTTTCAACAACAACAACAAAATAGAAAAAGCCCACATGCTCCTTTAAAAATAATTTACAAGGTTGAAACATTCACTTGTAACTACTATCTTGCTTAAGCAAATTTTCTGCCTAAAGTAAAAAATAAATGGCTCTCCCTGCCATTGGGGAGCAGACCTTTCCCATTTTGCTTCCATTTCCAAGCTGTTCTTTGCCTGAGCCTTAATTTTCTGAGCACTCTTTCACAATAAACATTTTAAAAATGTTTATTTTATGTCTTAGTATAAAAATATTCCTGGTCGAAACTCTTCAATTTCCTCAGGCTGTCATCCTGGCACTCTGGCCTCCATTTCCACATTAACGTGCTCCCTCGACCCTGCAGAGCGCGTGAGCTGGAGCACATGAGCTCCCAGGCAAGTGGATTTATAGTCCTGGACAAAGAGAGGTCTCCACGGTGAAAGTGCAAGACTCCAGAAATGCCCAAGGAAAAGCCCCACCTGAGCAAAACTTAGCTTTCCAAAGAGCCAAAGGGGGCTTTCAGCATTTTGTTTTCTATAATTAAAAATGAAATTAAACTGAAATAGAATGTTTACTGTATGTCTTGTTATCATACATGGATGTCAGGAAGCAAAGTAAATAGGCTAAGAAAATGCCCAAGTTCTAATTGGACACACACCTGGTTAGCGGGAGGTACATCCACCTGCTATTGACTCCATGAACAAAACTTGTCTAAACCTCCTTTTTCTCACCTATAAAATGGAGATAATGTGACTCCTTCCTGATAGTGTTCTTATAAGAATAACAGGGAAAAATTATGCTTTTAATAAAGGGTTTCTGCTATTATAATAAAGTTGTAAATACTGAATGTCAATGTGACAAGATATAGACATAATAAACAAATGATCAACTAACATTAGCAAAGGAGAAAGACCCCTAAACACAGCACCTGCCAACAATGCTCAGAGTAAGAAAGTTCCAGGAGGGCCCCAGTTTCATTAAGTCTGTACCAATTCTACTATGTGAGCCAGATACAGATAATCCTCTAAAAGCATATTTTTAAAAAGTACTCTTAGCTATTGTCTAATAAAGATTGGTTTCTATTACCTTCTAGTTGCTTCTTCAGCTTTCTCAAATCTTCAGTGAGATCTTCAAACTTGACTTGGGAAGCCAGAAAGAAGTCCTGGGGTTCAGGCAGGGGGAAAACACTCTTTTCTGTCCCAGCTTCCTAAAGACATGGTAAACAAAAGTACACCTTACTTCCCAATTGTCCCTTTATTTGAAATTCCAAATTTTCAGTTGGGTGAGGGAGTTTTACATTCCATGATCAAATACGCATCATCACAACACTTGTCCGCTGTTCCTACACTTGGACTTGCCACTTAGAAGTACTTCTGTCTTTCTCAACATCTTTTTGGCTTATGGAGCTGAGGTCAGCCCCATGGGCGTGACACAGACTACATTGCGTCTTGCCCTTATGAATCGAGAGGAAACTGTTGGCGATGTCCTGGTCTTAAAGACTCCTCCCATGAATAAGAGCACAGATAGGACAGATGAACGTACTTACATTCAAAGTTCCTGCCTGAGTCATTCCATGTTAGGGTTTAGATAACTCATTTATCACATATGCACATGGATGTGAACCAGAAAAATGTGCTGCTATGGTCAAAGACGCCATCACATTCCCTGTGCCTTTTCCTGCTTCTCTCTGTAGCTTAAAGCTTGCGGGTGAATGAGTACATGACCAAATTCTCTCTGTACTTGCAAAAGTTTTCCAAATGTTGTGTGGCTTATCTTAGAAGATATTTACTGAGGGCATGTTTGGGTATGACCTGAACAAGCTCCACAGCTAAACCTGACAAAGGACTTCATCTGAGAAACATTGCTAAGGGACAAAAATCTTCCAGCACAATGGAACATAAGCTGAGTCTCAAATATCTTCTGCAGCCTCACTTGCCTTCCCCCTGAGTTGTTTAATGTCAGCTTTGCGCCTTGCATATCTTAGGCAGTGTTCGCTTATTGCTCTCTCCACACGCACTACTTTGCCAGCTTTCCTTCACATTCCATCTTTCCTACTGCCATTAGGACTAATTCCAAGCTCTAAAATTGCTTTACAAGGCACTTTATGATTTGGCTTCTGTCGACATCCACAGCCTTATGTCTACCTTCCCCCTATCTCCAACTCCCTTTCCTAAACCTTCATTAAACAACAGAAAAGGCCAGTCTCTTGCCTCTAGGCCTGTTATGGTTTGTGTCTAGTTGCCCCTCCAAAGCCTCATGCAGTCATGGGGGTGGGTTTCTAGACATTGTGATTAATTCACAACCCAGTGGTGGGATTCTGGGTGTGAGTGCTGCTGGGATTATGGGTGTGAGTGCTTCACCCAGGATGGGGCAGACAGCCTGAATATAACATAAGGGAGACAGAGTTTGGTCCCTGTTGCCATTGTTGCCACTACTCCTCCCTTTTGCTTTTGCTGTTTTGCTGTTTTCTGCCACCAAAAATCACTACCCTCTGCCATGTGCCAGCCTGCCTTGGAGCCAGCTGAGTATGGACTGACACCTCCACAAATTGTGAGCTAAATAAACCTTGCCTTCCTTAATTCTGAATGTCGGGTATTTTGTCCCAGCAGGAGAAGTGTCTGAGGCAAGGCCTTTGTCTACAAAAATATCCCTTTCCCAATCCCTCCCTAGAGACTCTTCACAACTCCTCATTTGTTGTTACTCTTCAGTCTCAAAACAAATGGCGCCTGCTCCAGGATTTCCTCCACCTCTCAGCAGTGACCTGTTTCCTCCTACAGGTGCTCCCCATACAGACATTGTTGCAGCACTCACTCTGCTCATTTCAAAATTGCTTATGTGTCTTCCCATCAGACTGTAAACACCCCAAGAAAAGGAATGAAGTCTTGTCCTAGGTATGCTGTACAGTGGAGGGGGTATCAGTAAGCTTTGGCTTTGGGTAGTGGGCAACATTACAGGCAACCTAGGAAACACTGTTTTGTGAAGTTTGTACCTTTAGCAGCAGATATCTAGTTTAGTTTGTTTTGTCACATTTTTCTCATGGTTTCAGGAATTCTCTGGACTTTTCCCCTTCCTTTAAACTATTTAGGTTTATTTGGGAGGCTTGGAGAAGCTATTTTTCTCATTTTATAATGACACAATGTTTTGGGGTTTTTCAAATATTCCTATACTTATTCTGCTACTTAAAAATCAATGAGAGCAATACACTAAGCTGAGTCAAGACAGAACATCTAAGGCAGCACTGCACACCCCCACCCAGGGGCACCTGGAATGGAAGAGCTCAGGCACTGGACTGTATCTCTTCTCACCTCTGAACTATTTATCAGACCCAGCCTTGGTTCCCATTTTTCTTGAGAGAGAGAGAGAGAGAGAGAGAGAGAGAGAGAGAGAGAGAGAGAGAGAATGCTGCTTAAAAAATCAGCCTGGTAGAAGCTCTTGTGAAAATTGTTCAGTGGGAGTTCAAAGGTGTAACTGAATGGATCTCCTTAACTTCCACAGACCAGACCTGGACATAGACATGCAGGAAACCTGGAGCAGAGGGCACCTTTCTTCAGCTAATTGCCCATCAAGACTAACCACAGAAATCATCACTGACATTCCTTAGGGAAAAGGCTTGCTTTATAAATCTCATACTTTCACACTTTTGCTGAGTGAAATGCATTTTGCACAGTGAAAGCCAGGAAAGAACTACACAAATGCAGACTTTTTATTTTTCCTAGACTGGGTCTAGCCCATATTTGCAGCTATCCTTATAAGTTTTTCCTCCATAAAACAAATCCCACTGGGTTCAATGACAGTCATGTATCATAAGCAAAGACTCAACATTCCAAACAATGTATTTGACTTGGTAAATAGAAGCAAAAAATCCCCACGCTATGCCAACTGAGGGTTAGAAATGTTGTTTTTTAAGATTCTTCAGGATAATTCTTCTGCTACATTTATCTGGTGTCCGAAGGGGAGGAGGGGACCTGTTCACTCACTTGATTCTTTCCATGCTTCCAATCCCAAACCAGTTAGATGAGAACTGAATCAAGTGCAATGATCAGGTTCAATGTTGATCTTATGAGAAAATTTGATTCACTTCTTGGGTAGTCACACACACATGTGTGACTGCAGGCATGGGAGAACTCAGATACTGTTTCTAAATTTCCTGGAGCACAGTATGTCTTCCCGTCCCCCAAATTAGCTATCAACCTTTCCATTTAATTCTTTATAAGACACATTCACTACCCTCTTGTGGATATTTGTATTGTATCTACCTCAGCCTGGGCTTACCGGAACCTGCATTGCAGACACTAAAAAGGAGACAATGATGAACATGGCAGTTCAGGGGGTACAGCCACGGTGCTGGCTGACTGCCTGGTGAGGTACAGCCAGGGCAACAGAAGGTGCTGCATGAGAGATTCAAAGGAAGTCGTTCTCGCTTCAGCAGCGAGGGCTTCAGTGATGTCCTACAGAGGTCAGGGTAGAAGCAAAAACTTCATGGAAGGAGGAGCATGTAAAATTGGACTGGATTATTTTTGTGTATTTCTTTTCTTCCATTTTAAAAAAGTGATACATGTTTATTATGTTTAGTTATTCAAAGAAAAATTTAAGAATTCATTCTCCTTGGGCCGGCCAAATAGCTCAGCGGATTAAAGCACCTGCTTAGGCAGACACAGGGGCCAGGGTTCGATCCCTGATGTGCCATGCCAGCCCTGCCCCTAAGGGGTGCTGAGAAGATGACTGAGACTGGGCGTGGTGGCGCGTGCCTGTAATCCCAGCTCTTGGGAGGCTGTAAACAGGCCGACCACTATGAGTCTTATCTACATAGTGAGACCCTGTAGACCCTTACTAAAAATACAGTCAAAAGAATTCATTCTTCTAATCTTAACATCTAGAAATACACAGTGGAATACATGTCTTCTCAAAGTTTTCTGTGTTTACATATATTTGAGATTATATATACATATTAATTTAAAAACAGTCAGTAATACTTTCTAGTATCATAAAATTGCCCATAAACATTTTTCATAGTAGTATGTTACTCTGCAGTATGAAGGACATCATTTATTTGACCTTAGTGCCTATCATTAGATAGCCAAATATTTTCCCAGTATTTTGCTATTATCCATTTTTATAAGCAGAATAATGCTATAAGTGCTTCATTTCTTGAGGACGAAAATTCCTAGAAAAGTGATCTGTATTTCTGTGGTTTTTGATACAATGAGCTCAAAAGCAGGTCATGCACATAAATTAGAAAATGGGTCCCCTGCAGATAGGCACAACTCCCTAGGCAAACAGCTTGACAAGGACAGAGTGTCTTCCTATGGATTTCTTAAAAAGCCCCCTTCATAGGAGTTTGGTACATCGAGGGCAGGCTAGGTATGAGTCCCTTGACCTAGCAGCTGTAAACAGAATAACCTGGTGAACTATACGTGGCAGTTGTGAGAAAGATGTGACCAACATACACTGCCGATTCTGTATCTAATTGGAAATTTATATCTGTTGCTCTTCTAAATTACCTGTTGTGTCTCTTGTCATTTTTTATGAGAAAGGACATGTCATCTCATCCTTACTAATTCTAAAAGACTTGTCTCTTCTATTGCAAATATTTTCCCCAGTATATTACTTAGAAGTGGGTTTTCTTTAAGTCATTTTTGAGATGCTGAGGTTTTAAAATATTTTAATTAGGAAATGAAGGTTTTTTTAACTTTTCTGCATTTGATGCTATCATTCTTGCTTTTGTTGTTTCTGTTTTGAAAGAATTTCACTATTCAAAATTGAAAACACTATCTGCATATATTTTCTTACATTCCTTCTATGACTTTTTGTTTGTGTTTTTTTTCAATTCTTTAGAAATTTACTTTGGTCTTTGGTATAAGGTAGAGGACATTCTTTAAATTTTTCTTCTTTGCAATTACTTGAAATTATTCATTTATCCCCTACTTAGCACATTTAATTGGTCCATTTCTGAGATTTTATTTCCATTTTCTTGAATTATTCAACTAGTAATTAATCAACAATTATTATCTTTCTAATATTCCTGTTTTTAAATCCTGATTAAAAATTGCATTGTTCTCACATATAATATTTCAAATCATTGTTTCAATCTCTAAGATTGCAATTTTAACTAATATTTTCCACTATGGAATGTATTACTTTAAAAAGATAGAATGAAAATATAACAAAATATATAACATTATCTAAAATATATAAACTATATAAAACCATATAACAAAGATTAATTCTCTTAACCACTTTTTATGTATAGAGTAGAATACTGCTAACTTTAAGAACAAGTGTGCACAGCAACTAGGCCTTGCATGATTGAACTCGGAGATCTGCTGAACATCAATTTCTATCTCCATCTTCCCCTAGTACCTGCCAGCTACAGGTCCACGAGTTTGAGTACTTTGGTTACTTTTATAAGAGAACTGTGTAATGTTTGTGTTTCTGTAATTGGATTACTTTCTTCTTAGCATAATGTTAAAAGTTAATCCCCATTGCAGCATAGGACAGTATTTTTTTCTTTTTTTTTATAACTGAATAATGGTCTATAGTTTCTTTAGCTATTCATTTGTTGATATTTAGAGTATTTCTAAATTTTGGCTAATTTTTAATAATGCTGCAAGAAATATGAAAGTGAAGCCATCTCTTTGTTTTGCATAAAAACACAAAAGTAAAAAAAAAACCCAAAAGTGAGACTGCTACATCATGTGGTAGCTCTATTGCTAATATCTTGAGGAACCTCTGCGTTTTTACTATTTCACATTCTTGCCAATCACACTCAAGGATTTCAATCCTCACATCTTTGTTGACACTTATTTTCTGCTTCTTAATAAATAGTGGCTCTCTGAACAGATGTGAGGTGCTATTGCTATGGTCTTAATTTGCATTTTTATATTTATTAACGATGTTGAGCTTCCCTGCATGCACCTGTATGTGCACCTGTATTTTTTTGTTTTTTGTTTTCTGCTTGCCTTTATATGTTTAAGTCCTTCTTAGGACTTTCAGTAAAACTATGTAATGTTCTTCAAATAGCTCTATACTTTTCTAGGTAAATCCATAAGCATATATTACTATATTACTGACATACAACATCATTGAGAGTCTTAGTGAAAAGATCTTTAAATGTATTATTTCTGGAGAGCAGTATAAGACCAAAGAGATGTTTTGTACAATAGCTGGAGATTAAGATAGTGCTAGGTAGGGAGAACATCAAAAGCAAAAGCATGTTAGTAAGTAAGCACAGCGTGTGTTTGGAAAATATAGTCGGGTTAGATCACAGAATATGTGTACAGGGGCATGGTTATAAAAGGTTGGAATTACACTGTGTAACATCTTAATTTGCTTGCAAATGGGGAGTCATTTCTGCTTTGAGTTAAAAAAAAAAGGTGATGCCAGAGCCACATGTCAAGAAGATGTGGGGTGGCACAGAGCGGTGCTGTCCAGAGGACCAGAGACGAGACAGAAAGCACTGCGTTCTCCACACTAGTTGACTTACAGCCTAAGTTGTCTGGAGTAAGTAGGAAAGAGAAATACAGAAAGATGGCAGAAAACCAATTAGTTGAAGGACCAAGAAGAAGCAAAAATGAGCACACAGCTTCATTCCAGAATGACCACAATTTATGACATCCTGGCTAGAAGTAGGAGAGAAACCTGGTGGGCTGGGATAAACCTGACTGGAGAATCATTCAGAACAGATAAACCCATAGTGAAGATTGGGGAGAAGGGCAGGGAAATTATTACAGAGTTTATGAGTATTTAGCTCATGTGTTGGGTGAAATTCAAAGCTTTCTGAACACAAGACCCTGGAATCTTTGTTTTTCTTCAGTGTGTTGTGTTGTGAATACTACCTACATGGCTAATTAGGGTGAGTTCTAACAACATCTTCCTTGAGACTTTCTCTGTTCATATGGATTGCTATATTTCTCAACAATTTAACAATAAACTTTCTTTTCTTCTCAAAGTTTGGGCTCCTTGTTCCCACTTTACCAAGAATGAATGAAATAAAAAATTATGCTAAGTGGAGTCTCACAAAAATGTTTATTTCTCTTTCAAATACAATCTAAGCAGAGAAGATTTTTTTCAAAATTTATGTCTCCTGACTCCAACTTGATGATAGATGCATTACTGATATAATTCTGTTACTCTATCTTCTTTCTTAAATTTTATTCTATATCTCAGAATCCATTTCCAACTGAACCCAGTTTGCTCAATGGCTCTAGAGTTCCTCACAGTCTGGCCAGTAGGTACCAAGGCACCCAGGGTTCTCTCTAAAGCTATAGTATACAGTGGATTGAGAATCA
>NW_004524742.1:4435846-4448356 GCF_000260255.1 Octodon degus
GGAGAGTTTGACAGTAGACCTCAAACCAATTGTTGGGACAAAAGAATAATTCAAATGCTAAGCTCAACTGGTGACTCAGCAGTCCTCCCACTCAAGAGAGTAAGTTATAAGCAGCCAACAATAAGCTGAAGCAGACTCCAGCATTGTATGCTGTCATCTCTCTGTGTATTTAATCACGTATTGGGGACTGTGTCACTGAAAAGTAAATCTAACAAGAAAAACCTATCTGTATCCAGCAGCCAAAAAAACCCAAAGAAAAAAGGAATGCTACTAAATTAATGATTATTGCTAGAAGAAAGATAGACATAAGTGGAATGATCTGGAATACCATTGTTTTAAAAATTAAAATATAGAAGGAAAAAAATGGCAGAGCACACACAGAAACTCATTAAGAAAAATAAATACCCGACTTTTGACGTCCTTGAGTTTGGGCAGGATTTCTAAACTATATCCATCTGCTTGACCCCGAGTCCTATTTCCTCCGTTCATGTAATTTCCAAAAGCCAGAATGATAGCTAAGATATCTTTCACACTCTTCATGTGCAGCAAGCCCTGTGATAGCAAATACAGATTATTGTGGTCTTAACTCCTAACATGCCCAGGCTCATTCAACAGCTACTTATTGAGTAACCAAACAGACTCTTTGGTATCTTTTAATCAACTGGACTAATAGGTAGTGAATCAAACAGTATACTTTACATGGCCACATGTGTCCTAAAAAATAGCCATCACTCTCTACCTGTGCAACAAAATTATGACTAGTACATGATCTAGTGGTGACGATTAAATCTTTGTGTTTCTGTTTCCTTTTTTGCCTCTTTTATATTTAGCACTTTAAAATGTTTATAATTTGATGAAAGGAAACTGGTATATTTAGGCATAGCCTTAATGGCTTTTAAGTAGAAAGAGAGTTTTAGATCTATACATCAATATAGAGTAGAGTTGGATATACAGTAGACATAATAGCAGGTATAATTTTCAGAAACAAATTATAATAATGCATGTCAAGGCCACAAATGATGTGTAAGTGTTTGCTCTATGTCTATTGACTTTTACAGTATTGGGTTGCTAGGGGTTTTCTTGAACTCTCTATCACATTGATTTTTTTCCCTCTTACTTATTTCTTCAAGTGCAAATTCTCAAATAGAAAATATTTTTTGTAGAATTAGCTGACTTTATTTTCTTTTATTTTAGGATAAAAAAAGAAAACAAAATTCAACTTCAGTCAGATTTGTATTCTTTAATTTAGGTATTATTTGTAGGATTATGCTATCTGTTGGTAATATTTATACTGTATTTGTTGACATCTCATATCTAAGAGGTAGAAAACAAGCCTCCAGAAAGGTGATGAAGTACTACAGCATTTGTGGAGAAGAATGCCACATTCTTCAGAATATGGGTCATTTTATCAAAAAGGCCAAGGGGAAGACTTCGGATTGCACACCATATGTGCCAATCTCTAGTTATCACGAACAATCATTTCTAGGCTCTTTGATTTAACACAGGAGACACATTTCAGGTAATCAAGCAAATTATTCTCAAGAAAAACAGCCTTAGAATTTGGGAAGACAAGCAAGAAACAAAACATGCTATTCAGATTGGTTTTGTAGTATACAGTCTATACGCTTCAAGATACTCATAAATTGTTTAGAAGAAATCTGTAGAAGTATAATTTTTCCTCCTCCTTTCTTAATTAATCTGCACCTCTTTCTCCCCTGCTCTCTTCCACATATGTGCGTGTGCATGCACACACACATATACACACATGTATGCACATGCAGGCACACACATGCATGTACATGAATACATACACATGCACACACATGCACTCACACATACACAGAGGCAGGACAGCTATCATATTTGCCCTTAGGAAAAGGACACATTCTGAATCCCAAGAGGTTTTCTGTGAGGCATTTGATGGTTTCTCTCATTTCCAACTTCCTCCTTTATCCCAAGAAATATAAGAGTACTCTTTCAAACTTTGTGTAGCAATCTTACCTTCGAGGCACGTGTGACAATCTCTACCTTCAGGTGCAGAGATGTGACACCTTCAGAAAAGACAGACCTGAAGATGATGCACTGGGCACGCTCAGCAAAATTAGGGATCTGGGCTAACTCATGCAAAAATCTGCAAAGGTGAAAGTGAAACTTTATGTTTAGCCATAAAAATAATAAAGACAGCCTATAAAAATCCATTATGAGAACATTTCTAATTAACAAGTATCAAAGGTATTGGATAGGCTGATTCAAAAACTCCCTACAGTTTATGTTCGACTTCGGACAACAGAATCACCGTTTCCTGGTTTCTATGATACTGAACAAACGCACAGTGCATATAATACATTAGTGCAAGAATGTTAAAATGATCTATTTCCTGCTCTGTAAACAAGAGGCTGAACCCGCATGGAGAGACCATATGAGAAATGACTTCCCTGCAATGCAGTGTTTGCTAGAGGCACATTAACACAAGCTAAGCAAGAAGATTGCAGGAAATACCTGCAATTAAATTATAAAATTCTCATTTTGGATTGCATTTGCTCCACTTTTGCACAATGGCATAAACATCTGTAATGAGCAGCTTCTCCACACATTTGCTGACTTTTCACACCAGCTTACACACAGACACATTTCACGGTTCAGTGCTCAGAACGAGGTATGTGCTCCGTAAGTAGACAACCTACAGTTTCTTTTCAAAATATGCTAAAAGCTAAAGGTGAGCACCAACCTACACACAGTAGCTCACTGTCTGAGCAGCTGGGCACTGATGTCCTTTGCAAAATTAAGCTGGAAGAGCTACACACTCTTCAGTCCAACAACAGAGGAAAGGGTATAAACCAAGATGGATGGAAACAGCTGGCTAAGAATGCAGAAAAGGAGAAAATCCACTAACAGCTTTTAATTTCATTTTGGAGTAGAAATTATGATTAACTGACATTTCTGAAAGTCTTCACGAGCTCATGACATCATTACCTTGATATTTTGCAATCTTTCAGCAAGAACACATCTACAGAAGAGCAAACTAGAGCACATCTTTCCTGACTTCCCTAAGACTTTCTTGCCTAATAGTCTCTGCCTTCTGCATCTTTTGGGAAATTTGGATTTTTTTTTTTTATTTTAGGACAGGGCCTACAGCATCTCACTGTGTAGATAGGACTCATAGTGATCCTCCTGTTTACAGCCTCCCAAGTGCTGGGATTACAGGCTCATGTCACCACACCTGGTCTCAACTGCCATCTCAGCACACACTGGCGATGGGGCCAGTTCAGCAGGCCTAGAGATTGAACTTCCAGCCCCTGCGTCTCCCTAAGCAGGCACTTTAATCCACTGAGATATTTGGCTGTTTCCCAAAATTTGGTTTTTAATTTCTAATTATCAGCTGTTTTTCTAAGTTATTCTGTAACTAGGTAATAATCCTCTCCTCTACATTTTAAAAATAGTATTGAGTTGAAGCAAGGAAGAACCATAAACAAAAATACACTCCTGTTTTAATGTTTTAGATCTATGATTTTTGTGAAAAATTCTATGATGAAATATAAAATCAGGAATTCTGAATTGGAACAAATTGAAAAAATTACACTGTAAATTGTTTCTTCATAAATACAATATAACATTATGAAACAATTGATATATTTATCATGATTAACATCAAGAATATCATCATTGTACACAGAGATATGAAAATTGGAAACCTCATAGGCATAGCAGCCTTTGGTTCTGTGATGCCTATGGGAATATTTATTTAATCAAATGCTGAGGGCTAACTTCATAATATGACACAGGACAGCATTTTCCAAGTAGAATCTAGATCCTTAGAATATGCACTTGTCCTGCTTAAAATGAACACATAATGAAACAGTTTAACAGACCACCCTGGGGGAATAAACAGATCAACCCCTCAAATGATCCATCCAGAGGTGTAAAGCAGCCAATGACAGATGAAAATAACATCTCAAAGAGGAGCATCAGTCCAAAAGGAGGAAACAAGACCGTAGGCTCATTAATTTACACTACGCAGGAAAAAGAAAAAACTCAAGGCTCTTTAAAACTGTACTGGGATTTATTTTATTTTATTGGCAGAACCAGGGATTGAACTCATGCCCTGGCACTTGCCAGGGAAGCGCTTATTCCACTAAGCCATCTCCCCAGCCCCCTGTGCTGGGATTTAAACTGTCACTGGGAAGGCTCTCAGATAAGGTAGAAGTCCCAGTACCGTCTATGTGGTGAAGAGTTTGGAACAAGGTACAGAGTCAAAGGGGAGAGGGAAAGTTGAGGGGTTTTACATTCCTTTTGAATAGAACCATGCCACTGACAATTAGTACAAGTGCCTCAGCCATTGAGAGTGTCACTCAGTCCTTTAGGCATCTGTGAAGCATTTACAGTGTCAGGCTTCACACTAAAAGTTGGAAATGGGATTTAATTTGCATGCAATTCCTTCTGTACCTCATGGGAAGTAAATCAATAATTACTGTGAAGTGTGACAAGTTCCGTCAATGATGAGAAGCCACTATAGGGCACTGACTTGAGACTATGGGCAACTGAGATGGACTGAGCTTCCTGGAGGTCCATCAGGCTTGTACATGGGTGTAAGAAGCTGCCACGGAAGCCAAGATAGGTTGAATGACATCTAGGGGGACCTGAGCAGAAGTCAGATGCTACCATGGAGTTCTGTGTTCTAAAACAAAGACTTGAGCTTTTTATGATGAATAAAATATTTTAAATAAAGAATCTTTTCATTTGAGACAACCAATGTGATAGTGGGGTGGCTGAGTGGAGATGGAAGCAAGTTCAAGACTCGCAGAGCTGTTGGGTATTGCTGTAATCCTCCAAGACAGCAGGTAAGATGGCCTTTCTCAAAAGGACAGAAGCAATGGACATGACAGCCCCTAAGGCAGCATGACTCTGGTAACTGCCTAATCCCCCCAGGTGTGCTTTCTTCAGCAACTAACGTACTAAACTTCCCATGGATGCCAAGAAGAGTCCAGGATGGCCTGTAAGTTTTTAGCTTGGATACATTTGGTAGAATGTGAAAATATGAAATACTGGGAAGAAAATTTGAGGAAAAAAAGTTTTAAGTCATTTTTTGTTGAAGAAAAAAAAAAAAACAACAACCTCAAGTCAAGCCATTGAAAGGCTTGAGGAAAAGCAATACAGTGCTTAAACAGGCTACTTTCAAAGCTAAGCAAAGCAAGTGTCTGATAAATGTCCCCCACCCCAACTGTGTTTCATGCTCTACATAAATAGCCATGGGTAGGAAACCTTCTACATATCCCCAGGCATATAGTCTTGAATACTGGGCTTGATATTTACAAATATCCATAGATCAATTTCCTTTCAGGTTAGTGAAGCATTACAGGTTTTTTCCATCAGAGAAGAATAAAGAATCCACAAATGAGAGATCTTTCCTTCTTTCTCCAATGGAGTCTTATTTTCAAGAAAGGTTTAAAGCTTTAGTGTACATGTATAAGCAAAAAAAGTTCTGTGCCTCACACCATGTACCCTACACACCCACAGTAGTAACTCAACCGGAAGAACGCTATGCTGTTTATCATCAGCCACTAAATTTCTCACCAACATTATTTAAAGTGCGTGTGCACACAGGGGTTGCATACATAGTATGTTTTCTTGTTGTAGCCTATACTTTCTAGGCAGAAATACTACTGAATCCATGTTTAGGGGAGTCCAAGGTAGAGAAGATCCTAGGAGAAATGCCAGGGGGCATCCCTACTTGAGCCCATGGCAGGCATACATCTGACCAGAGAGCCTTGCCACCTCGCTACCATCTCAAGGCAGGACAGCAGGGGTCAAGGGCCATTCCTAGAGGGTGTGGTTCCCAGACAGCATGGTCCCAAGCAGATGACATCTCTGAGTCAAACAGTTTTCCAAATCTGGCACCAGGGTGTAAGGGAGTTGATGAGGTGAGTGATGAGGCCAGCCTGATTTACAGGACTGGGCACCACAAGACTCTTAGGAAAAATTGCAATGCTCAACTATAAATGATTCATATTTTCCAGTATGTAAAACATGCTTATAGCCCACTCACTTAGAGTAAATGGCAAATAAGTTTCCAGAGATTTCTTCCACAAAGGAAACAAATGCTGAATTGTTCAAGAAGGCAAGAGTAACGGGGAAGGTCACTCAGGCCCAGGGCCCTCACCTCTCCATGCCTCACCCTTCAAGCCTGAGCCCAATCACACTAGCAGGATGGCATGACAGTCCTCCCTGTGGTGAGCAACAGCTGGGAGTGTGCAGAAAGCCACCACAAAGACCACTGACAAACTTTTCTAGTTAGATCATCAGTGGGGGGAAAAGGGAATGACAAGCTATCTTTTAATTACCTGTCAGCACTGTCCTATATCCTAGCAATAATGTGAGGAGCTAGTGGTGTGGAAGAACAGGGAACTGCTTCCCATAGAAGAACCAGTCACTTCCTGGCTGTTCCTTCTCCCCAGGCAGCTACTCCCAGAGCTTGGAGAAGCTTTCGTTGAATGCGAAAGGATTTGGCAAATTATAGTCTGTATGCTATTGCTATATAATAGTGCTAGCTATAGCCCATATACTGTACTGTTATAGCCACTAGCCCTTTATTTCAATATGCACCATGAAGAATGGCTTTTATGTTTTCAAATGATTGAAAAGTTTTCAATAAAAGGATAACAGCTCATGATGTGAACATGATGTGAAATTCAAATTTCAACATTCCTAAAGAGAATTGTATTCAAGCACAGCCATGTCTACCTGCCTATGAACTATCTATCTGTTACTTCTGCACTACAACAGCTGAGCTGAGTACTTATGATAACTCTGCGGACTCACAAAGCCTAGAACACATACTACCTCATTCTTTATAGGAAAGGTTTGCCTACTCCAGGCTCAGAGTCACACTCACCACACATTGTGGCATAACTAGTGCTATCTAATGCTAGGCGAGTCCTACCTCGGTACCTCATATGCCCTTGTGAATATCTAAATTTTGTATCATTAACCATTTAACTTTTAGTCATTAGCAGTTTACCAGGAATGAACTGCTAATACAGAGAGCATGGCTTGGGAGAAGCTACAGGATCAGCTGGACTGGGAGCTGGTGAGAGAGGAAGGCAGTGGAAATGGAGGAGTAGAAGGGCTGTGATTCCCACTGGAATGCATTCACAATATTCTTGGGCTTGGTGAACTATTTCTGGAGGAAGGGGGTCATGCCACAAATGCCCCAAGGGACAAAGTCATGTAAGTTTTACAAGTCACCAAGATTTTTTTTTCAGTAACTAGGTAAAATTAGACATCTCTCCTATCCACACTCCACTCGTGTATAGTGATGCTTTTCTGGGCCTGAAAATCCAGACACCCCAGAGGACTCAAGCACAAGACAGGGAGGCTGCAGTCCAAGCTGTAGCCACTTGGATGTCTGTAGGGGACTTGTTACACTAAATCTAATCACATCACTTCCTACTTGTGTTCTACAATTGTTACTAGGCTGGCCTGAATAGGACAGGAAGACTCAAGAGAGCAATAAGGGAAATGTAGCTCTCCCCTTGGAACCCATTCTGCAGCTCCAAAATCTGAGGCCCTGAGCCACTGTTTGGAGCTCCATGGCTGCAGAGGCCACGTCAAGGCTAAGAGTCACTCAGTCATATGACACAGCTCCAGGTTTTCAGAGCATGTGCAACAACATTCTGAAGCACAGAGCAAACAGCTCTAGACAGTGGGTGGAGAGAGGAGCAAGGCTCTGCAGAGTGGGATGAAGACAGTCACATCTAACTTGGACAGAGCCAGCAGAAAAGTCTGTGGCAACACTGGTGCACTGAGCCCACATTTACACAATATGGCATTTAAGAAAATCAGTTTGAATTCTGTGAATCTGATATCATTTTTTTCACTGCATCAGCAAAAACCTAAACAGAGTAATGCCTTCTTCCTTCCTCAGATACCCTTTTGGCTAAAATGTTTAGTCTAGGAGGAATTAACAAGTTGCTAGAATGAGAAAGAAGAAAAACGTGGGGGTGTGCGTGAAACCTACTGTCATCCAGCAACACAAATCTCTTTGCTGCTTTCCCGGCAGCCGGGTCATTCTGTACGTAATGGGTCACAAGAATGATGGAACTGTAATTTAGCTCACTGCACAATTCAGCCTTGGACAGTCAAACCAGAGAATCTAGATGTTGTATCACCTTTTTGCCTAGCAGAGAAGTGTTCAAGTATACTTACTGTTCAGGTTTATCGAGCAGCTTCAATTCCTCTTCTTTGGATGTTTCATAATACTTTCTTATTTTAACCAGTTCATCTTCTTGGGCTCTCTGTATTGAAATGAAAAAATAACACAAAACACCAAAATATGAGTAATAAGAGTCTATCTAAGGTAGGAGGTCTCCATGTGGTCCCTTCACCAGCACGATTAGCATCACTTACCCCTTGTTAGAAGTGCAAATTATTGACCTCATCCAAATAAGAGGAAGTGCAGGAGTTTGGCCCAGCCAACGCTCTAGGTCATTCTGATATACACTACAGTTGAGAATCACTGACGAAGGAGGCAGTCAGCCAGACACAGAACTCAGGACATTTGATTGTTACTTTTGAGTCTCCTATAAGCAGATCTGGGCCTGTTGTCCTCAGTGTTTGCTTCCTTCCCCTGAAGAGTGCTTCTAATTCATACAGGCTTCCCACCCTATTTTTGTAGTCAGCATTTCCCCTTTTTCTAAATTTCATAAATTCTCATTTGTAGAACTTATTCTTGCCCTTGGCCACATACTCTCTCAGTTTATCCAACTGTTTGTTTCATTTGTGCACAGCTTTCTTCTACTGTGTGCTAACAAGCAGCAGTCACACAGTCCTAAGCTCATGGAAACAACGGGAAGCGTCTGGAAGGTTCGCCGCCTTTGACACAGTCCTTGAACACCCATTATCCTCATTTTACAGATAATCCTACTGCAGCTTGCAAAAACTTACTGGTATAGGGCTTCTGACTCAGAACTCCCGTTTCTCCCACTATACCACTCTGTCCTCCATGGGCTCAACAGACACATAACTACTTCCTGATAATCTGCTATTTGTGTGCCTTTGGGTTTATTAATTAAAGTCTTATTGACAGAAACAGTGGGAAGTTCCTACTTAGCTGCACTAAGTAGCCTCTGATATACATAACACGAAGATGAATAGTGAACTTGACAACTCCACACGGCATACAATGTTAGACTATGGAAATTTAAATGAAACATCCTTCCACAGAGTAAGCACAGCATATCACAGAGCCCCAAGGCAACTTCCTGGGAAATACCATTCCTCTAGAGACTCTAGTTCAATCTATATCTCTATATCCTAATAATCAGTGCAGAGTTAAAAGTCACTAGAATTATGACTGTCCAGTGTCATGCCCTTCAGATACCCTGCAGAATCTCCTGGTTATTTCCATAATTCAAATCAGAAAACTTATACATGTACAGTGCTATTTACTTGCAAAATACAGTGCTATTGCTGTACATATTAAATTCATTCATGGTATCAAGATGACAGGTAGAGTCTCACTATAATTTATATTGTTATGATCAAGTAGATTAAACAGTTTAAGCGATGGGCCCAAGATCATGCCGCAAGCAAAGGCAGAGCGGGAGCTCAGACCTTAGATTGTCTCTAAACTCAAAACACACTCCTCTGTCCCACTGTTTCCCACATTCAGCACCATCAGCTCATTTTGGACTAAGAATAATCATAGAAGCTGGTAATAACATTCTTATTCCTCAGAGGAAGACACTGGTGTGTGCCAACATCCAACAGGTAGCTTACTTTCATTTACTCCGTCAGCAAGCAATAAAGCTCAGCTCCAGGACACACGTGTGCCCCCCTCATCACTGTACTGTGGAGATGTGTGATGAGCTCTACTCACTCCAATACCATGCGAGAGTTAGGGGCCTATGCTCCTCCCACCCATGCTTGCATCTCGGTGCCTTCCTTCTCCTGCTACATCAAAATCCTTACTGCCGAAGAACATGAATGATGCAGTGACTTTTACATGGAAAACATGGAACCTCCAGCATTGTATGTCTTTGACACTTACGTTTTCATATAAGGCCTCTAGAGTCTCCAGATCAACCACAGAGTCATCCACATTAAAAATGGCTGCCAAAAAAAAGAAAAAAAGATCAGGGATTTGATCAGCTCCCTGTGCCAACAATCACTCCACCCCAGCCTTGCAGGACTGCGCTTTCCTGCGCAGGCTGTGACTTTCAGCTTATCCCTGCTCCCCTTCCTTTCTCACCAGGGGGCGCAAATGAAAGAAACCAAAAGTGGTTTCTATCACTGGCCAAGCCTGGGCTCTGGCTCATTTAGTTTCTAGCCACTGGTCGTTTCTATGGTTTAATTTAGGCTCCACAGGGGAAGTGTTTGTGTTTTAAAACCAAATCAGTTTGTAGGTTTGAAGCACAATTTTAAATCTTTCTTCCCGGCTGGTAATTGAAGAGATTTAGCACCTAATGCACCAGAACTGACTCTTGACCATTACCAGAAAAGAAAAAGAAAAAAGACAATGTTGGCAAATTAAATGAATTCAGGCATGTCATTTTGGGCACCTTTCCATGGCCACTGCAAACATCTTGTTTGGATTAAAAAGACAAGAAAGACCAATAATGGCATCAATGGCAAATTAAGATTATAGAAACCTCCCCTGAGTCAGTCTTAAGGCAAGTTCTTATTCCCATGGTTTTATTATGATTCAGCTTCTTGCTATGTATCTTAAATGAGTCATTTAGCTGTTAAGTAATACACTCATGATTTTATCTGGAGAGGTTCTTTCCCATGTATGCTGGGATACAAAGGCTGAGATTTTAAAGCCTTCATGGATTTGGGTATCAAAGTGTTTGAAATCGGCAGGCCCACATCTTTAAATAATTATTTAAAACTAATAAGGTTTTCTCCCTCAATCCTACCTCCCTTCCCTGACTTTACACTGTGAAATTAACTAGCATGCTAGTAAATTTTCTCTGTGGCAAGCTAATTAATTTTATTAAACCAACTGGTGATATTTAGAATGTCTTAAAAATTTTGTTCCTCAGCTATTGTGCTTTTCATTACTGCAATGGCAAGGCTTTGGACAAAATAAGTATCTCGGCAAAGAGCAGGTTGCTTCTGCATTGTTTTGCTTCTTCTGTAGTTTAGAATAATAGGAGATCTTTTACAAGCTTAATAAGTTAATTAACTGAGCCAAAATCATGTCATTTCATAGAACACTGAGAAATGTTGAAATGAAAATTTATTTGCAGGCCACTTTATCTGAGAAGTTAAACAGCAAACTACTCCTAGATATGTGGATAGTGAGAAGTTTATATGCTAGTGACAAAGTAAGGCATCTCAGACGTCAAAGACAAAATAAAATTGCTCTTCTAAAAAGGCCAATCAGAAGCCACCAAATAAAAATGTAGTTAGAGAAAAGCTTTAAAGAATTCACCTTATTAGAACTAGTGTTTTGTATGTGGAGATAATATACATTTACTAATTTATTGTGTAGATCATACATTCTAAAGTATCTTACACTTTAGCTTTTTTTCCCTTATGGTGCTAGGGATTGAACTCAGGACCTCGCATATGCCAAGCAAACGATTATGCCACTGAGCTGTCTCCCCGACCCCTAAAAATATCTTACACTCTATAAAAAACAAAAGCATACAAGAGTAAAGCCTATTTTATATAAATCTTAACATTTTCCTAAAAAGATCAGCCAACATGAAGGTAGAAAAAGTAGAATTCTAAAAATAATTTTTTTAAGAAATATTTGTTTTTAAACTAATCACATAGTTCAGTAAAATGAATCACAAACTTAACTCAATCTTCACTAAGGAGAAAGCAAATGATCTGCTCCTTTCCTAGAGAGCAAATGTTTGGTTTTTCAAAGTTGATCAGCCTGGATCCCAAACACATGGTCTAACAGGCTTTATTCCAGCTTGGTGGTAGCAGAAAAAAATGCCTAGAAAGGTCTGGACAAGACACAAGGCTGGGCTCGGGAAATTACATTGTCTTAGTCACCCAGCCAGCCTTGGAAGAAGTATTTGCTGTGTGTGCCCTGGGTCACATGGAATAGGTATGTCAGAAGTACGCTGGACATTCCAAGCACAGTGACCTCATGACACTGGTGTCTAGAAGTAGGGGGCAGGAAATCAAAGATAGATAATTTCAGATACCAATATATTTGAAAGTACGTAAAATAGAGAAATGTATGGCGTTCGACAGGGTGATCAAGGGAGTATCTGTGGAGGAGGTGACACTTATAGAAGATCTGAAGAACTTATTCTGTGAATATTTGGGAAAGAACTTTAAAGGGAGAGGCAACTGAAAAAGCTTAAATTTCTTTCTTTAGAAGGAACCTGCACAAAGTACAGAGTAGTAAGACAGAATGGTGCTCATGCACAGAGCAAAATGCTCTCATGGTGTGTCACTGACAAGTTGCAGTGGCCGAGCCTTTCGCTATCTGTGAAGCAGATCTACCACTTACTACGAACACTAAGCTAGGAAATACAGATGCGGACAGAG
>NW_004524742.1:4448936-4459099 GCF_000260255.1 Octodon degus
GGCCTGGTTTCAAATCCCATTCCTCCTTGGCCCCAGGTTGCGCTTCTAGTGTAATCTGGGACCTCTTTACTTTCTTCACACGCTTCAGGCTCTGGCCACAGTGCGGTGCTCCTTTCCTGAACGCATGCCCGGCTCCTCTACTTCCTCGCTTTCTGTATCTCATCCTTCAAAGGTTTTCTGCCCTGGATAGGGCAGTGAAGGACACCTCTTGACCTTTGCTCAGATCATTAAATCTTCCATCTTTTTGATCTACCACTGTGTCTCACTTTTTATACAGTAAAGACCATATATTCTACAAATCTTTACCATAGGAAGTTGTGGTCTAGTTTCTCTCCCCTCCTACACTGTGAAAGCCTTGAGTCAGGAAAAGACTCCTGCCAGATATGAGGAAGAGTCCCCTAACAAAGAGGACATGGAGTCTTGCACCAGAGGACGCAGACACTCTGACGGCTAATAGGATTTTGACAAAAGCACTAGATTATAGGGAGGCAACTGTGTTTGAACTAAGGTTGTTTGCTATTTCCCAACTTATTCCTTTCCAAAAATCAGTGTTTAGTTAATGGTTACATAATTGTCTCCCAATCATACACTCAGTGCAGGTATACTGTTTGTCTGAACATTCTATAACAAAAATCACCGTGTTAAATCCACAATTTTTTTCATTATTAATTAATTTTTAAAATCTGTCATTATTATTACCCATCATTGTTACCTTCAAAAATTTAAAATGTTGATAGTAAGAGTTTAACTGGTATCTGGCCTGCCGGCCTGCCTGCCTACTTGCTTGGCTTAGCTTGGCCTGGGCTTTCCTGACTTTTCCTATTCCATGTCCTGCTTTCCCTTTCTTCTCTTCTGTTTCTCTCTCTCTCTCTCTCTCTCTCTCTCTCTCTCTCTCTCTCTCTCTCCCTCCCTCCCTCCCTCTCGCTCTCTCTCTCTTCATTCTTTTATTTTGCAACAGGATCTCATTATGTAGCTCAGCCTGGCCTTGAACTCACTCTGTAGCCTGGAACCTGCAGTGGTCCTCAGGCCCCAGCCTCCCACGTTCTGGGACAACAGCCATGCACCATACCACCCAGCTTGGTACATTGCTTCAGACAGTTGAAACGCATGTTTGTCCATCACTGTTAGCTAACCCAAGCTCATTCCAAGTAATACCAATTTGTAAATTTAGAGCACAAGCCAATGCACACCAACTAGAAGGCTATGGGATATTCTGTGTAAAAGAAGGAGCTGCAAACAGGCTTTGGCAATGGTGGATATTTTGGCTTGAAGAGAATTAATTACACAGATTAACGTAATTGTATTCAAGGTTTAAGGAAAGACTATGTAGAATTTTGATGTAATTGATGTATATTGGCGAATAACAGAGGAATTATGAGAAGAGAATATATTGAACAAAGTTGTATTATACATTTCAGGTGAAATTTGGAAAGACCAGTTTAGACAGCAGTAGATTAAAAAAAAAGAAAAGCAAAACCTGAATCACATAGATAGAAAGGAAGAAGGCACAAGAGAAAAAGGCTATAGATCGCTCCCTCCACAGGGACATTGCTAACAAGCTCTGGGGCTTTGTGTCATTCCCACAGATGCGGCCAGCAGAGCAGAAGACAGATATGACCGTGGCTCTTTCTTCCATCACCTAAGGAACAGAGGAAAAGGAACTAGCACAAGAAAAGAAATTCTTCTAGGACCAACTCTGTTTACTCTTTCTCCTCTTTTGCACACAGACCTTAAACATGAAATTTAAGAAAGCAAACAGTTCAATGCTAGGAGATGCAATACCAGGAGATTACCTGGCATAGCCTAGAAGCATCAGGAAAATACAACATAAATTGTTATTTCTACCTTACAGAACTCCCCTGGAGATAAGCGTATTAGCCATAGAAAAATAAAGGGCATAAATCTTAGGACTCTTAAGGAGTTGCCTTACATGTACATAATTTTACAGCCTATTCACCAGATACAGTTCAGATTCCTGGAAGGCAAGAATCCCTACCTGACCATTCTATTTTAAGATACTGCAACAATGTATTAAAGCATCAATTAATATTCTGTGTGATTAGCCTTTTTGAAAGACTTACCATTAAACTTATTGGCCATTGCACAAACCTAGTGATCACGACACGGAAAGAAATTGATCTCTGATTAAAATATTTCCAAAGTCATCTACAATCACATACTATTAAATTATATACCTCTCTCAGGCTGGCCAGAGAGCTTAGCAGACTAAAGTGCCTGCTTAGGCAGACACAGGGACTGGGTTCGATCCCTGGCGTGTCATGCCAGCTCTGCCTGCAGGGCCACTGAGATGGCAATTGAGACTGGGTGCAGTGGCACATGCCTGTAATCTCAGCTCTTGGGAGGCTGAACACAGGAGAAACTCTATGACTCTGATCTACATAGTGAGACCATATAGACCCTGTACTAAATACAGAAAAGAAATTATATATCTCTCTCTTACAGTGACCCACAGATGCACAACTTTCATCTTTCACATTGAACAAACAAAACCTAGTCAGTAAAATTTTCCAGCAAATCTCAGAGCCTTGATACAATAACACCTAGTAATGTTAGCTTTTGTTCCATTTGCATAGCCCTCATTAGCCCTGTACTACTGCAGACAGTGTCAAAGAGGTGAAGTGTCAAACCCACAAAGGGAAACCCTAGCAACTCAGAGCTGCTGTGGTATCAATCATTGCTGCGAGTCTTTACTTTTATCTCCCCCTCCTCCTTAGCTGTCCCCACTCACACTGTCAGTTCAGTTAGAATATTTCACCTACACCTCACAATATGTCAAAAGGAAGTAGACACATGCTGTGAAGAGCTGGTAATTTTATTGGGTTCCTTTACTTTTAAAAATCTGTTACTTGGTCAAGTCTGGTTTCTGGGTTTCTTTTTTGTAGGGAAATTGAGGCAAACATTTTTATGTGGTTCTCTGGTGCCTGCTCTGTACTACAAGAATTATATACATGAGGATCATTAGGGTAGTGTTTTGCCCATTAAGATATAATAACCGTCAGCAGGGACAAAAAGCAGATCAGTATCACAAATTCAAACTAACAGGCACACATAAAATCTATGTGCCTGCTGTAGGCACAGGCACCGGTCCTACACAACAGGTAAATTCCCTCTGCACTTCAGAGCCAGCTTTTCATAAACCTAAGTAGGAGGAACACATAGGAATTCTCTCAGCCCTCCAGCCACTTTTTAACCTGAGCACTTTTCTATCTCCAAGGCCTGCCTGTGAAGGATTTCTAATTAGAAAACAAACAAAGAGAACAAGAAGAGTCATTCTTTTTGGAAGCACCTTGGACAAGGAATGTGGGAGAATGAGGTGTGGGGCTTAGTATATTAGATTAGTCAAGGGAAATCTAGGCAGTCAATGTGCGGAAGATGTCACAGACATCACAGGTTTGTTAACTATGTAGTTAACCAGATGTCACAGACATCACAGGCTCACCAGACTTCGGATGAAGTTGGTTTTAAGAATAATTCTAATTCTAATGCAGTCCATGCTCCTCTTCATTATATTTCTTTAAGTAGATAATGCAATTGCCTTTGAAGGCAGGGGTAATAACTGTTAACAAATAGATTAAACTTACTATCAGCAAAGGAAACCAAAGACTGATGGGATTACGCGACTCTATTATGGAAATAATTTTGTTGACACATTAACTTCCAATTAGTCAACATGAGCCAACTGCTTTGCCAAATTACTGATACTTAGGGTAACTGATAAAGAAGCAAAAACAGAATGAGCAAAGTAACATGGGAGATTTGATCTTTTAAAGCTCACATATAACCTACCTCACAAAACTCCAACAAACCTGCTCTCCAAATCTCTACCAAGGAAAAGAAGAGGGCACATGCGGGTTTCATGGAAGGAGGCCATGGAGGAATCTGAGAGCTACACAGAAAGGGGGCAAAGGCCATCTTCCTATGGTTTTCTTTCCCAGCAGTGAGGGTATTACTCAGAAGAAATAGTAAGTCCACGATAGAACTGCACAAAGTGAAGGAAAAGAGGAAAACATAACATGGGAAAAGTATTTGGAAGACTGAAAGGAGGTCACACAGGATCTGCTCCACCTGAGGAATCCAATAACTGCAGCTCATGACAGTGGTCACAGCTTCCATAGTATCTATCCTTAGTATGCCTTGATTTTCCTCAACTAGACACTATGTTCCACCTCCAACTGGCACCAGGCATGTCTGAGCAGACAAAGATGGGCACATATCCTTTCTTGGGGAGAGGATCTAAATGAAATGCCTGAAAACACTAACTAAGAGAGTAGAATTTCTGTCCATCATATTGGAGGGTGGGCAGATTGCGTTGGAATTAATAATGAGCAACTAGTAATTTTCACGTGGTTCCTCTGTGCTAGGGTGCTTTGCTCTGAGTGGGTTATATCTGATCCTATGAGAGGAGTTGCTGCTGTCTATCGCTTCACAGATAACGAACCAGAGGCAGAAAGTCGTGCAGCCTGATTCCCCATGCTCTAATTCAGAATCACTGTGCTATCCTCTCAGGCAGCGGGGATTCACTGGACCAAGGCTGTGTACCTTTCAGTCCTTGCAGATGTCAGGCAGTAGATAATGACTCCACCTAAAATTTTTACCATTTATTAAAAAAAAATCAGTGAACCAAAGCACCAAATAATCACAGAGGTCTAGAAAGAAACCTTGGTTTTAAATGGTATGGCAAGGTTTCCACAGTAATCAACAATCTCAGAATAGAAACCACACATGGTAATGCTATGAAAAATATAGTGCCATATAAAATACAATCATAGTTTCATATTTATTTAATCATTATGAATACAAGGTATCACATGTTATTTTAATTTATGTACTAAACTAACCAAATTTCAATCTTTTGTTAATATGTAGTTAACCAAAGTGACCAGTCTACAAGCTGAGGAACCTGAGATTTGAACACGCCTTATTAAAAAAAAACAACAACAAATAAATCAGGAAAAAAAAATCTCCAAAATGTCTAATTTTCTTCAAAAGATTGTAATAATTTAAATTTTATACAGTATACCAAAGCTCACTAAAAAGGAAAGGATGGTACATACACACACACACACACACACACACGCAAACACAAATGAAACTTGCTTCCAAGACACATTAAGAGTAAAAACAATATCAAAGAAATCCAGTTTCCAATATTTATGTTGAAAACGCCTACCAGTGTGTCCTGCTAGCTGATGCGGCTCTCAGTGTGGGCTTCAGTGGAATGAAAGGTGCACGTAAAAGATAGGAAACTGGAGCCAGCTTGAAGGGGGAAGAAATGACAATTGCAAAAGGGACACCTAACTGCCCTAGTGTAAAACTTCACAATCATTGAATCTTATAAAGCAAAAAATCCTAATCCTTACCTAAGTACAGGCATATACACTGCCTGCGGGTGCCTAAGGTACCATTTTATAGGTACAATTAAAATTGTCCATGGTTCAAACCTCAAAGAAGGGCACAGAACTCAGAATGCACAAAACTTCCGCTCTATCCCCTCTGTCCTCCGGAGGGCAGTGGAATGAGAAGCACTGTGGGTTAAGCTGCTTCTGTTCTTCAATTAGTTCTGGTTCTTTTAAGCCAAAATTACATTCCAGGCAGACTGGATGGTCTCAGCCAGTTGCCTGAAGGTAAAGTACAAAGAAATGCCACCCTCTGCTTTCTGGATTCAGCTCTGCTCCTGAACGAATGCACAGTGCTTTAGAAAGGGGTGGGCAGAGCCCAGCGGCTCAGGTGTTTCAGACACAGTGGAAGGAAGGGAAGGTGGGGGGAAAGTATGAGAGCTACTAATTACAAATTTCACTTCAAATACTTTAGACACTAAGCTCTACAAAATTCAACAAGCCGAAGGGCTTTGTGAAAGCCTTTGTCGGGGCAGTGTGTCAGCTGATTGTGGACACATGTCACTGCTGAAGGTTGGTTCCTTCATGTGGGACATCCTCACCTCCTCTGTTTTCAATTCAACATGATTTTGGAGGGTTTCAATTGAATGAAGTTTTTTTTTTTTTTTAAAATTCTACAATCTAGCTTAAAATAAACTTCACAAAATAAATAAGTTGGCTCTAAGAGTTCTTCAGAAAAACCTCACAATGAAGATCACCCAAAATAATGAACTGCAGATATTTTGATTGCTATTATGAAGTCTTCATTAGTAACAGAACAAGGAAAAAAAGGACACTCAAAGAAAGTTTGCCAAGATGTTAAGCCCAATAAAAGAATTTATCAAGAACAATATTTGAAATGTAGGGTCAGACAATAGGTTCACTATTGTCTGTAATGAATCTCATCCTAATTGTATTTAGGCTAATGAGAACCTGAAACCATCAAAATTAGCAAGACATATAGAAATATTATTAATCGCACCTTAATTCAGATTTTCCATTTTGTAACCTACATGCCAGTTACATTCACGCAGCATACACGTTTTAGAAGACTCACCTTCAGAAGCATACCTCCTACCTCCTTTGAGGAATGTCTCAAAAGAAATTATGGATCTTTTTAGATGTCTGATGAAATTCATCATGTTTATACAGTTCACCAAAACTCTGATAAAGATTTCTGGAAGTTATTAGGGAAAAAAAATCCCAGGTCCATTGGGCATCCTCAGAGGGCGCCTTCACACAGCACCTAGTGTGCGGGCACCCCGCCCTCATGCTGGAATGATCAAACAAGAAGATGAGCTAGGAGGCGCAGCTGGACTCTCTAACAGAGACCCTGGACTAGTAGAAGTAGGATGAAAAATGTATTATTTTGATGCTAGGTTAAATATTATAAATATCAATTCTGAGTGTACGGGAAATTACAAACGGGTGCCAGGACATTTCCGGCACCTCGACTGTTGCAATGCATACATAGGAAGGTTTATATCAAAAATAGTCAACAGCAATTTTCCATCTCCCCTGGGATGAGAATAAGAGGAAATCATGAACATGGAATGAAAACACTAATTTGTAATCATGCAGGCAGCCACTGTGTCCACTGATGCCAAATGCTTTTACACATACGTCATCCCAGCTAGCAGACGGAAAAGCAGCAGTAAGTAATCACTTATTCCAAGTCTGTCTTGAGCCAAATGCAAACTCCGTGGGCACCATGGTCAGGCTCCTAAACCATGCTTCCTCCACAACCAAGGTCCGTCCTCGTGTGACTCAGCACATGGGTTGTGCTTTCTCCTAAAAGCTGCCGAACTTCAGCATGGGTGGGGGGAAACAGATGGGATTCCTGCAGAGGCACGTTACGTCCGTAACCATTCACTCATGCCAGGCTAGAGTTTTCAGGGGTTCCCTGAGCGTGTTACATGTCTCTGACCATCTCTTACTCAAATCTTCCAAACTAGAATTCACTTTCCTGCTTCAAGCTGCTTTTTTGTTTTCTGGATTTCCAGTTTCCATTTATTACTGCCATATACACATTCTTGCTACAGTCAAAATCTAAGGTAGGACCCAGATTAACTCTCCATTAGTCCTCACTGCTGTTCTGGTAAATCACAGCCATTCTCTCCCCAAGGGTCGCCTGCCCATGGTCTCCTCCCCAACCTTTGTTAGATGTGGTCTTATTTCTGACATCTACCATTTGCCATGTGAGAAGTTACAACCCCTTCCCAACATTCTTCACTTTCAATTCTGCTTCGTTCATTCGTTCAGCAGGCACTGATGATCACTACCTGAGCTTGTCAGACAGAAAGGTACGGTGCTGGGAATATACGAGTGACCAATGTCCCCCTTTGCAGGTTATACACTGTGGCAGATACAAATGAAAGCATAAACAGATGTACAAGTAAAAATGTGAAGAACTGTGAAAGCACTAAAAGAATTACCTTAGCATGAGCTTTATGAGGCAGAGAGGATATGAGATGGGTTCTTCGAAGTGTGACTTAACATGAACCTACATTTAAGAAAGTAAAAGGCACTAATCATACAGAGTGGGATAGAGTAGGATATCAGACAGGGAAGGTGCTGTGCATTCGAAGTTCATTTAAACTACGCTGTGCATTCAAAGATACGGAGGGAGGGAGGAAGAAAGGAAAGAAGGAGGGAGGGAGGAAAGGAGGGATGGAGGAAGGGAGGAAGGAAGGGAGGAAAGGAAGGAGAAAGAAAGGGAGGGAAGGAGAAAGAAAGGGAGGGAAGGAGAAAGGAAGGGAGAAAGGGAGGAGAGAGGCACCTGGCCTTTTAAAGGAATCAAAGAGAACCTCTGTGACTAGCTAGAGAGAAGTGGGAGGGGAAGCACATGGAGCAAAGTGACATCGCAGATGCAGACTTTGGCCAGGGCACACAGAACCTCAGAGTCAGTCTTCTGTAGGATAGACTCAGAGATTTTGGTGCATTCTAAGTATTTTTTTTTTTCCTTTTCATTTGTGTATTTGGTATAAGGTCCCATTACACAGATCCGACTCATAGTGATCCTGTTTTCAGCTTCCCCAGTGCTGGGATTACAGGTGTGTGCCACTATGCCTGGACTTGGTCGCCTGCGCAACACGCCCTGGGGCCGGGGCTGGTGCACAGCGTGGGGGACCAGGGAATGCATGCAGAACCTGCGATTGAACCCTGGTCCCTGCTCTTGCTGAAGCAGCTGTTTTGTCTGCTGAGCTATCTCAACAGCCCTTGGTGCACTCCAAGTTGATCACACACTACACCTTTGGATCTCTTCTCTCTGTTACTGATGCACTTACTGTGTGCAGCTTCCTTGTGGCACTGCCTGTTTTTTGACTCAGACCCTGAACCTCCCCACATGCCCATTGCAGTCTCTGTTCTCCAGCAGCAGCTCCTTTTCAGATGAGCTGCTCATACTCTTTCCCCCACTGGAGAGGCTTCTTCTCTGTGTGATTCCTCACGCAGCCTCTCAGACTCATCCTAAGTTTTATAGTGAGAGTCGGCCTCCTGCTCTGTGGGCTCACAGTCCTCCCTGTTGCAGTCTTAGATGCTTGCACATCTCCCCCACCATCCTGCAACCTGCTGAAAACCTTAAGGGTCTAATCTTGAGTGCTAGTACTCAATACCTGGAGACAGGTAGGCAGCTAGTTGATTAGTTTTGCCCTAAGGAAATTTTGCCACATGAAATTCTGATTCTAAGTAGCCTAAGGCTTATTTTTCAAAAAAATCAAATTAAGTTGAACAGACATTGGAAAAGATGACTTTAACTACTTTAATTATTATACATTAGGCCCATCAGTTGTAATCAATACTCAATTATCAGAGAACTACCTAGGAAAAGAATGCAACACAATGTAAAGACGAAAAAATGGACTGTGTTCTTTGTTACGCAGCTCTGTTACTTGTGGCTTGGAGGCTTACAGGCCCAAACTTTTTGCTTCGTGAAGGTGCACTGCAGTGTCGGCCAAATAGCTCAGCAGATTAAAGCACCTGCAAGCAGGTGCAGGGGCCAGGGGTTTGATCCCCTGGCCTGCTGTGCCGGGCCTGACCCCAGGGGGTGTGCTGAGACAGTGACTAAAACTGGGAGTGGTGTCATGCACCTGTAATCCCAGCTCTTGAGAGGCTATAAACAGGCGGATCATTATGAACCATTCTTGTAGTGAGATCCTGAACACTCTGTAGTTCCTTCCCTAAAATAAAATAACATAAAATAAAAAGAAGGTGCAATGTAGCCAGTCCTAACAAACCACAGAGAAAGACCTTACAGACAAGGCTATTCTGTAAGAGTGGAACCTCTAAAACCCAGATTATTTATCTGCAGGAGGTAATTGCATATTCCAATGGTTAACATTGCTATTGAGGTGACTAAACTATATTCTCAGTAAGATAAGATTGAAATGGCACTGCCATTAGTACAGCGGAATGCGTGAAGTTCCCAAAATGCCTGTAGGTAGTTTTATTCCATACCTACAACCTGAGTAACATAATTCAACTATGAGGTGTTTTGTTTCTAAGCCTTTTTTTTTTCAGTACTGTTGATCAAACTTGGGACCTTACGCTTGCCAGGTAGGTGCTTATGCTGCCGAGCAATAGCCTCAGCATTCCAAGCCTGTTCATGACTGTTTCTTTGTATTCGTGCTTTCATCTATGTCCTCTTATGTAATTTTTGTTCAACAATTCAAAACATATTTATTGTATGCTTATTATACATGTCCTGTGATAGAGCCATAGAGATAATTATAATGGGGAAAAAGTATATCTATCTATCTATATCTTTTA
>NW_004524742.1:4459199-4463657 GCF_000260255.1 Octodon degus
AAATATGTGTGTTTTCTATACATTATATATAAAAACAGGTATGAATAGATATATAAAAAGTGGAAGCATGATATTAGTCATATATTATGTTTTAGTCATAACAAAGAAATACACTAGTGTATTCTAAGTGCATACACTACACCTCAGCCTCCTGTGAGTTAGGAAAGTATAAGGTGATGCCTCTGGTCTTGACAAACATGAATATACAATCAGAAAGCTGAAGAGCAGCCTCTGAGCTATGGTCTTTTTGCTGGTGCCAGTAGTCTGTGAGACTGCCTGGCGTCCAGCTGGCCTCTCCCAGTCAGATCTTCAGCCGCCTCACATTAAAGCAAATGTGTTAGGCCAACGTCAGCACAGAGAGTGCTTTCAACAGGATAACAACACAAGGCCAACTGCATTCCATTCATGACCAGATATGGACTCAGGATGAAACATAATTGACATAGCTGGGGTTCCTAACGACCTTCATATGCCAGTGTCAGTCAGCGATGCTAAAGGAAAATTAACCTCTGGTTGTAGTGCCACATTCATCTGGAACACATTACTAAATAAAGAAATGGAATGGGGGGTATTTTTTATGACTTAGGAGCCAACTCGGTGGTGGATGACAAAGGCGCTTGAGGCAGGAGAAAAAACTACAGTCATGACAAGACTTAGAAGTCTGTGGTGCTACAATTAGCCAATGCTGGAATGGGGACTTCACAGTTGCTTCTTAAAAACACGATCTTGCCTAGAGTAGAATACTGGCAAGGTCCAGCCAGGGGAAGTGATTTCTTATCCACCCCACAGCGACTATTCAATCTAAAGAGGCTAGAATGCCAAAGGAAGAAAGTTGTAGTCTGGCATTGGTTACTACAACATCTGATGGCTGGAATAACCCTCATTCACTTGGCACTAAGTCACACCACAGTAGGATACCCCTATCTGAATAGAACCTAAGGTGGTATGAACCTGTAGAAACTCACATACGTGATGTTACACATCATGGTCACAGCACCAAGCACACTGGGATTTTGCCATCCTCAGAACGAGGATTTACTTAGAACAAGGCTCTTCCACCAGACATGAAGAATCCCTTCTTGATTTCAAGGATTGCCTCAAAAAGGAGAATTCCGTACCAGAAAATTATTCACATTCTTCAGAGATTTATTCCTTTTTCCACTTTTTCTTTGCCCTAGAATCATATTCTCTTGATTTACATTATTCTTATAAAATAAGTCTTTTAGACCTTCTAGAACATCAATCTTTAGATTCTTTCCAAGACACCAAAGGGTGTATTGTATTTGCCTGCTGCAACCACCCAAACTTAAACTACCATGACATTTTCCAAGGCTTAACATTCACATTTACATATTTGATTCTACTGTTGAGATTAATATTACAACTTTGATCTATCTCAATATCCTGTAACTGTCTTTTTTTTGCGGAACCGGGGATTGAACTCAGGCCTTTGTGCTTGCCAGGGAAGCACTTATTCCACCAAGCCATTTCCCCAGCCCCTACCCTGTAACTGTCATTTATTCTAGGATATTTTTTGCTTCTGTGGAATTTAAGAATTTAATTCTCCACCACAGCTACCTTGGTAGGGAAAACAGAGTGTAAAGGCAACTGAGTGCTTCTTAGTTCAAAGTCTTCTATTACATTGAGCAGCAGAGTGACGGAACTGAGGAACTTGAATAATAAACTAAAAGGCGAATGGTTTCTGAGTGTTTTCACTGTTATATGGAGGTAAGTTCTGTTGGAAACAGCTCACCGATTGTGTAAGTAACATGCCAAAATATTTACACTTAATTCATTACTGATAAAAGGGAATATTGTCTTAATACAAGAAAAAAAATTAAAAGGTAAGATGACTTTTGTTTCACTTTGTTAGAAACTAAGAAATATATACAAATATAATTTTTTCCTTAAATACCTTTCATTAAAATTGAGGTAAAGATAACAAAGCAGAAATAATGTCATTTAAAAAAGAAGAGAGGGCTGGGGTGATAGCTTAGTGGTCTGAGCACCTGCCTGGCAAATGCAAGGATCCAGATTCAGTCCCCAGCACATTTCCTGCTGGTCCCATCCTGGGCCAGCCGAGCCAGCCAATGAGACTGGGTGTGGTGGCGCAGGCCTGTAATCCCAGCACTGGGGAGACTGAAACAGGAGGATTGCTACAAGTCTGAGCTGTGTAGCGAGACCTTGTACCAAATACATACATTTTTTAAAAAGAAAAAAGAAGAGATTAAGAAACAATGATATAAAACAAAATGGTTGAAAAGATGTTTCTCTATAGATGTATTACTGGTAATGAAAAAGAAAATAAATTCGTGCATCATGATTTTGCAGTTTTCTAATAAAATAATTTTGGCAAAGATCATTGATGCCTACTGACATACACATCAGTGACAATGCAGGATGTTTGTCATGCATAATAGCTATATAGTCACTCAACGTAAATATAAATAAAGGGGTATTAGTGAGTGTATGGACAACTGAGGAAACCAGAATCAACAAATTGTTGATGATACCAAGAAATCATTAAACTTTTTAAAGCCATAAAAATAGCACTAGAGTTATGTTTGAATGAAATGTCTTTTGTTGGTAGCATTAATTTTTTAAACATGAATTACAAAAATGTCTGAGAGTTGGTTAAGGGGGTGCTTTCAATGGAACCAAAGTGAGCTGATGGACCTAGAGCTGGGTATCAGGGACATTACAATTTCACATTATAACTATAATCGGATTATAAATTTCTATATGTTTGAAATTTTCACAGCAAAATGTTTTAAAAAGTTAAATGTCAGGAGAAATGATGAAAAAGACTTACCTTGATGAATATCCTTCATTTCTAAATGTAAACTAGATATCAAAATTCCCACAGCTTGAGATCGTTTTCCATTCAATAACTTGATGATCTAGAATTTAGAAAAATACAAGCTCAAACAACTGTGCAGTTTTTCCAGAAGCATCCCAAAGACATAAGAACTGTAGACACGCTCATGGACGATGCTACCGGTACTCTAATAATTGAGAGGAATTTATCCACAATTACAGACATTTTACAAAATACAGCAAAGGAAAAACACCACACAAAACTCTATAGCCTAAACCATATACTAACAATATTTGAAGATTTTCCTGCGATCTTTTCTTTCAACACATTTTAACTAAGTTGTGAAAGAAACACAATACACAGCATTACAACCAAGATTTTCACTTATCATACTACTTGCATATTTCTTAAGTCACTTCACTATCTCCTATCTTTATAGCAACTCTATCTGCTGAATGCTTTAAGAGAAAGAACTTTCTGACCTAAAGAAAGGCATTTATCAGTGATACATCTTGGCTAAAGCCACAGCCTTTAGGAATTCACCCTGAAATAGTGCTTGCGGTATTTACATAATACATTCACTTTAGAAACTAAATGTATAATATATGCAAGCACCCAATATAGTTCTTAACACATAGCTATTCTTAAAGTTCAATGTTTCAAAGACTCATAATGCTTCATATTTATATTATTAATAAGCATAATATTTTACACACAAAACTAATTCTAAATAATCTAAAATTGTTTTTATATGTATATTAATACCTTTACATATATATAATCTTTTTAAAATATATATAATTTTTTCAAAACTTCAAATACTTGTCAATTATTTCAATCTTTATGAGTACTCATTGGAGAAATTTATACAGTTTGTGTTTCTGTAAACCTCATAAACTAAACCAGCTCCTAATAACAAGTCATACAGTGGCCCCTGAGGGGAGAAAATGATGTTTTTTCTCACATGGGAGGGCTACAACAATCAACAGGGCAACACAGGAAACATCGCTGCATCCCATGAGTGTTTTCAGTTCACCTTCCTGGGTGAAACATAAATTAAACTAAACAGCTCTGCCTTCGCCTTCAGCTAGGTGCTCACAAATGTATTGAACACAGTGAAGACAGGACTAAAGAACAATAGAAACCTACAGTGCATTGCTCCTGCTCTAGCTCAGTGGCTTACAGCCTGAACACTAAAGCTGGCAAGACTGTTCCAATCAAGGTTATTTAACAGTCTAGTGTCTAAGCATCTATCAATTTACATTCCACCAGTTACTATAAAGCCTTCATCTTCCTTTCCCTATTCAAAATGACTACTCTTGTGTACTATCTGACCTAAAACACAGTAAACAAGTGGGCTTGATTAAAATATAAAGAAAATCTGATTTTTTAGTCTAATTTGTGTAGTAAATTCAATATTAGACTTAGAGAAAGACTCCTAGGGGTACAGAATTTCAGGAATTTCAAAAACTAAGGAAACAAATGGACATTTTTGTTATTTTTTATAAAATCAAAAGCAAATGAAAAAAGATTAGAGAGAATCATATGTCTCCTTTAAAATACAATTTATATTTTTCTTATAGAACTGAAATCTAAATCAAAGTGATTCTTAATTCTAATACAAAATTAAGTAAATCAAG
>NW_004524742.1:4463757-4468592 GCF_000260255.1 Octodon degus
CTGGAATTGCTTTAGACTCTATGATACATAAGTGACACAAACAGAATAGTAAGTCTTTGTCTTCACGAAGTAGGTAGTTTACAAATTAAAAAAAAAATCACTGTAGAACATTGCTATAAAAGGCAAACAAAATAAGTACCTGAACTCATTGGACAATAAATTCAAAAGAGCTTTGGGAGGTGATTGGATTCTTTTATTTTTTTTTTTCCTTTAAATGTATTTAGTACAGGGTCTACAAGGTCTCAGTATGCAGACTGGACTCATAGTGATTCTCCTGTTTTCAGCCTCCCAAGCACTGAGATTACAGGCATGTGCCACCACACCCAGTCTCAATCCTCATCTCAGTATGCCCTGTGGGTGCAGCTGGCGTAGCACGCAAGAGATCAAACCCCATCCCTGCATCTGCCTAAGCAGGCACTTTAATCCACTGATCTATCTGGCCAGCCCTTAGCTTCATTCTTAATCAAGATAGTCTTACTGAAGGTAGTGTCCTATGAATCCACAACTATGACACAAACTACAATGTCTAGGAGGCAGGTACAGGAATCAGATCACAACGACCAAAAGTCCCTGTTTGAATGAAGATGCATAAGTCTAAGCAGGCTATACTCTGAAAACGTCTAACATAACATCTTGCCTCCAAGAAAGGCAATATTTCAATGTAGATTTTTCTACTAGCTAATTAAAAGAAGGCAAGAGAGAGACCATAAGAAACCTATATAGTGAGAGAGTGCTGATCCTGTCATGGAGTAAAATCGAACAAATATGGCCTTGTCTTTTTCAACCAAGCCAAATTTGTGTAAAGGATTTTACTTTTTCAAATTTTATCCACTGGGATGAGGGAAAGGAGAAAAGAAAGAAGGGAAAAATATGCATGTATATATACAGGATAGGATATATAGTTATATACAGGATATAGTTATCCTGTATATATAGTTATATACAGGATAGGATATAACTATATCCTAGGATATATAGCTAGGATAGTTATAATTTCTATTTGTTTGTTGGAGGAAACATTTAATGCTTAAAATTTTGCTTTGATCAATTTTACATGCTTATATCATGGCAACCTGAGCAACTACTTAGAAGACAATAATGTACAACATAACAACCATTGGTGAATTCCTACCATCTTACCAGTTTACTTCTCAAAACAAAGTAAAATGGCAAGAACACAACAAATATTGTATTCTAGGTTGCAAATCCTCCTTATTTCTTTCTAATAGATTTGAAGGCTTAATTCTATTTATAACAAGTATTAATTGTGATCTGATAACATGCATGGGATAATTTAATTCTTTTGTATTTACTTAAGTATGATTTATGGGCTAATATGTGGATCATTTTTGGAAAATAATCGCTGTGCTGCTGAGAAGAGGATTCTCTTGTTAGGTAGAACCTGGTATCTATTAAACCCATCTGTTCAAAGGTGTTCTTCAACTCCAATATTTGCTGAAATTTTGCTTAGTTGATTTACTTGTGGCTGTGGAGTTTAGAGGTCACACACTATAATAGTGTTGACTTTTCAGGTCCAGTAGTGTTTGCTGTAAGAAGGTGGGAATGCCAGTGTTTGCTGCATGTATATTGGTAATTGTCATCTCCTGTTGAACTGTTGCATTAAGCAGTATGCAGTGACCGTCACTGCCTCTTCTCATTATGTTTGGGTTGAAGTCCACTTTGTCTGAAAAATAGGAAAGCTACTCCTTCTTGTTTTGGGGCTTTCATTGCATGAAGTAATGCTTTCCATCTTTGATTTTTTTAGTCTGTGAATTTTCTTTTGGATTATATGTGCTTCATATAATTGAGATTAATTTTTTAAAATGATTTTTTTGTGTGGGGGGGGCAGAACCGGGGAATGAACTCAGGGCCTTTCACTTGCCAGGGTAGCGGTTATTCTACTGAGCCATCTCCCTGGCTATTGAGATTAATTTTTTGATCCAACCTGCCATTTTGTGTCTTGATGGAGGGGCAACAACAAGAGCTGACTGGAAGGTACTGGTGTGTTTCTGTCATCGTATTAACTCTCCTGTTGTTGATTCTTTTTGTTTCCATTCTCTTCAATTGATGTATTCATTCCACTAGACTTTGTGGCATTGCTGGCTGCATTAGCTCTTTCTTAGATATTTTTGACAATTCTTTTTTTTGACAATTCTTTGGAATGCTGGTTTGGTCATCATGAATTTCTTTAGCTTATCTTTGTCACAGAAATAACTTATTTCTCTAACAATTTTGAAAGATTAGTTTTGTAGGATGTGTTAGTCTGGGTTGGAAGTTGTTTTCTTTTAGGGCATAATACTTTAAGCTCTGTAGGTCTTACAGGTTTGTGCTGAGACATCTGTTGTAATTCTAATAGAATTACCTTTGTGAATACTTTGTTGCTTTTCTCTAACAGCATTTAAAATTTTGTCCCTGCACTGGACTTCCTGGGTTTTGACAATGATGTGTCCATGGAGTTTCTTTGCTAATTGATGCCATCTAGGTTCTATATGCCTTGTTTACTTTTATGTTAAATTTTTCCCCTACGTTGAAACTTTATGCTGGTTTGTATTTCTATAAGCAAGATTTTCATGTAATTTATGCCATATTTTGATTTTTCACAAATACTGATCAATCTTAATCTTGTCTCTTTTGTATCATCTAGCAAGTACTGGATGTATTTTTCTTATAATCTGTTGTTCTTAAAGTATTTCTGAGTATATGGTTACCTATATTAGTTCTAGATTCTAATTCTGCACTGTCTCCTTACATTGGTCATATCTGCTGCCAATATTTGCAATACAGTTTTTTAACTCTCCTGAATATCTACATTTTTTTGTTCTGTATCTCATTTATGGTTTTTATTTTATCATTTTTGTCTAGCTCAGCTAGCTTTTTAATAGTGTCTTCTTTAAACTCACTGATCATAGTGCAATACAAGAATCTATGGACACAATTAAAGCAGGCTTATGAAGAAAGTCAACAGCTATAAATACCCACATCAAAAAACAAGAGAAAGCCCCCCCAAAATAATCTAATGATGTATCTCAGAGTCCTAGAAAAACAAGAGAATCCAAATCCATGCTAGTAAAAGGAAAGAAATCACAAAGATTAGAGAAGAAATTGAAATTTAAAAATTACAAAGACTAAATGAATCAAAGTTGTTCTTTGAAAAGACAACAAAAATTTTCTTAGCCAATTTAATAAAAATAATGAAAAAATACCAATATTAATTTAATTAAAAATAAAAGTATGAGGGTCAGGGAGATGGCTCAGTAGAATAAGTGCTTGCCTGGCAAGTGCAAGGGCCTGAGTTCAATCCCTGGTTCTGCTAAATAAATAAATAAAATAAAATAAAATAAAAAGATGAAATTATAATGTACATCACCAAAATCTATAAGATTATTAGTAATTATTTTGAAAATTTGTACTCCAATCGATGAGAGAATACAAACAAAATGGATAGATTCCTAGATACATACGAATTACGAATTACTTCTGGACTAAGAAGTTATAGAAACCTTGACCAGTGTGATAGCACACAATGAAATTAAGGCGGGGGTGGAGTTCCAATTAAGAAAACCCCAGGACTTGATGGGCTCACTACTGACTTCTATAAGAACTTCAAGGACATGGCATCAATATGCCTTAAATTTTTTAATAAAATTAAACGGGAAGAACTACTGCCAAACTCATTCCTGAAAGCTAGTATCATCTTGGTTCCAAAACTAGAGAAAGACTCAGGTGAGAAAGAAAACTACAACCCATTTTTTTAAAATGAATATCAACACAAAATTTCTTAACAAGATACTGAGAAACAGAACATAACAAATCGTTACAATGACCACATATCATGAATAAGATGGAGGAATGGTTGAACATGTGCAAATAAATAGGTAGATAAATTACATCACAAAAACAAAAACAATGACAAAAACCACACAAATATTTCAATATATGCAGAAAAATTCTTTGTCAAAATCCAGTATCCATTCAAGACAAAAACTATGAAGAAAATGAGTAAGAAGGATCTTGTCCATTATTGACAAAACTATTGCCAACAAAATATTAACTGGGATATAAAATTGAAAGCTTTTCCTCTAAAATAGGAATAAGAAAAGGATGTTCATTATAGTACTTGGAGGGCTGGCCAAATAATTCAGCAGATTAAAGCACATACATGTAGGTGTGGGGGCTGAAGGTTCATGACTTGGGCCTGCCATGCTGGCCCTCTCCCCGGGCACACTGAGATGGCAATTGAGACTGGGCATAATGGCACGCCTGTAATCTCAGCTCTTGGGAGGCTGTAAATGGTTGGATCACTATGAGTCTGATCTAGTAGTGAGACCCTGAATACCCTATAGGACCTTCCTTAAAAAAAAAGACAACATAGTACTTGAAACTTTAGCCAGAGGAATAAGAAAACACAAAGAAATAAAAGGGAAAGCTATATGGGAAAGAATGAATTCAAACATCCTCATGTGCAGAAAATGTGATCCTTTACATAGAAGACCAATGATTTTTCACCAAAAGACTCTTAGAATAATAAATTCAGCAAAGCAGCAGGACACAAAATTAGCATAGAGAAATCAGTAGTGATCCACTACACCAATAAGAAATCCACAAAGAAAGAAATTAGGAAATGATATCATTCACACTAGCTTCTTCCAAAACTTACTTAGGATTTAATCTGTAAAGAAAATAAGCCTTATATAAAGAATACTATAGAATAGACCCAGAGCACAGGCCTGGTGAGTGACTGAGACCGGGGCCGCCAGATCCTAAACAGACCCAGAGCGCAGGCCCAGCGAGTGAGTGAGACGACCCAGGGCCCTCCGGATCCTGAATAGACCCAG
>NW_004524742.1:4470758-4472638 GCF_000260255.1 Octodon degus
TTTTTTATATAGTCCTGCATAACTATCATATTGAGAGCTCTTTATTGTTCATCCAGGAGCATACTGCAACTTCTCTTGCCTTTTGAATTATGCTCTTTGTTATTTCCTGTATGCTACTTCTGGAGATATTAAAATATTTCAAGTTTGAATAACTAAAAAAAATCTTAAATTCATTAAAATCCTAGCTTTCCATGCCAAAAAAATACTATAGAACTCTAAAAAGGAGATCAAAGAGGTCTTTAGAAAATGTATCCCTATTCCTTGACAGGTCTAAAAAATTTTGTTAAAATGATCATACTACCAAAAATGGTATACAGATCTAATGCTATCCTAATCAAAATTCCAACAGCATTCTTCATAAAACTAGAAGAAATACCTTTAAAATTCATAAAGGATCAAGAAAAACTCAGAATAATAAAAGCAATCCTTAACAAGAGTAAAATAGTGGTGCTGTCCAGATAGCTCAGTGGATTACAGTGCCTGCTTAGGCAGAGGCAGGGACCCGGGTTCAATTCCCAGACTATGGTGCCACCCCCACCTCTGGGGTGCCCTGAAACAGCTGTTGAGACTGAGCGTGGTGGCATGCACCTGTAATCCCAGTGCTTGGGAGGCCGAAAACAGGAGGATCACTACGAGTCTGATCTATGTAGTGAGACCTTGTAGACCGGTACTAAATACATTGTTTAAAAAAGAGAGTAAAACAATAGGCACCACAATCACAGATTTCAAGTTATATTACAATGCTTTGGTTAAAAAAACCCCCATGGTACTGGCACAAAAACAGACATCAGACATGTGGGTGAATGGAACAGAAAAGAAGCCACAGAAAAAAACCACAGGCACATTCAGCCATCTGATCTCTTACAAGGGGCCAAAAATATACACTGTTAAAAAAATAGTCTCTTTAACAAATGGTGCCAGAAAATGTTGCTATACACATATAAAAGGTTGAATTTAGATCCATATTTCTCACCATGAGATAAAATAAAACAAAAATGGAGCAAACATGTAATCTTAGTCTGGAAGACACAGGCATACACAAGGACTTTCTAAATATAGCCCCACAATTCACACAAAATAACATCAAGACTAAATCCATGGGATTACATCAAGTTAAAAATTTTCTGCACAGAAAAGGAAACAGCAAGCAGAGTGATGAGACAAACTATAGAATGGGCCAAATGTTTTCCACTGTACTCTATCTAGGATAAAGATAGCGAATAGCTGGGATATGTAAATAAACTGAATGAAATAAATCAGACTCACATATGTAAACATCATATCGTCTCCCTGGTGTGAGAATCTGAAAGAGTAAGCTCTAAAATGTACAACAGATATTGTGAATTGGGAAGAAGTTATTCAAAAGGAAAAAGAATTAAGATGGGGGAAAGCAGAAAGGACAAAAGGGAAAAGGGAAAAGATGCAAGTGAGCTACTCTTCACGTGTCTCTTAGCTCACTGGAAGGGAAGGCCTGCGCTATTAGCTGCAGAAAGCCTTATGCCCATAGCTTGTAGTCTAAGCAGCTACCTTAAAGAGAACCAGAAAAAGTAAATAAATCTGAAAGATACAATAGATACTGTGAAAGGAGAACCACCTGTTCATTGGGAAGAAAAAACTGGGATGAGGAAAAGGACAAAATAAAGAAGGAAAAAGATACGTTCATAGATATGCAGGATAGTTTGGATAATTGTCCTAACAATTTCTGCTAGTCTGTTGAAAGGAGAAGTTACTGCTTATTTTATTCTTTTGAATTTCTTATAACTTTTTTTTACCAATTTTTCAGATTTATATCTTGTAACCTAAACAACCAATTTGAAGATAACATTATGTAGCACAACAACTATTGTTGAATTCCTATTACTTTGTTTGATAAAATTTTG
>NW_004524742.1:4474343-4500814 GCF_000260255.1 Octodon degus
ATTTAAAGTTTAACATATCAATACTTGATGGAAAATACCTGTTTCATATTATGTCTGAGATGTTTGATATTCAGACAGTGAGGGAATGTGCTGATAATCATAGGGAACTGTTGAACATTTTGTATGACTGAAATTTATAGCCACTGAATAGCAACTCTCCAATTGTCCATTACCCTAACCCCTGGCAATCACTACTCTACTTTGCTCCTTTCTGTTTATTTTTTAGCTATGATCCCTACATTATACAGTATTTGTTGTTCTGTGACTGGGTTATTTTCATTTAACATAATGTAATAAGAACCAATGTATATTGTGGTAAATGGCAGGATACCCTTCTTTTTATTGATAAGTAATATTTTCTTGTCGGTAGGCCGGTTAACCTGACTTGTCCACTTTGCTGGATTATGAGCCTGCTAGAGAACAGACAAGATCATGAGTACACTCTGCATTCACCAGCAAATTAATTCCCTGATATTTTCCAGTAGAATGTGCTGTGAGGAGGGACCCTGCTGGTGCTGTGTCATGAGCAACGTCTCTGGAGGGCATATCACCTGCTGGAGCCCTGACGACTTCATGGCTGAGTGGGCTTTCAGGAGCCAATGGGAAGCAGGGGAACAGGACCACAGAAGGGTGACCTTGGGCCTGGATCAAGGCCTTGCTCCCTCCCTCCGAACCTGCAGTTTCCAGTCACCAAGAGTCACACAGCTTTTGTCTGCCACAACCTTCTGCCATGATCTCTACACTGCAGAACCAACTGACCATGTACTGGAACCTCTGAAACCACGAGCTAAAATAAACAACGTCTCCAAGGAGCTATGTCAGATGTTTTGCCCCAGCAAAGGAAATGCTCACTAACACAGTTCACACAGCATTTTTCTGAGTTTATTGAGCATCTTTATGCCATTTTTTGAACTTTTTATCAAGTAGCTTATATATGCCTGTTTCTACAGTGTTGATTTCTGATCTTTTTATGTTTGATTCCTGCTTCTTTGTTTCTTGCTGTGCCTTAGTTTTTGTTGGATTGGCACACTCATAAAACAGCCACATTTTCTACTCTTTATAGACTGTTTTCATAGAGAAAAAGATTTGCTGAACACCATGTTGATTGGGGTTTCTCAAGCCTTTCTGGTGGAATAACTCTCTGGACTCAGAGTGTCCAATTAGAAAAGTTTTGTTTGCTTCTTTTATCAGGAGCTCATCATTCGCTATTGTCTGTCTACTCTGTCTGTCTGTAATTCAGTTACTTGGTTGTCTGGCCATCAATTAATTGAAGATATGAAAATAGGTCTAGCTCATTTATCAAGAAGCTGGAGCATGACAGGTCCCATGAACACAAGTCAAGTAAGAAAGGAATGAACCCACTGGGAAACCCTGAGGAAAGTCAGAGCTTTGCATGAGAACTCTCCTCTCCTCTCTGTGACTCCTGAGGGAGAATCCATTGAGATACAGTGGACTCCACTGTACCACAGGAGCTGCAGCATAAGTAAGCCACCACATCAGCAGCTCTGGCTTGTCCTCAGTGTTCCCATGCACCATGCACCAGAAGTGAGCTAGGTCCCCTTAACTCTCCCAGTCAGGGAAGACGGAAACCAGTCCCATGGGAGCCCTCTCAAAGTCCTCAGGGGATCAAACTCATGCCTCAAGTTTCCGTAAGTCAGGGCTACAGGCTTACCCCTCATACTCCATAGTGAGGCTGGGGAGGGAAAAGGAGGACATCTCTTTCTCCTGGCACCAAGATTCAGATACACCACAAACAAGTCCCCACAGTGCCTCCTATGGCAGTAGTGAGATTACACGCAGATTGAGTCAGGAACAAGGCAGCCTTCACTGGAGAGAGTATGGTTTCCTTCTCTCAGCTGGAGGACAATACTGAACCAATTACAAGGATAAGATTTAGGAATAATGCAAGGGTAGAAGAAAGAGCAAAATACCGCCCCCCCACGCATACACACAAGACTTATGAAGAGACCAAGCATACACTCACCCTGCATCAACTCTGATATTTCTCTATTTGGTCAAAGACTGGCCAAGTAGAGTGTGAGGAGAAAGTGCTAGTGTCGGGGAGGAAAGTGAAACTTGATGACCAAACGGGAGAGAAAGGAAGAGGCTTTATGGACACTTCCACCATATTTTATGAGGTTTCTTATGCCTCTCAGCTAACTTGACCCTAGTGTCACAGGCTAGAATAATGAAAGTTCCTCTACCAAACACACTTTTGTCAAATAACTACCGTGTCAAATGACTACACAGTCAAACAATTAAAGATGAGTACATTTCTGCCTGTGGAGAGTCCTCCAGTTCTCTTTTCCTATGTTTTATCTTTTCCTTCTTTGCAGATTTATTTTTAATTATAAAAATGGTTGTTGCATATTTTAAAATGCAAACAAATGATTCAGAATGAAAAAAAAAAAAAAAAAAAAAAAAAAAACAGCCGAATTACTTTTTACTCTCATCCTCCAATTTTATTCCCAGTTACTCTCCATAGTACTCGAGGGCTTTCTCCCTCCAGACCTAAAAACATGCGCATAACCAAATGCATGTAAAGTGTTGTGTTCATGAAAATAAGCAATCTATACATTTTGTACTCCAAGATTTTTCTGCAATATTTCTGTTATTTGACAATGAAGTTTTGACATCTTTCATGCTAGTGTAAGCAAAAGCCACTTGTAAATAATTAAGTGGATTTTTACACATTTCATTTAAGTATTGTCCTAGTAAAAGACATGTAGTGATTTCCAAAATTTTATTCAAGTAGTAGTAAGAATGCTGCAACAACCATCCATGGAGATACTTGTTAAGTTGTTTGAGTTGTATTTCTACAGAATAGTTATAACAACCTCCAAATGTATGCCCATTTTAAAATTCGTTAAATATTACCAAAGTAAAATAAATATTATCAGTGACTGTTTCCCTTTTACCACACCCATTATAGGTATTAGCAGTTTTAAGATGTTATATAAAAATATGTAAAATGTTTTTCACTATTTTATTTTGTGTTTTAATGACTTAACAGTAAGATTAAAGACTTGGTTTATTGGTCATATGTTATGATGACTTGTCTTTATTTCCTTCTCACTACAAGTCTTCTATATTCTCTAATTTATTATTATTTTTATGTTCTCTAATCACTGTTTTAAGTTGATATAATACACAGAACTTTAGGTGAGCACAAGGGAGGAGGATTTTACTGTAACTCTGGGAAGGATCAAGGACTGTGATCTTCTGTACGTCCGCCAATTCAAACACAGCGCTGTGAATGGGGGCAGTGGGCCCTGCAGTATCGCAAGCTTTTACCCTTCAGTGGCCCCTGCGGACTTCTAGAGTGGCAGCGGTGCTCCTTGCTCGAGTCCTGGAAGGGCAGCCGTGCTACTGCTGAGGCAGGGCAGCGAGAGGTGCGAAGGAGAACACTTGCTTCTGTTATCACAGTTCTCGTGCTCTACCTTTGTGACCAAATCTCACAACCTCTGTACCTTACATATATAGCTACTGTCCAAGAAATGTACCTTTAAGTTTTGTAGCTAAGTATCTGGGAAGAAAGCTCGAAGGACAACAAAAGGAGAGTAAATAAAAGTGATGAAGAAAACAAATGAGAAAAGAAGAGTAAAAATTTAGAATGCAACAAAATATTTTTTGTAAGACACTTCATTAGTTATTTACATTAACTTTGCTTAGAAAATAATTATTTAGAGTCACATAAAGTTTCAAATAATCAAAACTTAAATTTAGGCTGAACCTTCCAGTAACTGAAAACTCTGCTAGCTTTTCATCTATTACATTAAATGCATTATTAGTAAGCTAACTTGTAGACAGAGTGATTCTCAAAAACCCCATATAGCAAGACAAATTAATATTGGTTATTTACTGTCCAAAATCTATTAATTTATCTAACACTTGCTAAGCTTAAAGGAAATAAAGTTCACATGATTATGCTGTCTGTCTGTCTGTCTGTCTGTCTGTATTTATTTATTTATTTATTTTTGTCCTGGAGCTCAAGCTCAGGACCTTGTGCTTGGCAGACAGGCACTTAGACCACTGACCTAGCTCCCTGGCCCTGTATTTATACATTTATTGATGGGACATTTTGGACTGGTGGCCATAATGATTATCTGTTGCCTGAGACAATCATAGGTATAAGAATATATGGATATAGCTCTGTTCAGCGGAAGATCAAGTCCTACTTTAAAGGTGAAATTAGATAAATAACTGGCAGAGTGGAGTTACTGTTCATCATGATCAGTAACATACAGAGTTTGTAACTGTTCTTAAGTGTATGATCCCTGAAAACTTCAACTCACTCAGAGAAGAAGTTTTGGATGAGCCAAGTGTTTCTGGCACAATGTTTCTACCCCAAAGACTTATATTCAGTGCCTTCTTCCTAAAATAAAAATCCAAAATCTTTTCCTCCTTTTCACGGAGAAAGTTGAGAAGTAGGCTTTCCGATGATGATCCTGAGGGTGCTGCAGTGCTTGCTCCTGCTATCCGCATGGAAGGGGCTATTTCTAGTCCTCATAGCTCTCTATGATGCTGAAGGCGCATCCAGGTAGCAGGCCCATGAGATTCCACACTGCGAAGACCGCCAGCTGGCTGGTCCATCCCGTGCAGCTTCTGCATGCTGGCAGGGTTCCTGACTATGACTCAAGTTAATGGCTTTCCACGTTATGCAGAGCCAGCAGGCAGGACACATGCCTGAAGCTCCCTATGTAACTTCACTCTACACAGGTGCTTGGGGAAAGTGCCTGCGCCAGGCTTTTCAGGGAAGGTATTTCAGAAATATTAACTGAACGGTATGAGTAGGTCTAGGACTCTGTTTAGCCAATATGCAATCTACTTAATTGGATTTTGGAGTTATTGAACTCTTAGCAATCAAAAAGATCTGTAAATTTTGCCCAATTTATTCCTTTGCCTTTGGGTTGGACCAGAGCCTGCATACTTAAGTACAGGTCTTATTTGAGAAGAACATGCACACTGTAAGGGGTTACTAAGGTCCTGTTTGTATAATGTACATACATTTGCTTTATTCTAAGGAAACACAGGCTTAACTCAGCTGACTGTAAACACAAATGAAACCTGTCTCACACCTAATCTGTGACTCCTCTTCATAACCACTCTTCACTCCTCTTTGTCCTCATGGACCTCACTTGATTTGTAATAACCCTCAAAATCACCTCTAGCACTAAGTGACTTTTAGTACTGAAATGCTGCATGTTATGTCTGACTCAAATTCCTTCTGTTCCCACCCCGTGCCACCTTCTCTTCTTCACAGCACAGGCAGACAACAGCTGCTCACCATCCCTAACACTGAGTTCCTTCATAAATCTCAACTCATTCTTAACAAGAAACACTTGCAATCAAACCTTTAGGAATCAGTTTTTGAGGAATGCTAGCAAGCACTCAGTTCATCTCATCCCTATCTGGAGCCATGGCAACACAAGGCCTTCGCCTAGGTATAATTGCAGTCTGGGGAGAATACAGTTTGGGCAGCATTCCCCTGACCTACATGCTGACCTTGTGCAGGAGCAAATTCACAGGCTGCATTAAACCCTAGTAGAAATGCCCAGTTGGAGGCAACACCTTCCCAGACTCTTGCCCCATGCCAGGACTAGGGCCCATTACACATGCGTACTATGACACTGCCCAAGGAGTTCACAGAATGCATTCTGGGGGAACAGCCAGGCCCACACCCCACTGTCTAAAACTATACCAGTACATACAAATTATTATTTCTCAGTGTTGACGATTAAAAAATCTCCTGCCTTTCTAAATAAGAATTAAGACAAAAATGAGAAAACAGATTTGCTACCCTGGAAAAACCATATCCTAACCACTCAGCTAGGAAAAAATCCTGCTTGATGGACTGAGAAAGAATTCTTGCCATGTCTGAGGGGAATTTTACATGTACAGAAAGTCTATATATATATATATCTTTAATTTTTTTCCTGTATTTGGCAACTGGGTCAAAAGTAAAAAGAAAAATAAATGATTCCAAATAGACTGTAAATGTTGGAAACATGCTCAGCTGAGTGATTTTGGCATAGTTACAAAATTAAGATTAACATAGATGACTTCTGAAGTTGAAAAGATTCATTTTTATAATCTGTCTCAAATTAAAAAGATTAACTGCCATATCTGCACTTTTCTAGACACTAAACATCAAACTTACACTAGATTAAGTCAATATTTTATTCTTCACCTTAGTTCTTGCATTTGAAGTTTTTCAGTTTCAGTTACAGGATTTCTATCTCCTTGATGTCTGCTTTATCAGAGATCCTGGACAATAGGCCTCATGCTTATTTAGTCACATGTGTTACCACCCATGAACATTTTTTGGTTTTTCACTGTAGGCAAACATATAAGGTGCAATCTCTCTGTTCAGATTGATTGCAGTGAGGTAGCTTATGGTTGCAGACTTTACATGCACACACACACACACAGACACACACACACACATGCACAGTACACATGCATGATCATGCAAAAATAAGTAAAAACTTAAGGACCCACATATGTGGGTGGACATTTACTTGCATGGCAATAGCATGTATCACATGTGCACATGTTCTCTACTCTGACCTCAGTAGAACAAATGGGTATGTGGTTTGCCTGTCACAGTAAGATTGAATGACATGGTAGAGAATACACAGAAGACATTTGACAATTTGATTCTCCCCAAGTAAAATTCTAGAAAATACCTCTACTTTCATCTTCCAGACTGCTGGTACCCTTGCTTTCTGTCTTTCACATGAACACTCCCATTCCCACTACTTTTCCAAAGTACAGACATTAAGAAGTTGACACAGGGCCAGCGAAACAGCTCAGCAGACTAAGTGCTTGCTTAGGTAAGTGCAGGGGCCAGGGTTCAATTCCTGGGCATGCCATGCTGGCCCCAACCCTGGGTGTGCTGAGGCAGTGATGGAGTCTGGGCATAGTGGCACATGCCTGTAATTCCCAACACTAGGGAGGCAGAAAACAGGAGGATCACTGCGAGTTCAAGCTGCATAGTGAGACCCTGCACATACACACAAAAAGAAACTGACATAAAGCATATATATTACTGATGGCATGCCTGCCTTCTTATTAAAAAGATTAAGTAATCTTTTGCATTTCTAAGTTATAGGCTTCCAAATGGATTGAAGTATTTTCCTAATGACTGCTGCATTTATCTTTAAGATATTATTAATGACTAGATTGGAAAGTGGGTAGAATCCTGTGTCAGAGGTATAGAAATCTGTGCACTTATCCAAAAGGGCAACAAGCCCTGATGACAGAGCTGCTGCTTATGGCTGGCAGGATTTACTCTAGTTACTCCAAATCAAAAATATAAATTAGTATAATCTCAAATGAGGCTGGATTAAAAACAGCACCTTTTGGAGAAGAAAGATGGAAAATCAAGGAGCACATAGGTTAATTGTTTTAGTCTTATGTCACCTATTCATATAGCCCAAACTGAAAATTATTGTTTCAAAATGAAAATCTCATTTGGAAAATAGAGTTAGAGGGGCCAGGGAGATGGCTCAGTAGAATAAGCACTTGCCTGGCAAGCACAAGGGTCTGAGTTCAATCCCCAGTTCTGCCAAAAAAAAAAAAAAAAAAAAAGAATCAGAATTTTCTCAAAAAAGAAATTCCAAGAAATGATGAAAATGCAAGACAATGAAGCATGGTAGCCTATGGATACAAGCTTTATACATGTATATGTGCACACATGCACACACATATACACATACACACACGCACAGACACATACACGCGCACATGCATTCATCAGAGGGAACCCAATATAATGAAAAGCTATGGCTACTCATGTGACCTCCCTACCATCTCTTGTATGGTCATGATTAAAGAATGGACAGATAAGTTATTGTTCTTCTTAGTCAATGGCAGGAGCAGGCACCAGCTGGAGGGCGAGGCAGAACCATCTTGCTCTCTTTCCTCAGCAAGGATGGGCACTTCCTTGAACACGTGCAAGTGTTCCTTGGCAAGGGCCCAGGAAAGTAAGTGCTGACTCAGACTCCTTGCTCCCCTGCATCCCCCCGTGTCCCGCCCCCTGCCATGCCTTGGCATCGTACCCGGAGAAGATGGTTGGCTGGCTCCATGGTGCCATCTCATGAAATGTCATCTGACTTGGTGTAAACAAGCCCGAGCTGCTGATGGCCAGCGTGGCTGGTATGCTTCTGGGTAAAGGCCTCTCTCAACTGGCCTGATAATGCCATTAAAATAAGCTTTCCACACATAGCCTGATAATCTGTCCCATTAAATGTTTCAAGAGTAACTAAGCTTCACTGTTCTGTCAAACTGTTAAGTCTGAATCTCTTCCATGGCCTTATTTTCGGGGACACATAAAATCGCTCTGATGAAGTTTACTTAAGGATTTCGGCTCTTCACCAAGAAATGTGAAAAGGCGGATTGTCGTTCTGTTCTGAGTCTGAGAACATATTTGGCACCCCATCTCTTACTGATGAGACAGAAAACCTTTTATTGGTTTTTCAGGCTGATGAATTCTATTCAGAAAGCAAACTCAGAGGCCATGGCAGGTGAAGGCTGTGGCTGCGCAGGGCGGTGCAGTCAGAGTGGGGAAGGAGACCCTCGTGACAGCTCCCAAGATGTTGTGCCAGGCACACAGGGAAGGTTCAGAGCAAAACTACCCACATTTCCCAATTGCTCACCAATCTGGAGAGAAAACTGACCAAGAAAACACAACATATTCATTGCACTGTCCTCATACCGGACAAAAGTACAAAAGCACAGTCCTGCTGAGGGTTTGATTTTTAATTTCTAGACTGAAAAATCAGGAGAAAATAATTTTTTGCTGGTGTAAGTCATCGGTGTCACAGTCTATTAATTTAGTCCTAGGAAACTAATAGAGGACCTGACACTTTTATATTTCCAATAAGCCTCTAGGTGACACAGTACTGATCCATGGACCACACTTTGAATAGCAAGGTGACTACAAAAGAATGCATCATCTTGTTTCCTCTAACTGGCACTTAGAATAGTGGCTGATATATAGCTGCATAATCCTTGATTATCAAAGTATTTTTTTTCTTCTAGTTAACTAGTTAGAAATGTAAGGGCTGGCGAGATAGGTCAGGGGACTAAGAGCCTGCTTAGGCAAGCACAGGGACTAGGTTTCGATCCCAGGCACCATAGGTTGTGCCAGTCCTGCCTCCAGGTGGGCTAGGTCAGCTAAGTCTGCCACTGAGATCAGGTGTGTGGTGGCACGCTGCTGTAATCCCAGCACTGGGGAGGCTGAACAAAGGAGGATCTGAGCTGCATAGTGAGACCCTATACCAAATACATTAAAACACTGAGAAAGAAATGTGCCTATTTCTCTATCAGTCTCCATAGAATTATCTTCCAATGCTAAGCACTTGGTCGTGAGTACTCAGGATCACAGGTAACTTACTCACAAGGCCAGTCCCAAGCATACAAGCAGCCACACTGCCCTTTCAAAAGCGTCTAAGGAACAAAGATTGCATGACCTTTGGACTTCCTGCCTTGTCTATGCAACTGTTTATCTAATAATAATATCTTGAAGTCAGTCTCATTCATATATATGCTCATAGTGGCTCCAACAAGGCTTTTATTTCCAAAATTTAGAGCATTAGGCTTTGGAAAAGAACACATGCTAATAATTACTCCAAGCTGGTTAGAGATAATGGGCAACAGAGAGTTATTATCCTCAGTGTCATCGTATGTCTTTGATATGATAATCGCAGCATTCAAGATATCAGGAATGATGGATGGCCTTTGAGTTAGAGAGTATGCTTGATGCCAATTCAGTGGTTCATTTCCACTGCTGCACGGATAGTGACGAGGTAGTGACAGTGAGCACTTCCAGCTTCAGGCTCCTGAGCCACTAGATGGCTACAGCTGGGGTGGAGCTCAAAGGGCATGGATCCTGCTTTGAAGACACCTAGGTAACTCTATTCTCCTTTTATAGAATTGCACATATACCTCACCTACAGCAGTCTCTCATGTCGTCTTAATGTACCCCAATTGCTGCAATGTACACTGTTTACAACACAAGTCAATCTCCTCTATTAAATTTTTAAAGAACAACTACTGATACAAGAACCCCATTGTTTTTAATAGGCTGAGTTCCTTTCACACACATAAAGTGAAGATTCCAGAAAGTGTTAGTAATAGAGGAAAGATGAAACAGTATTGCATATACATATTTTAGCTCCTGCACTATGTGCTTGGGTATTATAATCAATGGAATAATTCATTACATTGAATTACCCTGCTTACTACTTTTTTTGGAGGTTTTTTTTTTTTTGGAAGGGGAACTGGGGATTGAACTCAGGCCCTTGCACTTGCCAGGGAAGCACTTATTCCATTAAGCCATCTCCCTGGTCCCATTGTATATACATATTTTAGAATAGCTACAAGAGTCAGGTAGGGTTTGTACATAGCCCAACACATTTCCCCTATAATTAGGCTTATTACCTTCCATATTCTCACTGAACAGCTGGTAGGGCTAGTGAGCACATTTACTGTCCTTCAGTCTCTAAAGGAAAGGAATAGGACAAGGATTCAAACTATCTGCTCACTATATCCCTAAAAAGTGAGCTCCTACTCTACCCTGAGTAGACTCAAAAGGAGACATCCCCTGAGGATCTCTTACAAGGACAAGAGTGCTAACACTTGATTAGGCAAAGTGTCACTTGCCTGTGCTCATATCACCTGGGAGGCTGAGGTAGATGGATTTCCACAAGTTTGAGGCCAGCCTGGGCTACATGTGAACTCAAGACCAGTCTATCCTACAAAGCGAGACACTGTATCAAAAACCAAACATTCAGGAGGCATTTTGTCCAGAGTCAGTCAGGTGTCTGAATGTCAGTCTTGTGTTCCAGTCCTTGAAATACATCTCATTCCATCAGAGAAGTACATTTCTTAACTGTTCATGCTGCCATAAGGTTACTGCCCTTAAAATGTGAAAATAAAATGACATTGAGTTTCAGTGTAGCATAATAAAGGCCTTTCTACTTCCTTTTTTCCTATAAAATAGGCCCAAAATGATGAGGCTGAGGACCTGAAACAAAATCTCCCTTACAAGCTAGGGAAGGCCCACATATACAAGAAGCCCCACATAAGGGGATACCTCAAAGTTGATTTATGAAGCATGTAGGCAGTGATGTACAACCCATCTACTATGATCAGGAGGGATAGTTTCTAGAAAAATTAAAGCAGAAAAAGTCAACTCAAGGACACCAGGCAGGCACAGAAGAGGGTCGGGCCAAATACCTGGATACGGGGATCACTCAAACTGCAATTTTATTCCTAAACTTTGAAAAACTGTGGAAAACCATTTAAATGTACCTCTATATACTTCTATACACTTTAAATATGATAAAAATAAAATGTGCATTCAGTTTCTTTCTAAGATTTCATCATAAATCATAACAAAATTTAATCACCTTTTGAGATAATTGTCTTTTTCTTTAGTCTGTTAAAAATCTATTAACTTATAAAACCATTTACTAATTTTGAATCCAGTGTTTCTTTCTGGAATAAATCCCACTGAATCATCAAACATTTTTAAAATTTGCTAGATGTCTGGTAATATTCTAGTTACAATTTCCTAGCTATTAGAAAAACTGGCCCATAATTTCTCTTTCACTTCCTGTCTCTGGTAGTACTCTCAGTGTTACATACGTTGGCCATGAGTTTAACACAACATTTTGTGCAAGCTAAGTTTTGTGTAATAAAGTCTCAACCTGGTACATTCTTTGTGTGACAATTTTATACTACAAATACTGATCTGATTTCTGTAGTATTTGTAGAACCATCCAGGTGTTCTGGTTCTTCTAGACTCTTAATAATTTATATTTTTCTAAAAAGTTATTTCATGTTTTTTCACTTAATGTCAAAAGCTTGTTCATGGTATTAGCATACAGATTTCTATTGTATTTACTTTTGTCTTTCTGATATTTTGCCTGTTTTTTGGATTGCCCAATCTTGCTAAAAATTTTGAGTATTGTTGTTTTGAAAGAAACTTATCTGTTTGATCTTCTGTATTACATTGAAAATTTCCATCCTCATCTCATTTTTTTTGGATGACTAATCTTTTTTACTAGCGCACATTTGTAGTACTAATTATTAAGCTGACCTATATGAAATTGTAAGTATTTGGACATACTTAACCTGAAAAATGACTTTTTTCTTATTCAACCTAAATTTTTCTTCTAATTTCTTACTCTTTCTACTTATTAATGTTTGGAACTTTAACTTATTTTTTATTTTTTTCTTTTCTAATTTAGATACTTATGATCACACATTTTAGGTACATCTTACGAGTCTTCACTAGATTTCTGTTATAAATGCCTTCTGAGTTCCATTATAATTAATTTCTCAACCCATGACTTTATTTGCACGTGTGATTATAAGCACTTGCCTGGCAATCCCCAGTTCCACCAAAAAAAAAAAAAAAAGAAAAAAAAGAGTTGTAGAACTTTTAAAGCCTTTTAATACTGAGTGACTTTTTGAATTACATTCATGTTATTATAATAAAATTTAATAAAATGTGATAGCTAATTCATTCTAATTATTTATTTATTTATTTATTTATTTTTGTTTATTTATTTATTTTTTTTTTCGGTACTGGGGATTGAACCATTTCCTTGCACTTGCCAGCCAAGTGCTTATTCTATAGAGTTAATTCCCCAGCCCCCACAAAGTGCAAAGGTAAGTAATGTACTTTTTATCAATTTTTAATTTTTTTTCCTTATATGTGGTCTATTCACAGGTAATCTAATCAGATGCATGTCTGGATTTATTTTTAGCACTCTCTGATAATTCAAAATGTAGCAAGACTAAAAACCTGTACTTGAAACAAAATTAATGTTTGTTGAGTGCTGGGCACTAGTCTAAGTGTTCTGTGATGTCCTGTAATCTTCCTAATGAATTATGATAGGGATATGTATTATTACCTCTCTGTCTCAGATTTTCAAAATTTGAGTGTTAAGGAAGTGTAAAACTTGCCTACAGACCCACGAATGCAGGCGAAGGCCAGCGCTAAGATTTCCGTCTGAGTTCGTCTCAATTACAAGGCCTGGGGTCTCCACCCCGCTGCCCATTTGTTCCGGCATGCAGGGAGGAGCGGCAGGAAGGAAGCACAGCACATGTTGGTCTCATTCTGGGATCAGTCAGGATTCCATCACACAAGCCCAATCACTAGGATGCAGAGGGATTTGTTAAAGGGACTCGATCTGACGCAACCTTGGACCAGGTTTTGTTCTCTTTGTCTGGTTGTTGTCTTTGTGTCTGATGTTGGAGTTAGAAGTTCACAAAACATAGGACAGGCAAGGGAAGATGGGTGGGGATGAGTGAGACAGATCCACTGGAAACCCACAATCATAAGCTGAAGGGAGGTGTGAAACCCACCTCAGTTTTTCTTGCATCTGAGCTAGTGATGAGAACATTTCCCAGAAGCTGGAAATTTTGTCGCAGAGCTAAGCGTGCACACCTGGCCTAGGACTTGGAGAGGTGAAGCAAAGAGCTAACCAGGCAGAGTGGTTGCTGAGGCCTACCTGCCAGCTCCTCCCAGCAAGGCGAGTGAGCAGATCAGTGACGATGTGTGTGAGCCACAGCGCGCAGCACGGCTCCCCTAGCTTCTGCCCTCCTAGCCTCTCACAAGAAGCTCTCACCTTGCCAGGGCTGACCAGAAACATACAGGGAAGGAAATTCCAGGAAACATAATGCAAGCCAGCCAAACCACAAAGACACCAAAGATCTACTGTTTGACAGATATAAAAAATGAGTGTCCAAAGATGTCATGTGATATGTCTAAGATCCCTCAAAGAGTGGGGAATAAAGTAATCATATTAACTTCCTGTGTGTTTTCTTTCTCCCTTCACAAGACAACATATAGGTTTCACTTACTTGAATAACGAGTCTAGCTTGGCAATGGATTCTTTTTTTTTTTCTTATTTTCCCCATAATTTTACTGAGAGACAAATTGCAATGAGACAGTTTCAAATCAAATTTGTAGGACAGTTTTAATAATTAACACATTGCATACTCTCTTCCTAGTGTTTATTTGCTGTACAAGATGCAGACATGATATCCTATTTACAAACACTATTAGAACAAATCCCTCTATTCATTAAGAGAATGTAACTATATATCTATCCTAAGCATTTTGAATACACAGATACAAAATGGACATTCATCTGTATCCTCTTTTTTGTTTAGTTCCGTCATTTGAATATTATAGGTGTGTTAACTCAGCAAAATGTGCTAAAAGAGTCCAGTAGTCCATAATAGTATTGGGTCTTCCACTTGACTGGCAGTGTCAGAAATTGTTGACCTGAGTCCCCTACAGCTCAACATAACAGCATGGCTTTACTTCTTATACTTCATTTTTATACTTTTCTGCTGGATGGTTAAGACCAAGATAAAGCAAGACCTATGCAACAGGAGTTGTAGCTTTTGGATCTGATAAGGTCAGTGAAATCCCCTCAGGATTTATCCTGAGATCCTGTACCTCAGATTGTAGATCCTTTGTCAGTGTCAGCCATGTGGATGAGTTATGGCCATTGCCTGGCCAATGTGCTCTCTGTGAAAGCCTGAGAGAATGTTTTCTCTCCATGTGACTCTCCTTAGGCACATTCTACATCATTGATTACTTTCTTCTTTGGCCCCATAATGTCCTTGATCAGAAAATTTGGGACACTACTGAGTTACATGATGTTACAGTACAAGTTCTCATATGTCCTGAGTCTTAATTGACCTTGCAAGGCTAGGGCCAAAATGTCGGCTTTCCTTGTGGCCCTCCTTTTTCTCTAATTTTAGTCTGCAAACTTAGGTTGTTAACCATCCAGAAGACAAGCTTATTGTTATTACCATACAACCTAGGCTGTTAAGCTTAACCTCACTATCTGTCTGAATATCAAACATCTTAGGCATAGCATGGAACAGGTACTTTTCATCAAGTATTGATATGTTGAACTTTAAGTCCCTACAGAATAGGATGAAAAATCATTTAAAAGATTAAAATATATTTTAAAAATAGGTATAAAGAATTATATAATTCTTACGTTTACACATAAGTCCAGAAATATAACCATATACAACCTTGCAGCACGACAGTCCCGCAACATTCCTTTTCCTGTCTCCTGCCTTCATTCACCACCCCCTTCTTTTTGAGCAATCATCTACCTGAGAGACAGCACAGCAGCAACTGGCATGTCATAACAGCGCATATTCAGAAGACCAGAATGACAGGCACTCCAAGCATGAAACTACTATTATAAATTGCCATCTTCAGTGCAGTTGCTTAGTTCACAGTTGTCTCTATATATAGTTAGTCAGGGTGAGAGTCATTCCAATTACCAGCTAGATTCAAAAATCTTCTGAAGATTCTCAGGATCATTGCCTTACCCCGCTTCTACATATAACTGTATGGCTTGCCCCTGTCATGTTTCCTAGCTCTTCTCTTTGCTCTCTTTTCATTGTCTAGTACTCAAGTTCTTGCTTTCCTTTTAGTTGTATTATCCCTTTGTATTTGTATTTCTTCTTTTGAGTTCTTATACTAGGGAAACTATCCATACTTACACATGTGTGTCTGGTTTATTTCACTTATGAGTATATCTTTAAGTGGCATCCACTTAAATATAAAGGCTTTGAGTTTATTATTTTTTATAGCTGAGTAATTCTCCATTGTATAAAAATATCACATCTTTTTCATCCATTCCTCAGGTGAAAATTCATTCTATTTAATTGTCATTAGTAAAACCAACCTGAGATAATACCACACTTAAATAATCTGACCACTGCCAAGGCATCTATTCTATACCATTTATATTTATTTAAATCCTAGTATATTCTACAACAATTTAAGGAGGACAACACAGGTTACCATGACAGCTGCATAAAAAATAGAAGTACAAAATGAAGGCACATGTAGTTATCTTTTTGTCCCTTGCATGGTTTTCTTTTGCCATATACTCAGCGCATTCACCTCTAAGTACCTGACCAAAATTTATTTACCTTATTGAATTATTGCACCCCTTTGGTGTACGCATGACACATGACAAAATGGGTTTTAATTAGCCTTCTTGGGTGATGGAGTTTCCACTGAATGAGGAATAAAGCTTCTGCGGATAATCCAACCTTCTGCTTTCTCTGGGGATGCTAGAGAAGGTTCATCATTCTCACCCTCATAGGGCTGAACATTTTAGATAGGGCATTTTATGTTAATCCTTATGGCCACCTTCCTGTACTGTTCATAATTTTTTGACTTTTTTTTTTTCAGGATCTACAGAGTCTCACTCACAGATTAGATGTGTAGTGAACCTCCTGTTTTTCAGCCTCCCAAGTGCTGGGTTTACAGGCACCCGACACACCTCCCAGTCTCAGCCTGTGCGTGGGGGGCAGGGCGGTGCTACAGGCTTGAGAATCAAACCCCCAGCCCCTGCCTAAGAAGGCACATTAATCCCTGGAGATATTTACACCCCCTTTTCACTTTTTAAAAAACTCTCTTTAAAAAATGAAGTAGGCACACATGAGGGGCTGGGAGCAAGGGGCCCTAGGAAGACAGAGGGATTTGCCCCACAGACAAAAGGATGCCTGCTGTCCCTCTGGGCTTGGACTCTCACCTTGCATGCCTGGCCAAGTTGCAGTGCAGTTGCTGGAGGCAGTGGACAGCTGGAACTCTGAGTCCGGCTGCTGTTTCAGAGCCATCCCTTGCTCCATTTTCTGAGATCCACACCAAGACTTCAGCTGCTAGGCGGCGAGTCACCACCACCTTTTCCGTGTGCTTTGATCTCAGAGCACGTGGATTCCACAGGTGAGGACTGAACATGGCACCCCAACGGGACTGAGTTTTGGGGTCTTTTGGAATGTCAGGGGACCCAGCTTCTCTATATTTTACTAAAGCACTCTAGACGTGGTATGCTTTGGAGAACTTTGCCATTATGTTCTGAATCCCATTCTTCTCTAAGCAACCATCTCAGCTTTTCATTTTTTCCATTAGGAGGGTGATTAGAGTACAGCATGATTTATTTATAACAAGCCACAGCTCTAGCAACGTGGCCTTCCATTGGCTTCATTTTAAATAAGTCTTTCTTTGCTAATTAGTGTGCCTTAGTTCAGTGTGGCAAATAACATTTATGTTCTGAGTTGGACAGGGAAAAAGAGAACCATATCCAAAGTGAGAGATTTAAAAATCTTCAAAATAAGAATGCAAGGAACATCTGAGAGTAAACCTTAGAAATTTGTTTTTGTGTTTCTCTTAAACCAAGGAAGTTGGTTAGAGAGTCTACAATAGAGTAAAAAGTGATGTGATAATTAGGTAATGAATTAGCCCCCTGGTACTTGCAGCTTCCTACTACTTTTAAAGACCCCTTTCTTGCTTCCTAGGACCATGGTGGTGACCTGTGGCAGGTGTGTCACAGCCAGATGTTTGTTACCACTGAAAGTTCTAAAAGGTTCGCCACCACTGTCCTAGGATACTTGGTGCATGCAAAATGCCTCAGTGTGACTAATAAGGTACCTAGCATAAAAGTTAATTAATGAAAATGAAAACACTAAAACTCAGGTTATTTAGTAACCAGAGCCTGGAGCCAGATCCCAATTAAACCACATTTGTAGCGAAGGAAGGGATCAAAATGCCCAATAGGTTCCATCTGGCTACTTCTGTGGGTTAAAGTAGAGCCTCCTGTCCACACCAAGTTAGCTCTTGCACCTTCTTTCCACTGCAGTGAGGACCTGAACCAGTCTTCCTCGGGGAGGCCCTGGGGAGCACCAGGCTCCTCCCGCCACATGGAATGGGCCTGGCAGCTAGGGAATCCAGCTGGAGAACAGCTCTCCCTAGCCCAGGTCCGCGGGCTGTCGCTCACTCCAGTGGAGGCCCTGACACTCCAGTCTCATTTGTGTCCCACAGAGGAGATCTGATACCAGTCCTGGCGGAGCAGCGACTTTTCGTAACTTCTGGCAGGGGCCTCGCTGACCCGTAACACCGCTGTTCACATGATTTCTTCTCATACTGTCTTTGTAAATTGACCATGGATAACCTTGCTGGCCTAATCAGATCAATCAGAATAACATTTCTTTAGCTGCCACACACTGGCAGCTTCCTGGGCCGGAGCTGACTCAGTCTGCCCTGGACACCAAAGGCTGATTCGGAGTTTCTCGTAGTCTCAGGTTTCCTTTGCTTTTATCACAGTTGGTGAGCTTTGTAAGGCCGTGTTTACAGCCATGCAAATTAGCCTCAGCTGGAGAGAAATCAAGTCAGGCCTAAAGGAAATCAAGTGCTGGGTCAAAGGTATTTTATCAAAAAATTGCAAGTCCGGTGGCCATACTACTGGGTCAGAGCAGGCTCTCCTAGGAGGTAAGAGGGCTACGTTGTCTGGTGTAACCTGAACTCTCTCTCGCCTTCTGCACCCTGGACACTGCCAAGTGATGGAGGAAGAGTGGTGCAGGCTGGGCCACCACAGACAGCTGCCACTGCCTTTGTCAAATAAAGATAATTCCAATGGGAAAATACTTCATCGTCTAAGGAAGAAGCACTGGTTGCCAGCCGCGTCACTCACTGACGAGGCAAGGCTCGAATTCATTGCTTCACTCTACTCATACATTCAGCTTTAAAATGTGCAGATAATTTCTAATATGTTGCACCTGGAAAGGTTATTTTAAAATTTGTATTCCAGATGCTATGTTAGTTATGGAAATTAAGGTCAGAATTGCTAACTAGTTCATCTTAACACAAAATCTCTGGTTTCCAATTTCCACTGTAGTTTTCCCGTATTTCCAGTCCTTCCTCCACCCCAATGAATAAAGAATCTAAAAATATGTCTCCAAAGACTGGAAGATTATGAAAATCGGAATTATTCTCTGAACCTGGGTACCTATGATCTGAACAGCATGCTGCTGATGGTTTAAGGCAGCTTGATCTATCAAATTGGGTTGGCTCTGAGTGCCGACATGTCGGTTCATGTGTGATTCCTATGCTTATGTGGTTTCTAAGGAGTAAGATAAAATGAAAATTGGTGGATTTCGAGCATCCTCATCTGCAAAGCTGAACGACCATATCCTTGAAATTCTTCAAATTAAAGTTTATCTCTTGACAAATCACTAAAAATTAGAAGCCCTGAGGACTTAAAAGACAGTTCAGAAGTTGATTGTTGGCTAGGATCAGAGTCAGAGTTACATGACACATCTACTGACACTAGTTCAGGGTGTCTTTCACTATACAGTGATGGGAAAATTAAACTCTGGCTTCCCCAAGTGAAGGGAAAGTCAAGATTGTAGTTAAATTTACACTAACATACTATTTTTCAAGTAATTAAAAACACAAGTTCCGGGGTTGCTGCTAGAGTTACTCCTTTGCTTTCGCACCTATGAGCTGCATGGTGAGGGGCAAGTTACCCAACACTGTTTCCTCACATACATAGAGTTAGGATTAGTAACCACCTCTTCGGGTTAGTTTGAAAATTAAATAAGTTAATGTAAGTAAAAAGCAACTTAACCAAAACCAATTAATGTTACTCAGTAAAATCTGCAATTATCTCACTTGAAAAATACAAATAAGTCTAAGACTTTCTTCTGTTCCTGTTCAGCATGTGCCTAAGAGGACAGGTGTACGCGAGAAGGGGCTGTTATGACCGTCACATACGTGGGAGGTCTGTGCATTCCATAAGGCATTTACAAGATCAGTTGTGAAGCATCCATGTAACCTGAGCTTGTAACTGAAGTCTACATTAGAACCTTCCCCTGCTCTTGTTATATCCTCAGCACTTTCTAACTTAAAACTGAAGGCCAGAAGAATCGCTGCCAAGGGGCAAGGACCTATCACAGGTACTCAGCCCTGTGTCATCAAGAACTGCAGCCATTAAGTCTGCATTCCACGGTCTCAGAACATGCTGAGGATAAGTGAGCAAGGTTCTGGAAAATCTTGGTCAGACTTCCATAAACTAGGAGGAAAGGATGAATACTGCTTAAAAAATATGTAGGGCCAGGCATAATGGTGTGCTCAGAAGCTGAAGCAGGAGGATCATCATAAATTCGAAGCCAGCCTGGGTTAAATAGTGGGTTCAAGGCCAGCCTGAACACACTATGAGACCTGTGAGACCCTGTCTCAAAAAAAAAAAAAAAAAGAACAACTGAATATAGAACACTTGTCTTATAGCATACCTTAATACAGTCATACTTTTTTGAATTTTCTAATTAGATGATCCTAAATCTATGTTCAAATAACTCTTCACTTTCATTATATAGAAGATTTTAAAGACATGGAGGGATGAGGCAGTAGTGGATTCTGGAACCAGTACCAACACAGACAAGTCTAATACTTTATAAAATTTAACCCTACAGCCATTTATTCTGAGCACTGGAACTGTATGCCTACAAATGAGTTTTATTTTACTAGCACCTATAAACCTTTCTAATACACATTTGGCTCCCAATGCTCTGGGTGGGTAACGTGCTATGAAACTTGGTCTTCTGGTCCACAATAAAGAGCTTAACAGGACTAAAGAGGATGCTGAGGGGCAGTTTCTCTCCTCTAGGTTCCCTTTCTGGATAATCTAAGACAGGAGAGCATAGTTTCGGATCTCAGAGTTCTAAGGTGCCCTCTTGTGGTCTGGACGAGTAATGAGCATCCTAAAGACTGCAGTTGGTTTGAGGTCCAAACACAGATTAAATTATGTTTAATAGCCAACAAGAGAAACGCAGTTCAACTCCAAGAATAATATTCAGATTTGATACTCTGAAAATCACTGATATTCACATTTAACAACTTTTACTGCTATTTTATAAAAAAAAAATAAGCCAATACAGTTAACATACAACCTAACTTTTGGGATCTTCTCATTTCCAAACAAAATTTACAAGCTGGAATTTTTGAAAACTGGTGCCTATCCTGGAGCAGAAGAAGCTACCATTTCTTTAGGGTAAATGTCATCCTCAAGGGTCTTTTGAGTTGAAGAACAGGAGGAACCTAGACATAGCACTAATAATCCCAGTTTTATATTCACACCAACATCACACAGACACTTGACAGCTGACCGCCTTCATCCTGCCACTCACTTATCACACTTATGGAAAATGCAAAAGGACAGACAAACACAGCTTCAGCTCCGGGGTGGGTAATGCACGTACCTCTCTAGGGCAGCCCAGAGAATTCATCTTTGTCACAAAGACTGCAATAATATAAACTCAGGAATAAACATGTTATTAAAACCTTATAGATTTATGTGCAGGCTTACAAGCAATATCCTCCCCTCCTTTGCCCCTTTTCCCTTCCACAATAAACAGAGACATCAAATCTGGGATTTGAGACTGACAGCTGTGATCCTCACCAAAGTGACCAAACTACAATCAATGCCTGAGAGGTTTGTGACACTAGAAAGTTTCGATAGACTGATGTCTGCTAACCATCACGGCATTGCTGCCCCGAGAGTGCCAGGAGAAAACGCCCAGCATTTCATTAATTCCTTGAGAATGTCTCCTAAAATGACAAATGGAAAGGAATGTTTTCATGCATCTTACAAAAAAGGAAGCAGACATGATTTATTACTCAAAGTCATACCTCGGCATCCCAAGAGAAGCAGAACATTGGCAGGGCACACTGATTTTTAGAATGTTGTCGGGCACATTCAGAAGGCAACTGGGAAACTTATTGAAGTGGCTATTTTCTTGACAGGAACTGGCAGACTCTCGGACAATACTGGCAGATTTTGGATCCTTGTCCAGGTGCCAACTTTCTTGATTGGAAACAAATGTAATCTAGGGGCAGTGTAAATGTGGGCACATTGCCGTGGAAACTTTGCTTGTGGGGCAAGGGTGGCACATAAGCTAACCTGAATGAACTGCTAAATCTTTGGATGCGCCATCAAAAGAAGTTGTGGAGTGCTTCTACACACAGTGAAAACCAAGAATGATCTGGATATTGCCATTAGCTTTAGGAATGAAGACACTCATTATTTAAAAGGATGACAACTTTGGGAATCAGTGAGATTCAAGATTTTCTTTCCAGGACATTCACATTAGTGCATAAATAAGGCAGAATGCTTCACATATGTTCATATGATATTTTTCTTTTATTCTCTTAACAGCTTTGATAAGGACATGATATTCCCAGTATTAAAAAGAAAAAAAGTGTGGGAAGGCTAAAATACCTGTTTTGTCTGAAGCTTACAAGAGCAAAACTGCAAGAGTATCACCTGTTGGCTTTACCACCAAGCTCTGGTTCTGAATTTGGTTCCTGCTGTGCTTACAGTGCCAGAGTGGTGTGAATGTCATAGACGGCACTGGTACCTATCTGAGCACACAGTGCAAGACTGGCATAATTACTATTTAATTGCTTGTTATAGACAATAGTTAAAAGAGTATGGCTAATTAAAAAAATACAAAGCTCTAAGTCTTTTTACTTGACTACTTGGCTCCTACTGCAAGGCTGTGAAGAACATTCTGGATAATCAAACAATACAGGAAACATCTGGGTTTGCACAAATGTGGCGGAATCTTCTAGTAATGGCTCCTTTCATAAACTTCAAGTCTATCATTTCAATAAAAGTTGTCACTATCAATTGTAAGGCAAATTACCATTTAAATATAGGAGAAATGCAGATACATGCTGAAGTTCCTACATATCGTCTCAAGTGTTTACAATTATTAATATCTTCTCAGTTAAAAGGCACCAATTTATGTAAAAATTTATGTCATTTTCTTTATAGGTCTCACTTACATGCCAACTGAAGTAATGAAATTAGAGGGGAGGTATGAGTCTTCTACATTACATGGCATCATTCATCAGGATCTCTGTTCTATCTGTCTATCTTTGCCTGTATAACTTCCTACTCTACTGGTGCCAGTGTTGAGAATTTTAAACACTGTTACAGAGGTTGAACATTCCTGCCCTGAATGATGAATGTGACATGCACAGAGGGACAAGGGCCAGCTGTATTTAAGAGATGCGCACCTTTGCAGGCTGAGCCCCTGAACAGCGCCCTTATAATGAGGCCCTGTGGACCCACTTCAGCCTCCACTCACAGAAAACAGAGAAGGCCACCCATGTCCATAGGTAGATTTTAGAGAGTATTAGGACCTTACCAGTAGGGAGCTTAAGGAGTTCAAATTCAGACTATTTCCCCATCAGTCAGAAAAACAAAATGAATACAAGTACTAATTGATGAATCAGTAAAGAATTATGAATTAAGAAATTAGAATAAATGGTCAAATGCTTTAATGTTTTAAAAACAAAAACTCATTCACCAAAATGAAAACTTTTTTAGGATAAAAATCATAAACTTTAGAAGAATAAAGACCAAAGACGCTTTCCCTGAAGTGGTAAACTGAGGCTGGTTTTGGAATCTAGAGTTTCCTTTTACCTTTTATCTGGCAAAAAAGTCTTCTGCTTCTATAAATGGCATTTCAAAAGCCAGCCTGGCTACGGAGCACATCACACTCCATCTCACACAAATTGAGATCCACAGGAACGCATTTCATAGCATGTCAGTTGATTTGCTTGAAACTTATTGTTTTATTAGAATAATTGAAAAGCAGAGAGCAGCTGCCAGGGTTGTATCCTTGGCATGCTGTGCTGGCCCTAACCCTGGGGCACTCTGAGCCAGAGATTAAGACTGGGTGTGGTGTCATGCACCTGTAATCAAAGCATGTGGGGGGCTGAAAACAGGAGAATCCCTATAAGTCTGATGTACATAGTGAGACCCTGTAGACCCTGTACTAAAATACAGGAAAAAAAGAAAAATTGAAAATGTTCCACATAGTGTGTTCTGTTAGAAGACCTGCTCTGATGTATTGCAATTATATTTTTCTTTTGACAATTTCTAATGAACTTGGAAGAGATGAAAAATTTGTATCATGATTTTCATTCATAATTTATTGTCAATGAGAGAATTTAATTTGACTAAGAAAATTACACTCAGACATTTCCCACTTTTCCTCTTTAAATTTCAGTCCATTTCATCATCAGAACATTTCTTAAGATATGAACTAATGGGTAAACCCCACCACCATGCAACTGAAAAAGAAAGTTGACGATAGTAATATTACTCAATATTATACAGTTTTCAGAAAAACACTTCCTGAAATCCTCAATTTAAATTTCACAATATAAGGTAGATTTGGATATTGTTATTGCTGTTTTACAGAAAGAGAAAAAAATGTAAGAAGGATGACAGAGAGTTCATCCACAGCAGAAACAAGCACTTGACTATCCCCTTGATCCCGTCTCTGCTGTGACCAAAATGAGGACGCAGAGGAACACTAGGAGTAGGAGTAGTCACAGTCACATGACCAAAGTGAGGGCAGCTAACACAGGCTGGGTGTTGACTGTATGCTGGAAACTACACTGATCCTGACACACTCAGAATAGCATTATGAGTGGACATTATATCAGCTTTTTGTCATTGTACTAAAATACTCAATTCAATTAACTTATAAAGCAAACATATTTATTTTGACTTTGTTCTGTGTTATGGTCTGTGTCTAGGTGTCCCCCCAACGCCTCATGCAATCATGAGGCAGCTTCAGTGTTTGTGATCAATTCATGCTGGAGTTATCAGTCTGAGTGCTACGCCTGCCCTGGGGCAGATAATCTGCATACAATGTAAGGAGGGAAGAGAGGCTTGCTAGCAGCTGCAGCTGCTGTACCGCTCTTTGCTCTTTTCCTGCTCCCTCTTTAGCTGCCCTCTTCCTTGTGCCACTCTGCCTTGGAGCCAGCCGAGTATGGACTGAAACCTGCACTAACTGTGAGCTAAATAAACCTTCCCTTCCTTAATTTTGGGTGTTGGGTATTTTTTCTCAAAATGAGAGAAGAGTAACTGAGACATCATGAGAGATTCCATTTCAAGATAAGGTAACCTCACTGATTCAGGCATCTGGTAGGGGTAGCACATTATAGAAGGAACATAGGGCAGAACAGAACTCTTACCTCATGGCCAGGTAGAGAGGGATAGGAAAAGACTCATCTTTCTGTCCCCTTCAAGGTCATCCCCACGAGACCTAAGCACCTGCCACTGGTCTGTACCACTGAAAGGTTCTACTGTCTTCCAGGAGCACTATGCTGGAACCAAGTTTTTAACATATGGATTTTGGCAGGATGCTTATCCAAACCTTGGTGCATGCATCTTGTGTTGTACATGGAGAGTGTGAGGGCCTAAGTTCTTTGAGTCAGATCACATCCACCTGGCTACACGATGATCTTAAACTCTTGCAGACAAATGGTGGCTATTGGCCTCCAAGTCCCTGAGTTGTTGTTCAGAAGTCTTCACAGAGAGGTCTACCTTGAAAACTTCATTTAGAATCACAGAGCCCATTTCCACCTTGTCAAAGTGGATCTTCCTTACCTTGCTATTCTGTGGGATTCACATAGCATGTTTTCAAGGTTGATTGCCAATATGAGCTCCACAAGGCAAAGCCAAGGCCCCTTAGGAGTGTGTGGTTATGTGTGTGTGTGTGTGTGTGTGTGTGTGTGTGTGTGTGTGTTTCTCTTTAACATATTCCTAATACTAAAGACAATGCTGCCCAATGGAACATTTGTAATGATGGAAATATTTCATTGTTGTCCTATCCAATATGGTAGTCAACTAGGCACAAGAACGAAACTTGAAAGTGACACCTTTCAATAGTTAACTGATAGTCAACTTCAGTAAGAAATGCCCAAATAAATTGGGTCATCATAGTTGTGAGTATGGCTGAAAATCGTGGGTGTTACTAAAGATAAAAGACCCACCCTGGGTCTAAGCAGCACCAAGCAATAGGCTTGTAGCCTGAATGGAATACAAGGGAAACAAAGGAAGCTTTGATGCTGGTTCTTCAGAGGAGTTCTAGTCTTCACTTCGCCTTGGACAATGTCTCCAGGCTTCAGCCTTCCATTGCAGACCCTTCATCCTCCTGGTGTGGACTTGTGTGGAATACTATAGTGCGGACACTACAGTGAGCTCAGGCCTTTGACTGCACCCTCAGATCTCCAGCACACAGACAGCCATTTTGTTCTCTTCCATTCCTGACTCTTCCGGGCAGCCATTAGAAGCCACCCTTGCAAAGTCTATACACACATCTTATAGTAATCTGTTGCTCTACTGAACACTAATTAATTACTACTGAATACTAATTAATTACTAATACAAATGAAGTTTTAAATTTTCTATTTTATTTAATTTTATTATTTAAATAGGTGCATATTCCTGTACTATGAAGTGCCAGGCCAAAAGGCCTGCAGTCATAACCACTCACCCCAAAATGTTGTTGAACCAATGCCCTGATAGGTGGAATCAATTGTTCATGTTGCTTATGAACTACTTTTACTGGTAGTAAAATAAGAATTACTAGAATGAATGTCTAGAAGAGTCCAGATTACATTTTTAAAAATTCAGAAGATGAGGCCAAAATAGTTTATCAAGCTCATAAAGATTTCTTTTCTTTTCTTTTTTTTTTTGGTGGAACCGGGGATTGAACCCAGGCCCTTGTGCTTGCCAGGGAAGTGCTTATTCTACTGAGCCATCTCC
>NW_004524742.1:4501352-4520260 GCF_000260255.1 Octodon degus
GCTGAAGAAGGCCCTTGGCACTTAGAAATCCCAAGACATCTATTGCTGGGATGCACAGGCGTCCTTCCTCCATTGGCGGCATTGCCTGGGTGAGCAGATGCACACAGCACCCACAGAACAGAGAATACCAATGCTGAAACCTGGTAAGATAACTCCCAAAGAGACTGCAACCAGCTGGGAAGGCTCAGCTCCACATCCTCCCAGGTACTTTCTTCTGGCCCTGAATGGATGACTCTCTGGGTCCATTACCTGAGTGGTGACCTCACACCCCAAGCAGCAGCACCAAAACCATGAAACTCCTCCACGGCACTAGCACACTAAGACTCCACCAAAAGCAGCCACGGGACATTGTGTTTTGTTTCCTACAAATGGGCACCCTGTTGTCCTGAAGCTGGGAAGGAGCAACAGCTGGCATCGGGTCTGTCAGCCAGCCTCTGAGGACCAAATGCACTGAGGGCTGCTCTCTCTGCTTTTCCCACACGTCCCCCACCAGCGACCTGACTCCCTTGCTTCCTTGCTCTACTTCTCTTTATGCCCTTTTAACACCCACAGACAGAAAAACAACTTGCATTTGCAGTGTTGTTTTTCAAACACATGTAGATGTTATGATCTGGAACACAGATAAGTATTTACTTTTGTTTCATACATATTTTTGTCCCTGAAAACTAAAAATAATACAATTATACATGATAGCATATATAATAAGTATATTTGATATACTATTAAATTTTTTGATGCAAGGCAATTTTCACATTCAAAATAGTTGGCAAGATTGGCTTTTTAGGGCTGCTTGCTCATATTTTGTGAGGTCTGTTTTTCCCACTGCTTTGGTGCAGGCCACGTTTACTTCTCTCTAATTTTTGTTGTTTTTAAATATAATTTTCTATATATTATTCAAAGCATTTAATCATATATACATGACATAGGTAAGCTATGAAGTATAACAACATGAAGAATGCTTGGGAAGCCGCTGGTGATCCCACAGGCTAGCACAGTCTTCATGGAGCGCATCCATCATCTGTGACGTGAACCCTCCCTGGCCACAGGCTTCTGCCATTCGATTTGCTTCCATGTGAAATGAGACACCGTTTTGTTATGTGCTCACCTTGGCTGCATTGAAAAGCATGGATCTCACCTGGGAAAGAGCCAGGGCATTTTGGGGCCTCCAGCTTGCTAAGGGCCGCTGCCTAGATTGCAGCAAGGTCCTCGGCAGCTGAGGAGGAGGTGCCTAGAGGGAAGTGGTGTGCTAAAAGCCGCTGCCTAGGCTGCAGCAAGGTCCTCGGCAGCTGAGGAGGAGGTGCCTAGAGGGAAACGATGCTGTGCTCAGGCACACGGTGAAGACCTGTTCCACGCTTCTGCACGTGCTCTACTGATCGGGCACCACAGACACAGAGGCCAGGCCAGAACGCTGGACGCTGGTGCAAATTTCATTTGGGAGTCAAGGCAAGCACCATTTACACATCATTTCTGTGGAAGTGGCATTTGTAATTATGGAGAAATGAATTTTAGAATTCCTACTCTCAGAGAGTTGGAGACAGCTGGCATTTGGTAGAGTCACAGCAAGAGCTTGTTCCCAGTGAACAGCCTGCCGTAAGGGACAAGTGTTCTCTGGCCTTCAGCACACAATTCTAGCTGACAGGGAAGAGAAGGGGCAAGGAGAGAAGTAGGGACTTAGTAGAAAACTGAAAAGGTAACTAGATAATAATTTCATTTTCTTTAACTAGATGCCCCTTTTCTAATTTAGAAATCATAAAACAGACATCAAAGGTGGCAAATGTCACAAGAAAAAGGTCGCAGTGAAAAGCAATTTTTACAAGTGACAGCCAATCACATTTTGCCCTTGGTTCCCCAGATAAACCGAAAAATGTCTTAGAACACAGAGGCAGCCTCCCTATACGGGAGCGCGGGGGTTCCCAGCTGGTCCACTCACCGAGCAAGGCTCTGCTGACGCCCCCTTCAGTTTGACTTCATTTCACAAAAGTCAAGTCCTAGATTTATGGAGAGACTAAAGAGTATTCAGTTGTTTTCCTTCTCAAAAATGGCCAACCACACAAGAAGGAAAAAAGCTACAGTAAGTGATTAGCTCTTGCTTGCCTGCCTTGAAGAGGGAGTCTGGGGCTGTATCTCCCAGCAGAACTGTTGGATGGTGCTGAAGTCTAGGAAAATGGCTGCGCATAAAGTCTCCTGAGAAATGAAGTGCAGCCTGGGGAGGAAGATGCAGGAGCGTGTTCTACCAGAAAACACAGCGCCGAGGCTGACGGGTGGGACTCATCACCCCTGGAATGACTGCACACTGATTCGAAAACAGTAATGAAGGAACACAACTCAAAGGAAACAGCCTGGGAAGTTATTTCTTATGCAACACCTGAAGTGTACAGGGGGAAGGTCATGGTAGGGCCACTTCAGGATCGCCTCACTTCTTTTTAACTAGTTGCTTGAGAAATTACATAGTATCAGCATTATATTCTACAAATAAACTCCTAGCACTTAGTTCCTGATGAGAGGGAAGGGGCCAACGTGAAACACTCCATAGGTTTAACTTAGGTTATCCAGTTCTCCGGCTGCTAAGTTCTAAGTTACCCCCATTCCTCCTGTGGTGATTCTCCTTATGTTCTCTTTTGTGAGGAGCTCAACTTTCCCAAGCAAAATGTCACATACACCTCAAACTTCACTACCACATCCGGACTTGCAAAATGAGTTTAGAGATGCTTTCTATTCTATGATATTTGTGAACAAGTAAACTTCAAAATTAGGAAGAGGCCAAGAAACAACACCCATCTTATTGTCCTCCTGCAGAGTCGGAAGTGACGCAGAAATCAGACTCCAATCTGAATGCTAGTTCACGAGCCATTATGGCTTCCTGCCTTCTGGACCCAGCCCAACAAGCTCTGGGCGCAAGAGCTGCTTTCCATTTTTGCTCTCTGTCCTGGTTGATGCACTGCGTCAACTTGTTTAGAAGTTTAGCCAGACGACTCAGTGGGGGCCAGGTCCTCACTCCGTACTCATCCTCATCCAGTGCAAGAGGAGGGCACAGGGATGGTGCGAGTGCTACACCCGTCCTAGGGCAGGTAGCCTGCTTACAACACAAGGCAAGGGAGGAGGCTTGCCCTTCTCCCATTTGCTCCTGCTGCTTTTGCTGTCTTTTGCCGCCTTGAGCTGTTGCCCCTCGCCATGCCACCCTGCCTTGGAGCCAGCTGAAATGTCGACCAACTGTGAGCTAAACAAACCTTTCTCTCCTTAATTTTGAGTGTCAGCTATTTTGACTTAGCAACAAGAGAAAAGTAACCAATATACTGTCCACACACTGGCCCTTTCTCTGAAGTGCAACAAAGAAAAGTGCAAAGATGTGTACATTTAAAAGAAATAGGTTTCATGCAGAGAAAATTTATATTTTAAGATTCTTCAGATCTGAGGAACTAATAACTCAACCATCTCCTACTTTAAATATAAAAATAAAAAATACACGAACATCATGACATTAATACTACCATCTAAAAGCAAGAAAATACATCCAAAAATATATCCTAAAAATCTGTGTTGAACCTATAGTACAGACTTGCACTCAGTTTCTTTATAATTATTCATTGATGGCTGAAGGTCTTGGCTTAGACTTGAACTCAAGCTTGAGCCTGTGGAATGGGGTGGAACTCACTGTTTCTCTCAAATATAGAAAGTACAGACATCCGTTCTTCCCTTTTATCCTTCTATCTCACTGCAGCTGAGAATGGACTGTATGCTATGCTGACTCTAAGCTCACAAGACGAAGCCATCACTTGGAGAAGATCAGGAACTCGAAATGAGAACAGGCTGGCAGAAGCTTACCCATCTCCTATCTGGATTCTGGTCCAGTACAAGGGCTTCATGGGATGACGGGGCTCCACAGCTGGCTTTCTAGGAGCTTGGCTGGAAGAAGAGCTGAGTCCAAAGAAGAGTCCAGGAGGGGGTGGAGGTGCAGGTCCCAGGGATGCAGGGGTTGGGGGTGTCCCGCTGCTGCTAGGCACAGCCTGGGAGTTAGGAAGTGGTGGTGGGGGAGGAGGCACCAGAGGTCCAGCACTTGGAGGCAGGGGCGGGGGAGGAGGCAGCGGAGGAGGAGGCAGCGGAGGAGGTGGAGGCGGAGGGGCAGCACTCACAGCTGGGGTGGGGGGCTCTGGCGGCACTGAAGTTCCAAGTACAGACGGGAGGGGTGGAGGGGGTGGAATGGGAAGGGGTGGGGGCATTGGGGGAGCAGGAGGGGACGTCTTCGGGTGACTTGGTGAGCTGCCTTCCCCATTCTGAAGTGGCGTGTGGATATCTTTGTTGTCATTTGGGGGAGAGAGCTGGCTTAGAGAAGAGATGTTCAGCTTTTTGGGCACTATGTGGTTACTTCTGGCTGTCTTGCTCTCACCCTCGCAGGGTTTGAGGAAGGACTGTCTGTCTGTCTGGATGCACACATTTCTGTAGGCCTTGGGAGGGCAGTCGTCGGTGGAGACGCAGGCATCTCTCAGCTCCTGGCATCCTCCTCGCCATCGGCATTCTAACTGGTGCTTGAGATTTTCAATGGTTTCTTCCAGCCGAGCTGTAATTGCTGCGTGCTCGCCCCGTATATGAAATGCCTGAAGTTCAAACTGAGCCTGTAGGAAAACAGAGAAGGAGATCCAATAATTTATAAGAAAAAAACCAAACCAAAACAAAACAAAAACAAAAACAAAAACAAAAAAAATAGGCAGCAGAAGTAAAAAGTGCTGTTCCACCATCAATATGCCCGAGAACATCCCGCGTTGGATGGTAGGAGAAAAACTTTCTCAGCATTTACGCGGGCAATGAGAGATATCTAAAAATTTGTCATATCAAATCTACCAATGATCAGGGCACACCTGCAAGCAGGCGCAGCGGCCGGCGGGGGGGGGGGTTCAATCCCCGGGCCTGCCTTGCCGGCCCCACCCCCGGGGCATGCTGAGATGGCGATCGAGACGGGGCGTGGTGGTGCACGCACTTGCAATCCCAGCTCTTGGGAGGCTGTAAACAGGCAGATCACTAGGAGTCTGACCAAGTAGTGAGACCCTGAACACCCTGTAGACCCTTCCCTAAAATAAAAAAAAATAAAATAAAATCTACCAAAGATCACTGTTTATATCTGTCTCATTACATAGTAACAGCTGATCAATATAAATGCTTAGATAACGAGGATATTAAAAAGTACCATTTTGTCTACTAGATTACACATTATATTTTATAAGGCAGGAGCCTTTAGTACTTGTCTCATTAGTCATGTTAATGCATTGAGCATATGGTGTCATATTCATGAGCATAAAGCTGATGCGGCTTTGTAACATGAAATAAAAGTGGATAAGTATTAGCTTCCAAAATCCAATATATTAGTAGTTAAAAATTTTTGGTGAGTTTACATATTTTTTTCTCCCCCATCAAATTACTGATGCCACAACATAAAATCAGTGGCAGTATCTTTAATCCTGTATTCCACCAGTGAACTGAGGAAGGACATAGCATTGAAGAGAAAGGTGGAGAAAAAGCGCTGCGAGTAATATTTACCACCTTAAAAGCCCTCTTTCTGACTAATCCTTTCTTTGCTTTAATGTGACCCTCAAAACATCAAAAACACCAAAGCACATACTAGTCCAGAACCCTTTTACACCGAGAAATAAAAAAAAATTACAAAATAAACTTTTAATGGCCTGGTTGGGCAAGGTAAAGTATAGAAAGCTTTTCTATCTTCACTAGGGCAACCTTAACTTTTGTTTATTACTAGGTTCAATTTTTTCCTATTATTCATGTCCACAAACAAAGCCCTCATTGGTTATGGTCAGTAACCATAAAGACAGGGTTTTTAAACAGTTAATCTTCTTAGATAAGGACATAGTAGCCCTGAGCCAACTCTGAAGGCAGTGACAAGGGCAGGGTCCCCTTATTTCTTGTACAGTGCAAAGAATTAAGGGCATGAGTGTGAATTCACACTGCTGCTTATATCTTGGCTTAGCCACTTGCTAACTCCATAAAGGCAGAAAATATCATGTCCTCAAGCCTGAGCTTCCTGCAGCTTTCTGGAGGAAGCGGATGAAATTTTCCAAAAATGTAACTACATGGGAACTGAAGGGCTGTTTTACCTAATCTGAGCTCATGGGAGATCATTACCACAGATTAAGGGTTAGAGTGAGTCTTACCGAAGAATTTTCACCTGGCTTTAACAGCAAATACAAAATGGAGCTTTTAATAAAGATTTGGAACACCTGAAGGGACCTTTGATAGGTTTAAGTTTGGGTTTGGAAAAACAAAACTATACAGAAAAAATAATCCATCTTGGAGATCCTCCTGGTTCACAAGCCATCTCCATGGCTTATGTAAAAGTAAAATGAGATATTTCCTTTAAAAGAGTAGACATTATGCTTGGATCAAGGTAAACACATTTGTAATGACAATTTTAGGGTAAGAGGCCAACAAGTTTTTTGTCTTTTAAATTTTGAAATAATGCAACCTTCACTGAGTGATAGGCATAAAAGTGAGGAAAATCTGGGCCATGAGGATGAGGGATATAGTGCAAACACAAAAGTCTCCTCCAAGTTTTCATGAGCTCTATTACTGACTGTGTAAGTCTTGTTCACATGTGATGAAGACATGCGGACTGCAGAGAACAGTGTGCCATCTTCAGCTCTCTCACCTCTCTCACCTGCTGCGTGGATTTTCACCCTGAATTACTTTTTTGTTGTTGTTGTTGTATTTTAGGGAAGGGTCTGCAGGGTGTTCAGGGTCTCACTACGAGATTGGACTCCTAGTGATCTGCCTGTTTACAGCTTCCCAAGAGTTGGGATTACAAGCACGTGCCACCACGGAATCCCAATTGCTGTATTAACATGCCCTGGGGGTGGGGCTGGCAAAGCAGGCCCGGGGATCGAACCCTGGACCCTGTGCCTGCTTGCAGGCACTTTAATCCACTGAACTATTTATCCTTCACCCTGAATTACTAACCAACATTTTTACTCCATTCTCATGACTAGTTTTGTTCTGTTACTGCAAACTACATCTTGGATGGTATTTCCTACTACACACTACTTCTTCCAAGAAGGCTAAGAGTCAAGTAATACTGATGAGACAATAATTTTACTCAGTCCTCACCTTTGGAAAGACATGCAAAGATAAACTCCACAGAGAAACTTTCCCTAAGAAAACTGACCAGATAAAGGGTCTGGCATCCACCTTTCAATCAAAACTCTTCAAAATATCATTTTGGTGGCTCTGATTTAATGCATGTGCTTAGCGTAATGGGCAGAATGCAAGCTGGGAAGAGTATCTAACTTCTCTGTAATACACCTTCCTTATAAGAAAATGATGGTAACAATAGGATCCATGGCACATGGCGTCCTTGAAAGGTAAAACATAGGAGTAGCTATGACAGAATACTGCATAAGTCTGCCGTCACCATTGCTGTCTTTTCCAGTAACTGGCCGATGCATGGCCAGGAGCCAGATCAGCTTTCTTTGGACTTAGCAACTTCCCAGCACAATGCTCCATCTCACCTGCTCTATGCTTCTGACAATAAAGGAAAGCTTCCAAGTCCTCCTCTAACCTCTTACAGTGATCCTGTTCTTTCTTATGCCGTTTCTTTTCTTTCACCGATCTTTTAAAAAGCACACTTAACCTTGCTTTATTTGTTCTCTCATCCATTCACTTTTCAACCAATTACAACTGGCTTCCATCCTTTACATCAATTGGAACTCCATGATTTGATAGTTATGTTCATGTAGCAGCTTCAGTGGTTTTGCCCCCCAGCCATATCCTGTCTCTCTGTTCTCTCTGTTGCCCTAGACTGCTGATTCCAGTCCCCACTCCTTCCCTCTACCTCTTTTTCATCTCTCTCCAGTCAACAAATGGAGGTATCTGGCCCTTGAATATTGGTCTCCCAGGCATGTTTATGCTAGTTTCCCCCTAACTCTATAGTCTCCAAGTTTAGTCAGCAGTGGGTGAAGGATTTGTTTTTAAATAAATACATATCTCAATCCCCTTCAATAATCAGCCATTACCTAAAGAATGACACTAGAATAATTTTAACACACATTAACCTGTTTCTGACTATGTTTTCCATTTTTGCTTGTTTGCTCTTCCCCGGGTAGATCCACCCTCGATTCCAGTCCCACATAACTTCCTCACTCTCCCCTGGCCATGTACCCTCATGCCCATTGAAAATAGTGTCTCCCTTCAATACCTCATCCACTGCAAACACCCATGAAAAGGGACAGATGGCTGAGCACAGACCCCATGAGTGGGTTCCTGACAGCCTAGAAAGAGAGGAAAACAATGAATTTCCATGTATTCCACACAAATATGCTCAGATTATAGAGTATACAACTGTACTGATTACTGAGTTGAAATGTCCCTCTTTGCCTTTACTAGATTCATCATCATTTTTGATTTTTCCAAGTTTGTCTTGGTGGTATTCATGAGATCAGCAAGCTGCAGGAATGTGAAGTAACTAAGGTCATAAGCTTCCAATTCATTCCATGTGTGTCCACAGCCTATCAACTGTTTCAAATTGTGCTTAGGTAGATTATAAATGAAGTGTCTCAGTTATCTGCATATCATGACATAAGCTTTTTGAAAGCTAGTTTTTAATGCTATCTTTCGCTCTACTTCCTATTGATACTTCTGTGCACAGAGAAGCTGTGTGCTGTTTTCTCCCACTTGTCTAGGTTCATTTCTAGAAGGAATGGCAGTGATTCAAACACAGAGTAGAATGTTGTTGACAATCATATACTCCCAGACAATCTTTTGCCCAGAATACTAGGAATCTTGAAAAAGCTGTCAGAACTAAGCTCCTGGGCTGGAGAGATAGCTCAGAGGCATAAGCACCTACATGGCAAACACAAAGACCCAAGTTGGATCCCTGGCCCCACATGCTGTGCTCTCTCAGCTCTGGATGGAGGCACCCACCGTGGGACCCCAGAACTGGGTATGGTGGCACACACCTGTAATCCCGGCACTTGGGAGCTTGAGCCCGGAAGATCTCTGCAAGTTCGAGAACAGCCTAGGGGCTATAAAAGTGAGCACAAGGCCAGCCTGAACTGCATAGTGAGACCTTGTCTCAAAAAAACCCCAATAAAATAAAATAAAATAAATCTCTAGCCAAAGCTATATATAACAAAACTAGGTCAAGAAAGCATAATGTTTTTGGATTTTGTGGGCTCTCTAACTGGATAATAAATAGATGCTTATAAGTAATAGACAAAGCAATAGCAAGCCTTCTGTTCATTTTTAGACAAATACTCTTTTGGATAGGTGAAGCTTCATTTGTTTTCTAATTGATTCTCCCTGCTAAAAATCCACTGATTTTCTGCATCATTTGAAAAGAGATAGATGCTGAGCTTTGACATCTTTCTAAAACTGTATTCCTCAAGTGTTATCTACCTCACTTTACTCATAGTTTATTTTGATTGCTTGCCTTTTTAATTACACCTACTTTTGTCCCTGCAATGGATTGTCAGTCTACATCCATTCCCTTCTAAGCAAGATCCAAACTCACCATCCTTGACCTGGAAGTCCCAATTAGATTATCCTACTTTCTTTCTTTGGGATGATTTCTGTTGTTTGAATGGAATAGTTCTTAGCCTGGCTCCTGAGTAGAATCATTCGGAGCCTTGTAGAAGAAAGTGGTGCTCACGCCCATTCTCAAGAGATCATCACTTAATTCATCTGACTTGGAGTCCTTGTGCCTCGACTTTTCTGACATGGATTTAAAGCTCCCCAAAAGGATTCCAAAGGGAGTCAAAGTTGAAACTAACAGCAACTGTTGCTCATCTTTGTTCTCCTCTACTTCAGCACTGAAAGCATGACCATACCACATTAGTGGGTTCTTATGGTCACAGCTTTTATTTGTCACATTTCAGAATCGCCAAAGGAACATATGCTGTTTTAAAAAGCCGCGTTCTAGGGCTGGCCAGATAGCTCAGCAGACTAAAGCACCTGCTTAGGCAAACACACGGTTTGATCCCTGGCAGGCCATGCTGGCCTTGCCCCTGGGGCACGCTGAGCTGGCGATTGAGACTGGGTATGGTGTCGAGCGCCTGTAATCCCAGTGCTTGGGAAGCTGAAAACAGGGTGATCGCTACAAGTCCGATCTGTGTAGTGAGACCCTATACTAAATAAAAATAAATTAGATAAAATAAACATAAAGCCCCTTTCTAATTCTAATATGTCCCAATAAGAAAGCTACCCTTCATTACCCAAACTGAGAGTAGTAGTTTTACTCATCAGATGAGGCTAACTTCTTTATGTAACACTCATGACTCTTCAAAACTTGGCCTCCACCTACTTTGACAAATATTTTCCAATATGTTCCCCATGTTGTGCCACTACAGACTTAATATATGATCTTCAGGGTTTTTTTACATTGTTTCCTATAATTACTATATCTGTTCTTTTCATTATAACTTGATGAAAAACTTAAAGAAAATTTATCACACTCAACTCAACCATTTCTTGAATTTTCTTGACAAGTTTTCTTTGATGCCCCCCCAATCTCTCTAGGTTTATACTGCGTGATAGTCATTTATGTTTATCCTCTTTGCAATTCTAAGAGCTCCAGGCAATTGGGGACCACACCTTATTCATGTTTAAACTTCCACAGGATTACACACTGCTTGGCTACAGATCCACACATATTCATTGAGTAGAACTGTTTGGTTTCTTCAGCTTTAAAAATGAAGGCTTTGTCATTCCTCTGTACTGCCTGTCCAATGACAACTGAAGTCCCCACAATACAGAGAGCTGAGTTTTCCTTCATCTTTGATACTCTCATACACAGCATTGACTGTAACACTGCAGAGTGATCAATCAGCTGTTACTCACAGGCACATGCAAACTATTCAGACCAGACAGAGTAGGTGCACTGCTCATCTGTTTCCTGCCCACTTATTTTCATTTTTGGCCAAGAAAGTACAGATAAAATATTCAAGTTATTAATGAAGGTATTTGAATAAGTTGATATTGACAATGTTTAGTTTTAATTGAAACTAGAGTAGGTAAGTGTTCCCTTCACCACATATAAGAACCTATCCAGTAAACTGAGCCACATTTGTGATACTAATCTGATTAAGAACGGAGCTCTAGGCAACTTCCCTGGTCTCCTCTGGGGCTGGTTCTCCCTTCACCAACCAAATCCTCATTATTTTTTAATATCCTCTATATTACTACTACTCAGAGATATCATCGAAGGAACACATTGTACTGAAACCCAAGCAAGAGGGAGACTTTTACCCGTCTGGTCTCCACCAGCATGTCTGTCAAAAAGAAGGTGGAAAAGAGCCTCCTGATGAAAGACACTGGGTTGGGGCCAAGCACTGTGGAAAAACCATCCATTCGCATTTTGTTGTTAGGAACATTCTCTCCGCCAGTGCTGCCAGTAAAAAACAGGTTATCTACCTCAGGACAGGAGCAAGTAAGTCTGCTCCAGGGACTCTTCCAAACTGAGAAAGCCACACTGTTCCTAGGGGCTGTTCTGCATTTCAGAAACTGCACTGTGAATAGAGGGGAGGAAAGAAACTTGGGGCTAAAGAATACAAACAGCTTGAAGGGTTGGAATTCTGTTCTTACAAAGTGCTTAGGTAAAGCAACAAGGTGGTGGATTTATGGCTTTCAGTGTGGGCAACTGGGTTTTTCTGTTTTGTTTGTTTTTGAAAGCTGAACAAAGACTTCAATAACCTCTATTTAATTGCCTCATATTTTTCATTTGAAAAATAAAATAAAACCTCTGTTAATAGAAAGAATGGCATTGGTTTTGATGAGAATCATAAATTAACAATAGCTGGTTTTAATTAACTATTATCATATTTTTTCTCCTTATCAGAAATAAAAGCACATCATGTTACAACTGAAAGGGCATCTCAGGGACACTCAGAAACAGGAGGCATATCTGATACATCACTGTAATTACAACTTACCAGGAGGTATTAAGCAATAGCAAAATAAGGTAGGAAAGAAGAAGCGAACAAAGCAATTGGTAAAACACACTGGCACCTAAGTTAACTTGGGAACAAAACTCAACGCATGAATGCTACACAGTGCACAGTTACACTACATTTGTGTACAGATGGTGATCTTCAGCAATCATCTGCTCTGCAGATGCCTAGTAAAGACAGAGAAATGACACCAACGTGGAGTGTGCGGCAAACAGTGCAAGGTGCCTTCCTTTAATCCTTGGAATTCAGTAAGCACACACTCTCCGGGCTGTGTTCACCTGTAGAAAATGCCACAGCTGGAAAATTATTTTAAAAGAACTGAAATCTAGGGATGTTAACATTCATTTTTTCCACTATACTATTTTGAATTGCTATGAAATGGTTCCTTAACTTGATAGTGGATAAATTAATCATAGTAGCTCATAATTCTAAATGTTAATGATTTATTACATGTCACCTACTGTTTATAATGAATTTGCATTATGTTAATGCATACAATTTTGGTAATAATCTGAGAATGCAGAAACTCATTTTACCCAATGAAGAGAAGCACAAAACATTAAATTATGAATAAGAGTTTGACTTTACTGTTACCTTATCACCCATCCTCAATGACTAGTAATATTTCCTGTTCAATAAATTTTAGAAAGTCAGAATGTCAACAGAAAAACAGAGATTTGTTTTTGAATATCTTCCCTCCACCCTCCTGAAAAATAACTAGGGTCATTAAGAAAATTATGGGTCTCAAGTTTTTTTAGTTCTCAGGTACATGATGAATTGGCTCAAAAAGCACTGGCCAAAAACATCTAGAGTCTACAGCAAAGAACCTCAGTCATTAGCTACTTATACTTAATTTTAAAATTTCCTCTTAAGTTTCATTTTAATTTCATTTACAGTAAGTGTGTGCCTACTAAATTATGCTGGATACCACCAGCATAAGCTATTTTATCTTCTGAAATTAGAGCTTAAAACAATCATTAATGTTTCTGTTACTTCTAAAGCACTAATGGTTTGGACAAGATTTTCAAAAAAATCTTCCCCTCAAAACTTCCTTGAATTTAAATCTATTTATAAACATCTCAGACAATTTTAAAACAATTGATATCAAACCCATCCAAAAAAAGTTCCAACCCTCACTAACAGTGCAAATGTTCACATGAGGTCAGACACACTAAGGTGCTCTGAAAACACAGATTGTTGGGTATGCAACACAAATAAAATTGTACATTCGCTTTCAAAGGTGATAGCTACAATGCAACAAAATGATAGTTACAGAAAACAAAATGCTGAAAACCTGCACTGAGGTTCTTATTCAAGACATAAAATTGTAGCCAGAGTACATTTTTTGAAATAAAAGAAAAAAATTGTCACTCATGGGGAACTGTGTTCACTTTTTATTTCTAAGTTGATAATATCACTAAATACAGTGTAAGTCATAGATGTGATATACACATGGGACTATCCATGGCAAGGATTTTCAGACTTCATTTTTCCAGAATGTAATTCTTAACCAAATAAATCAAGGCTGCACACTGTAAGGCAATGACCCAGCATACTAATGTTTTCTCTAGTGAGACAGAGAGCTTGGAAGTCTATTACTGCTAAAGATACAGTACTCTGAAGAAGTCTGACCCATTCTAGAGTACATGTGAACTTAGAAGCAGCACATACTCAACTCTGATCCTTAAAACTATGGCAAACTAGGTTTCTTTGCATAATTACACACTCATTTGCATGTCCCCTTCTGAATGACTTACACACTTATCTAGGAAGGCATGCCATGCTGTGGCAATGGCCCTTCTGCCCGTGATACCATTTTGATGCTATTGTGTGGTATCACTTGGAATTCAGGCTATGCTTACCTCACATATTCCCAACTTTTCTGCATGCTTCTTCTTGTTTTATTGGCACTGAGCAGAAAAAATTTAGGTCAGGTACACAGAATTACCAAGTGGGCGCCAGATGATACCAAAAGAAGCCAGGTGGTGACTGGTTTTTGGCATAAACATATACAATAAGATTCCTGAAGAATAGGTTCCACATCTTTACAAATGATACAGCTCTTGCATAGCAAGATAAGGCTCAAGAAAATGGTCTGGTGACCTTCCTATTTATGGGCTTATATTTCATAATGGTGTTTTACGAATAGCTATACTATAAACAAGTCTTCATTACACCAGAGATGGCCTTCTCATCAGCAAATATTCAACAAAGATTGAATAAGCACCTGCAGTGTATCAGATCTTGTGAAAATAAACAAAACGATGGCCCCCTACTTTGGGAAACTCATGTTCCAGATGAAAATAGTAACGTATTCATAAGTTTTTCTGATGTCCAGGAAAGCTAAACTGGTCTGAGTTTTATGGCATTATTATCACTATTCAGATACAACTTTTCCCTTGATAACTACAGGAACTAAAATAACTGCACAAGTTGACATATACAGCAAAAGTGTCCCAGGTCATCCATGTAGCACGCATGACACTAGCAACACGCCACTGTAAGGCTCGAGTATTCATTTCCTCACCCTGAATTTATTTTCATGAAGAAGCCAAAAGGTATTCAGGTTTCTAAATTTATTATTTATATAAATGACCAATGATATGGGTCTAGGTCACTGCCACCTTTCCTTGCCACTTCAGTCTTCCCAGGAATTAGCCACTTGATAAATCTGCTACTGAATGGATCTTAAATTATAGATAATTGGGAAAACAAACAAGAAGGTTTACATGTTTTTCATTAGGATCTGGGTTTTAGCCTAGGATGCCTTCCCTAGAGGAAGCTGGAAAAGGAAATGTCTAAGAAATCCAGAAATTGTCTGCCCCAAAAGGCACATTCATTGTATAAGACATAATTTGAGGTGCCAATAAAAGGGCTCACAAAATCAAATACTCATCATTCCTTAAGTTATGGACCCAACAAGAATTTTTCACCTGTAATTTGAGAGTCTGGGTCAGGTAATGGAAAAACATAATATAGTGGTCAGGGAAGCTGACTTTAGTTTATCATAAGACTGTCATGGAATTAAATTTACTCCGTGTTTCTGGCTCTTATTTTCTTCATCTGGAAAACAAAGAGAACAGAGGATCATGAGGTTTACAAGTCAGGTTTCTACAGCCCTTTGAAGACATTCCTGGAAATGATTTTCAAAAATATGAAACCTTAGAAACAGTTGTGATTTTAAAATCTGTATGCTGTTACATCATTTGGATACAACCAACATATATCTACAACTAAGATACTTGGTTTTTGTGTAGTGTTTTGATGGGTTGTTTGGTAGTGTTTGGAATATCCTAAGTTTTCCCAAATATCTTAGCAGATCTACTCACATGTCCTGAAACACATTTCCTCCATTACGAGGGTTGGAAATCTTCATTAGTTTCTTTTGTTTTCCATTTATTTTTCCCTGTTAAATTCAGTTTCATACCTCTACTACTTCTATAGCTCATAGGTACCATTCTCAATAAAGCATCCAAGGGCTGAAGCTTTCGAGCGCTGAGCACATCCCAACCCCGGCATTCAGAGGAGCAAGCACATGAGTAGGCAGCGCAACACACAGTGCCAGTGTTCACGTTTCTATTTAGTGCCTTTTGACAGTGGTGCTGATCATAACTAAAAATTCCTGCATGTCTTAGTGGTTGTCGATTTCAGTGTAAACTAAAATTTCCAATAATTTATGTTTCAATCCTAAGAACTATCTTGAACTGCACTCTGGGATTGCAACACAATTTCCTTTTATAAATATGTATTTTATAAAATTTAAGAGATTTTTCTGTCAGTAAAACAGGACAAAAATTAATTGGGTGCTATGACTCATAAGATTCAACTGTAAAAAAATCCCTAAATTCCAGTTGCATTCATCAGAAAAGCTTCCTAATGAGGATACATTTGTGAGCTTGGGTTAGCAAAGAATTCTTAATGAAGTCATCAGAAGCACATTGTGTTCTGCATGTTAATCTGCTTGGTTTAGACATTCCTTTCTCTCCCTCTCTCATACACACACACACACACACACACACACACACACACACACGTGTGTGTATATATATGTATATATAATATTCTATACCATAAATATACAAACACTATATATATAATTTTCATTTGTCAATAAAATGAGACATCTTTTTACAATCATAACTTGTTTCAAAAGCAATAAATTGTACTTTTTCAAAACCAAAATCATCTTTTCATGGTAAGAAAAAGCAAAAGATGAGCTTCAGACTCAAAGTAAATAGTGGAAATCGCATATCTGACAAAGGATTTATATCTAGACCATAAAAAGAACTCTATTAAAGCAAAAATAAGAAAACAAATATTTCTTATCCCTGAAATGGGTAAATACAAAGAAATGGATAATTCCCTGAAGAAGACTGTAAATAAATAATAAGGATGTTCAGTATCATTAATTGCCAGGAAAATGCAAATTAAAACCACACCAAGAACCATTGCACACCTACTAGAAAGAAGGAGGAGAGAAAGGAAAGAGAGAGACAATACAACTTGACGATCCAAGTGCTGGTGAGGATCTGAAGCAGCTGGGACCCTTAGACCGCTGATAGGACTGGAAAACGGCACAAGTACCTTGAAAAGAAGCTTGGCGATTTCTTGAGAAGTTCAGTATACACACTCAGTACCCATTTCCCACATGACCTAGCAAGCCCACTCCTAGGCAATTCCTCAAATGCTGCTGAAGCACTGTCCAGGCTTATGGTCAGTGTTCAGGGGCAGAGCAGCAATGGGGAGAGCTACAAAGCTGCAGCCTTCTGGGCAACTGCTGCTTGTCCTGCTGATTCTGTGGTATCCACACAAGGGAACATCCTCAGAACAATGCTATTAGGAGCTTTATTAATAAGGTCAATGTTGACAGTCTTATGGAAAACCCACTACTTTTATGGACTATTGAACTGTATTGGGATATTTTGCTGAATTCATGCACCTACAGTATTTAAATGACAATGGAATGCCCTTCTCTGACAAAACTAACCAAAAAAGGGGGATACAAATGAATGACCATTTTGTATCTGTATACTCAAAATAGTTAGGATAGATATGTAGCTACATTCTCTTAATTCAATGAATAGAGAGATTTGTTCTAATAGTGTTTGAGACAGGATATCACGTCTGCATCTTGTACAATGAATAACCACTAAAACAACAATAATTATTGAAAATGTGCTAGTAATTTGTTGGGAAACCATCTCATTGCTATTTGTTTCTCAATAAAAATATTAAAAATAAATAAATAAATATAAAAAAATAAGGTCAATGTTGGCTAATGTTATATGTGCTCTTGACCAGGCAACAGGGTGTCAGATATTTGGTGAAATGCTAATGTGAATGTGACTATGAGGGTATTTTGGATTAGGGTGAATGAAGCAGATTGCCCTACCTACCATAGGCACACTACGGCCCATGAGTTGAAGGTCAGCATGGACAGAAAAGACTCACCTTCCCACTACTAAGCAGAAATTGCTTTGCCTGGTAGCCTTCAAGCTGGGACACAGCTTCTTGCCTGCCTTCAGATTGAAGCAGAAACACCAAGTTTTCTGGGTCCTGAGGCTGCCAGACTACATTAGCAATAGCCCATCAACGCTTCTGGTCCTGGCCCTTTGCTTTCAGACCACAGTTAAAGCCATTGGCCCTGCTGGGTCTGCATCTTGCTGACCCACTCTGCAGACCCTAGAACTTGCCTGCCCCCACACTGTGTGAGCCAGTTCTTCCTAATAAATCACCTTGTGTACGTTTCATGTATTTATGTGTTTATACATATAGATCCATACAAACACACAATCCTGTTAGTTCATTTTCTCTGAAAAAGAACTATCCATTCATTGTCCAAAATTGGAATCCAGTCAAATTTTCTTTAACTAACAAAAGAATAAATAAGCCGTGGTACATGTACAAAATAAAACTCTACTCAGAAGTAATAGGTTGGCTGTTACATGGAAAACATGGCTGATACACGAGAAATGATGATTCTCAAATGTATTTTACCATGTGAAGGGAGATGACTCAAGTTTGTATGACATTTTGGTAAAATAAAACATTTAGGAACAACACAACAGTGATTACCAGCAGCCTGGCGTCTGGAGAGGGGTTATCTTACATGGTACAAGGACAATCTCTGTGGTGACGTGGATGTTCTATCTTCAGTGTAGGATGTACGCATGTATTAAAACTCACAGCAGCTCACTAAAAATGGTGATTTCTATTGTATGGAAAGGTATATCTCAATGAAAAAGCAACTTAAACACTTAAAAAACAACTTACAACAAATTTAACATGTGAATTTCTATAAATTTAAAATGTAAAATAAATTGCATCATTGGTTGTGCTTCTAAACAAAATCACAGTGAAGCAAAACCTTTCTGTTGAAAAAACATTATACCAGACAGTCCAGTAGAACAAGTTCCCCAAACACTTGAAGAAGCATCTATGCCTTCTTCAGTCCCCTGCTTCCTCATGGTACACCCTTCCATCTTTTCCACCCATCCTGCAGCTTTTCCACTCCTATGGCCCACTTTCTGGAGCTTTCTCTCGCTAGGTCAGGACTTCACGGGATGAGGGAAGGTCCCTGAGAAACTGCTGCCATCCTCAGCCTCCTCAGAAGGCAGCACCATGATGTCTTGGACAAGGAGATGATGAATGATGACCCGAGGACACACAATTGGCTAAATTAACTTTAATGCTGCAGTGTCTCATCCCTTCCTTTTTCTCACAGCCTGCATCATACTACTTCTGATAGGTCAGATATGCTTACAATTGATGCTTCCAAGTGCGAGAGTTGTATTCTGTTCTCCAGAGAAAAAAGATCTAGCATCTACTTCCAGGCCAATGTGAGGAGCTTCCTTTATCAGTGTTTTTCTTAAGTAAGCCTTCAGCATAAGAATCAATACAGTCTTAGATTAAGAGATTACTCAGGATTTTTTTTAACTTTCTTTTAAACAGCATGTTTTTTTTTTT
>NW_004524742.1:4520360-4541610 GCF_000260255.1 Octodon degus
TTCTTTCTTTCTTTCTTTCTTTCTTTCTTTCTTTCTTTCTTCTTTCTTTTGTCTGTCTGTCTGTCTGTCTGTCTGTCTGTCTGTCTTTTTGTAACAGAGACTATCACTTATCCGAACAGTCCATTCCATAGTCCAAACAGAACAATTTTCTCCTACACATATAGGGTTCCCAACACAGACAGGACTATTACTCCATCTGTGCTAAAAGTGGTAAGTTCTCCCTAGGTTTCTATTCTGAAAATGAAGATGATGTAAATTATTTATAAACATGCTTCTTCATAGAAGTTTTTCATGAGAAGTGAAATAAATTCAGAAGAAATTTCAGAACAAATTTAAAAATACCTTGCAGGTTTATATAATATTGGATACAGCTAAAAAAAACACAGGGTTGTGATTCTTGGAACACAACATATAGGTGCTGAATTAAAGGTTTATAGATATGTTTACATGGTGGTGGCCTTAGAGAGTAAACATACTGTGGTAAACAAAATTTAATCTTTCTTCTACATAACTTGCATTAAGTAGGAACCATAACTTGACAATGCACACCAAACTAACACTGTATCTTACAATAAAAAGCCAGGATAACATCTGCACATAAGACATAGTGATGTTTGTGCTGTGATTTTTTTTTTTCAAGCAATTGATTGGTTGGGGTTTCTGGTTGTCTTGGTTTTGATTTTGGTTTTGTTTTTAAAGTTTACACAGAAAAGCACTTACATTTGCCTTAACTCTACCATCTTCTCAAAATAAATCTTCCAGTGTGCCTCTGACAAATGATGCTCCACAGAATGTGGTGTAACTACTGCGTTTAGCGTCTTTACCACATGCTGTCTACAATGTTAAAACATAACATTTAGGTTGCCACTCTTGTACTGAAAATGTTCACACAAACAGCTAATGGCTTTCTTAAATTACCTGATTTGGGGACAATTCCTTGTTTTCCTTTGGAACTCTGCACAGCTCAACTTGAAAATGTCCTCTAGACTTCTTGGAGAGTACAAAATCTTGTTCTTGTTACCTTTAACATTATCGTGCCTACTATGCTTCCTTCTTGCCTTTCTTCTATCTTGTAAACATGTCAACTTCATGATACTCCTCTGTTCATTTTTTACTATTTTAGTAAGAACTATTAAATCAATTTTTCCAATGCACCCTAGTGAATTCTCAAAAACTCCTAAATTTATTGTGTCCATAACTACTGAGTGTATCCCACCAAAAGAAAAGAAGGGTTCAAACAAAACACCTGTTAATTATACAGATACTCTGATATGTATGATTACTGCTATTGTTTGTCATTGAGGTCACAGTTAGCAAGTACATAGCTGACTGTGACAAGTTCTTTCCAGTGGATCTTATGAAAATCTAGCAATTATGAGTCCAAAGTGATAGGGCCGTGCTATACAGACATGGTAAATTGGTTTGTGTAGTGATTGTCCTAAATTAATTATTTTATAATATGCACAAGGCACAACTTAGAATCCACAATTGAACTGACTCCAAATGAGTCAAAATAAATGTTCCACACCAAAGGCATCATCAATATTTCCATCATTGTGACAACATCTGAGTTTTTATTTGGTAAGAATTTGTATAGTTCTAACTATATTTCCATTCCAATATCATCAAGGAACCAAAGAAGGTGTTTCATTGCATGTGTGTTCAATTGTGATGAGTTATGTCAATACTCCTTTGCCAAGATAGACTCCAAATGATGGGAAGCGAGCCCTGAGCAATACGAAGAGCCTTCAAAGAGCACCCAGGATGACCTGGGAGACAGACTTATCCTGCACAGGGGCCAGGCCCCTTGAGTTTCTAGAAAAGCAACCGAGCTTACCAAAGGTCTGCAGTTTGGATTCATCTAGGACAGTCAGGGGATGCGGGGGGAGGAGGGGTGAAGCAACGGCACAGCTGCAGTGGGCAGGCAGAGCTTTCTCTGTCGGCACAGGAACTAAGTATATGAGCAGTGGTGGCACTTTGTGATAAGTAAGAGGGTTTTGGGTTGCAGTTTGGAGATTCATCTCTACAAGGTTTGCCATCACTGCTCTAGGAAGAGGCAAAAATACTTCCAGAGCTATGTTTGCTTCACATACAATTGTTGCAGCTGAGAATGTATTGGGGGCAATGATGTACAATTTATAAAGTGTATCCACAGCACTTAAACCCATGTGCTTGGGAAAACAAGGAGGCCCAAAATAGTGACATTTTTGAATAACAAGAAAATTCTAAAATTCCACAGAGAAGGTTCCCTGACCACAGAGCATCAATACTAATCATTTTTTGAAACAGCTTTGGCAAAGTGTCACATGAATTTACTTGAACTCTCAAAGATCCAACGCAACATTTAAAAACAGATTTTTCTTAGTGTAAACATGGATTGGGACAAATGTAAATCCCCTATCTAGGTTTATTTTTTTAAAATAGGGATTTTAATTACATATTTATAAATCTAGGGTGTGCAATGCTTTAAATACTTAAAACAATAAGTGGGATTTGGCAGAACATTTGTTCTGATTACTAGATATTTAATGATACTTGGAACATCGAAATGTTTAAGAAATTACACCCTAGTAGGATGCAGACAAAACAACTTGGAAAGGATCAGATCTCATTCTGACTTGACTCTTTTCTTCTGGAATATGGTCAAACCACATTCTTTATGACTTCCCCTCCCCCTTCCATTAAACTGTACTACTTTTGATTGTTACTCACTGTCCATATTTGTGCTTTTTTGAAAAGAGAATTGTTACAAGACCAGTTTCTTTCCCAGTAAATGGAAGATACAAATTTAAATCAGCCTTATTTCCTAACTGATCAAACATGAAATTTAAAAAATATTTTCAAAGTAAATCTTTAACCATTCTATGCAGTTTAAGCATCACTTCAAATTTATTCTGACAGAGAGTTATGAATAGCTATAATTTTTCTCCTTGGCAATCAATTTTAAATGTGATAGCTGCACATATTAATAATGTGTAAAGACAGGGGCAGTATTATCTGAAAATTCATACATAATTCCTTCATGAGTCATTCAAAGGTTAATAACTGTATAGGCTAATGATGATAGAGTGTCAGCTGTATAATGTTTTGTCAAACCATCTGACTGCTGTAGTGTTTCACACCACTGACATCCTGCTGCTTCAAGGGGTATGTTTGTCAGCTATAAGAGATAACATTTGCCAGTTTTGTGCCATGCACCCTGAATGAAAAAATGAACTGGCTCAAATATTCATGTCAGTTGTCTACTCCAAATAATTACAAACTACTTATCCTCTAAATATTTAGATTCCTAGGGATCTCAACATTGGACCATCACCTCTCCTCTGCTGCACATCAGAGCAGCAAAAGACTTTCTGATTGCCATGCCCTTGAATGCAATATTAATGCAACATATGAAACTCATTAGGATGGTTGAGGTGTTTGAAAGAAAGGAATTTTGATTTTTATAAAGATTGGCATGAAGATTTTTCTTTGTCCAAATTTGCTTTCCTGAAATATACCCCCATCTAAATTCTAGTTGTCAAAACACATACAGACGCACACACACACACACACACACACACACACACACACACACACCCCAAACAAAAATTATATCCCTTCTTTCTTTGGAATTCATTCCTTATCTTAGTCTTTTGTATATTCTTCAGCTTTTCAAATCAGTGTAGCACCAGTAAGAACAAAAGTATAGAATTAAATCCAAATCTGATCTGTCTTTGTGATAAGTATTTAATAGTTTACTACTATACTGGGGAGAACATAAAGGAGAAAGCATCTGTCTGAGTATGATTGGTTTTAAAGGTTATTTAAAGAGTTTTCAAGGCAAAATTTATCAGCAACATGCAGCAAAATTCTCTACGTTCTCAGAAACGATGTTTATAAAAATTCTTTGCTGTCTGGTACTTGGTTCCAGGTTTTGGGGAAAATACATAAAAGTGCTTTAAGAGGTGCTCTAGAAGGTTAGCACCACCTGCGCTCCATGCTTGTAGGTAACAGTGCTGCTAAGGAGCAAGGGATGAGTGCCGCTGCTGGAGTCCAAGGCCTGAGACTCACTCACCCTGGAACACAGTCCACCCGCATGCTTATTCGTCTCTCACAGATCTAGAGCACTTTCATCTGAGAATTATGAAATAATCTATCAATTGTTTAGAAGGGTGCAATTTTTAACCTCACATGGAAAGAGTAGAAAGAGAAAGAAGAAAAGTATTAGACAAACTTTGACTTTAAAGAGCAATAATTTGCAACTGAGTTATTTGAAAGCATGGCCTAATTACTTTTCAGCTGACATGTATGTTCAATTTTGTTTATGTACCTGAGGATTTTGGTTTCAAATACGGTGCTTTAAAACTCAGGTAGCAAATTCTAGGCACCACTCTCCATTGTGGGCAACATGGTGGGGATCTGCACATCAATGATATTACAGTTAGCAATTTCTCCATCTTTGGTAGAATAATTTTCATATAGCAGAACGATGGAGCACGGACTGGGAAAAGAGCTGGCTTTTAGTCAGGATGCTGACATCAGCCATCCATATGGTCTAGGGCTTTTGTAAATCTAAAGGAGAAGTTGATGTTTCAGATTGCAACAAACCCTGTCCCTACTGGGAACATGTCACCTTCTTTAGATGAAAAGAAAAGAAAAGAAAAGGCTGAACACCATTAAGCTAGATTCCATTAGTTCTTTCAGCTTTCAGATCTTCATTTAAAAATGAAAGCATTTACACATGATCACAAGTTTACAAGTTCATCACCTCTGGGCCTTTTGGTTAAGACCAAGTGCAGAGGATCACAAGTTCAGCTCAGTTCATGTTGTACTTACCTGAAGTAATACAAATGGCCACTCATGGAACATTTGATAACCTGCATCTAAGATGACCAGAAACTATAAATACCATTCTCCTAGCAGAAAATCATAAAATGACCCAAAAAAGTCTTTAAAAAGCCATCTGGAAATATACTCTTCAAGTATATTATAGCACTATACCATTATAGTACCCCTTTGTCTCTGAATTTGAAAATTATAACATATAAAATCATTTTGGCTTACATCTAGTTTCCATTACTGGGGTAGGAGGGAGAAAGAAAAAGCAAACTGTTGTTAACGCACAAGGGCTTGAGTTACTGTAATGGCAAATTCAATTTTCTATTAGCTGAAGACTTCCGTCCCTCCCGAGCACAGCCTTGGGTGTGAAAGATCATGGAAGGGACCACCGATTTCATAAATATAATATAACAAAGATGCTGTGATGTGTTCAACCTCAGTATGAAGAGTCCAAGATTTGAAAGGAGAGAGATATAGCAAATGAGAAATTATTTTACATATAATAAGAAACCTTTACTTGGCCCTAAAGATTGGCAAATGTAGAATATCAGACTGAGTGCAATCTAAGTGAAAGAAAAAGGTATGGTAATGGGAAAAGTATAGAGAAACAGTGGTTACGGGGATAGCATAGGGAAACAGAAGGAGGAAAGAGGACTCCATCACAGCTGGATTTTAGGAGGTTTTCAGTACCATCTTACGGATCTAAACTTAACTTGAAAGTAACTGTGAGTCACTAGAGATGTTTAAAAGAGAGTAACAATCTAAGGAATTTATGATGGTCTGAATGTGCTATACTGAGGACTTAAAGAAGGAAGATGATGCCAGGGTTTTAAGAGTGGGTCTATGTAGGACCAAACTTAACACAATGTTACGTCACCAAATAGATACAGAAACTGAGAGTTATCAGTAATGAATTTTGAGATTTTTGGCTTAAACTTCAGAACAGTGGAAACTGGCCTATATGGGACAATTAAGAAAAGACACTAATTATATTTTATTATGTTGGGGGTGGGAGAGTTAGCAGACAAGTAAATAGGGGTAAAGATGATCCTTTTCATCCCTAGCATAATAGGACTTTTCTGGTGACCTGGCTTTGGAAATTTTAAGATTGAGACACTAAGAACATTTTCTAGCATAGTTTCCCACAAAAAGATACAAATGTGGAGTTGGAACTCTGGGAAAAGTTTGAATCCAAACAAATAGATCTACGAAACCTTTAAATAAACTTGCAGCAATAAACGAAATCTCTAAGTGATGAAGAATAAAAGTCAAGTGACTAAAGGTCACTCAATGAGGGCTAGATGTGCAATACTATAAAGGCAGAACTGAGAGGGGAGGAAATGGGACCAAAAATGACACTTAGAATGAAGAAAAGAAGAACTTCCTCTCTCGGGTGACAGTGGAGGAGATGGATTCCAAAAACTAAGCCTGACAGACTAAGAGAGGATGGCTAATAACATTTGAGGCAATTCATCTGTGGTTTTGGAAGCTATTTTAGAGGAACTAGAATGGTCAAAGAATTTGCTACATGTAATTAATGTTCAAGAACTTTGCCAACAAGAGGATAGACAGAAACTCAATGAAGCAGTATGATCGAGGGAAGAAATTTTAACAAAAATGGTTGCATTTTATCAAGTGGAAAAATATCAGGCACCTTAGTTTCTTTTCCTAAGGTCTGGAGGAGAGGGCAAAGCTAAAAACCAAGCAAAGAATGAATAAGGTCTAAATAGGCTTTCATTCTACTCTCAAAATAAATGTTTCCTCCTTCTTCCCAGATGGAATTCTGCCTCTTGAGTCCTCAATTTCTCTCTTGTCCATATTTTAGGAACATTTTCTCATCAATTTACTCCTTTCCAGCTAGCTTTGCACTTCAACTTCTGAGATTGCCTGTGAAAATCCTCCTTTATTCTGCTGGGGCTGGTTTCATGCACACTCTGCAGCTGGTACATTTCCATTCTTACTGCTGGCTAGAAACTCCACAAATATTATCATATGTATTCTGAACAGTGCCATGGGTTGTGCAGAGCCATGGTCCCAGGAAATGTCAGGGCTCTGACTAGAGGCTGGGTCATCTGACTGAACTCTCATGCTCCTTCTCCTGTGCAGATCTGTCTCCTCAGACTGACCAAGATGCAGGCAGGGGATTCATTTCAGGCTAGACATTACAACGTAGCTGGCTTGATGTCAGAGATTTAACTTTAAATGGCTGCAATAGTTTGATAAACGGTGTGAAAATTTTATGGTCCTTCCGTCAGACACCATAATTTATTATCACATAATGCACAGTTAGAAGAACCAAAAGAAATCATCCCACGAGGGCAAACAATGTGGAGTCAGTAGCCCTTTGACACTCTAAGGCCACAGGCGTTATATGGATCCAATAAGAAAGCTGCTTCTACAAGCAACAGAACAACCTCTTGATCTTGCAAAATGTTTTTGGACACCTAAAGGCTCTTTTATTACTGTGGCTGATTAAAATGAAAAGCTTAAATGACTAAAATGTTCTTTTTGATGAGTTTTTGCCATGAACTATGGACCTTGTAGTCCAGTGGGATTCAAGCCCTTTGATCCTGGGCACTCACATAAATTCAGACTCATAAAACAACATTGGATTTGATTTTACTAGTGAGCTGATGTTGCCAGATTTGTAATACAATCTTGTTTTCTCCTGTCCTCAATATTTTAGTCCATCAACCATTGTTTTATAGCAAACAGAAAAAAGGAAAGAGTTTCGATTAGCTTTTGGCAGCCAAGCTTTAATATCTGAGCCACTCTTCCACAATGCTAGAATTTCCAGAGGACTCATGATGCTCTGTTACCTTCAAGATAAAAATTAATGTTGTTTTATGCACTGAAAGTAAAACATCAAAAAGAAGGAACCCTTTCTGCTTCACAAAAATCACAGATTTTCACCACTGAAGATGGTTGGGAGACAATGCAGCTGAGCCCCAAAGCACAGTTAAAAGAAGGAAGAGTACAGGCAGAGTTCACAAATTCCAGTAGGACTCGTTGAAAATGAATTAGAAAATAAAAAGACTTTCAGGCTATTTCTTAATGAGCAGTAAATCGTATTTTAGTTTTTAAGCTTTAAAAACAAAAAAAAAATCTATAGAAGAAAGAATATATTAACCAGATATTTATTTAATGAAAAAGATGCAATAAATAAATTTAGGCATTTAATCCCTTTCCTAATTTCCTACTCATTTTCCAGCGTGTATATCTGTTTCACATTATCATACTCCTACAGGTACAAAAATGAAAGCTTTATCATAAAAGATCCACGAAGGAGTAAGAACACAATTTTAAAGCACTATACTATAAGGATCAAACCAATCAACAGTGGCTAATGACTACTCATTGTTTTAATGGAGTAAAAGATGACTTGGGCTCAGTTAGAAAGAGCCCAAGGACCTAGGCCAGGGACCATTCGTGTGAGTGAACAATTTGCACTAATATTTTCATGAATTTTCTGCAGGCTACAAAAATGCTTACAAAGTGTGTTCTTTAAGTGACACTGGAAACAGAAGGGCTGCGATATACCTCAACAGCTCTAGTCGGAAAACAGCTTCCACAGAACGTGCACTTCACTCTCGAGAGGCAGTGTCTCGGGATGCTGTTTTTTTAGTAAGTCAAAATGTGTCAAATAGCAGTTTCATATAGCTCAACTCATAAGGTCTATCAAATTTGGGGGGAAAAAGCACCTTTTTAATGTTCTCTCAGTCCATTATGTTCACTTTTAGTGGATAGGGACATAGGGTCCACATAAGAGGTAGGGATCTAGAAAAAACTGTCTCATGTGATAATCAGGCCCCTCTTCCTTCCTTTAATACTTCGTGTGCGCTCACTCTGTCGGTTGTAGGCGCCGCAGGGAGACTCAGCTGTGAAGAGTTACAGAGAAGCAGGGGCGCCAGTGCTGACAGCGTCAGGGCCAGCAGAAGCACCCGAGGGTCAGCACTAACAGAGACTCGGTGTTCAGGGGTAGAGAGTGGATTTTCTCCCCCAAGCCCCTACCTCTGTCACCATCCCCCCTCCCCACACCTCCACCTAGGCGACTGAGACACTTCGCGCTGTCCTCTCCTGGTTCCTGCTGGCCCTGTCACCTATCCTCTATACAAGCAGCCAGAGATGACTTTGGGAAATACAGATCTGTTCAAATCCTGTGTTAGAATTCATCAGTTGATTCCCACTGTCCTGAAGGTGAAAGCGGGAAGCTTTAAGAAGACCTGCGAAGCGTCATGCCTGCCTCCACAGCAGTATTTTCCAAACTGTACAGCACAATCAGTGAGACAGCAAATAGCACAGCGACTTGTACTTTTACCACCAGCATTTCTCTATTTTTCTGCTGTACATTTTTTATGTGAAATAAACTATGATGAAAGAGACCCCCCCCTCCCTTATATATTTAAGGCAAAACTCAGTGCAAAACTAGAAGGCTGTTTTAAGTATTAAAAGAAAATCTGCTTGGCTGCTTAAAAAAAAACAAAGGGTCAAGCTGACCCCCAGTGGTGAGACTGGGTATGGCTTCTGAGATAAATGGAAAATTCCTAGGTTAGCTACTCCACAGAACGATACAGCCAACCAGACATTTCTCAGCACTTTATGTTCAGTACGTATATATGTAACAAATAAAGGTAATTATGTATTTTGTATTAAGACAAAATAAATAGAACTGGATTACCCAGTCTGTCCCACAGACTATATAAGAAAGTGCCACCCATTTATGGCAATGAGGAATCTCATAATAAAGATCTAACACTGGCATCAGAAAATTCCATTAAAAGCACACAAATTTAAAATACTTACACTACACAGACCTTCACCTAACTCATCTCTGAATAATATTAGGCCCTTAACTTAAGCACTCTCTTGTTTGTTAGCTTAAAAACACAACTAAAACTTGTGTTCCTCCACCTAAACAGTAAATCCTCTGAGCACAGAATCTATGTAAAGACTAAATAGCACAGTCCACAATGTACACCAAGCGTGGAGTCTGGCCTTTAGTGACAGGCAGCAAACATCACTGCTATTATTGTCATTGTTGCCAGTATTATTAAATGTCTTATCCCCAACACATTTCATACTTTGACAGGCAAACAATTAGTGTTTGCTGAATATATAAAAGATGAACTATAAAAAGAAGTAATGTATAAGGAAGTATATTTTGGGAATTCTATCTTTATTGAAAAAATAGTTTTGGCACTCAAGGAAGCCTGGAGCTTTGGTGCATGAGGGAGAGGTAGGAAGCCAGAATCAGCCTCCGCGATGTGGGTAAGCCATAAGCACTCTGCAGGCTAATTCCAGCCCCCTCAGGCAGTGGGGACAGCTCAGCCTCATCTCTGAATTATGTAGTGCTAGATGGCAGTGTCAAGACAAAGTACCCCTGGCAGCTCAGTCAACTAGGAATGAGCCATTCCATTGGTTTGCACCAACACTGGATGCCAAGTGGACCAGTGGACTTCTAGATGGGCTGGGAGGAGTCTCAAGACCGGTGAGTTGGTGGGCTCACAGCATTGAACTCTATAAAACTAATGACTTTTTATCATCATCCACAGTAAAATAACTGGAAACATTTCTCAACATTAAGAATTCTGACATCTCAGTAATGATTTATACTAATATCAGCACTGAGGGGAATACCAGCAAAATTTTATGAAAATTGTCATATATTTCATATTTATAGAAGTCTTGTTTACTAATCTACAAATTGCTCTCCTTTCCTCACAGCAGTCTCCAGGAATTAAGAAATTTAAATGGGTTGGGTTGAGAATGATGAAAGAAAACAAATTCATGTCTCTATAAACCTAGCTTTATCAGTTCAAATGTAGGCTGTACTTACTTTCATTTCAACAGCAATGTCTAAGCTCTTAGAAGGGGACCAATGTGCAACGTACAAGTTGCCCTTCATGGACACTAACACACCATTTGATTCTCTTGTGGACAAGGTAAAAGCTAAATTAATTTTCCGCTTGGCAGCTGGCCCTTGGCTGGTCTCTCGGTGGGGATTACTATAAACACGACTACATTGCGCAACGAGCAAGGGCCTGCCAGAGGCCCCTGCTGCTGACGTTCCTCCCCAGCTAAGAGCTGCTCATGTGATGAATGGAGTAAACGAAAATGGTTCCCATAAAGGAAATGTTGGTGTTGGCTGGTTCTTTTTCTTCTGTTCCTCAATCCAAAGATATTAGTTAAAAACAGTTAAAACAATCTGTCATTTACACAGCACTGACTTCCCCATTGCTTAAGTGCTGGCCCAAACCAGTATTCTCAAATTATCTAGCTCCTTAAAAGGAAGACAGAGGACATGTATTTTTTTTCTTCTCCTTTAAAAACTGAGGAAGTTGAGCTCCAAAGAAGTCCTCCCCGCCCAACACTCAGACCTTCTTCCTGACATAAGGAAGATATGAGGGCTCCTTTAAAAGCTTTCCTGACTGTTCTAAGAGCTACATTTCTCCATTCCTTCACTGAGAGTGCGCAAGACTCTAGAAGCTAGAATGTTCCATGCAGAATACAGCTGAAACCCTGAATTCATTCTTCCACAGAAGCAGATAGAACTGAGTACAGCCCACTGGCTACAAAGAAAAACCTGCAGAACAAGCTAACAGATCTTTTGAAGAAAAAAGGAGAGTATAAGTCACAGGACTTTTTAAATTCTGAGTTAGATAAGTCTAAATTAAAAGCACAGTGGTAGATAAATCAGGAATGTTTGCTTTAAAATGTAACGTGACCAGTGATAAAAATCTAAAAAAGCTTCTAGAAACTACATGGCCTTATCCCTGATTTTAGAAATTAGTAAAGCTGAGCCAAAGTATTGCCTCAAGTTCATTGTGTTTGTAGCTCCAAACATAAGACCAGAATCCAGATCTTCTGATTCTAAATCTAATTTTCTTTCTATTAATGCTTGATCACTTACTGGAAAGCGTGCTGGCTGCAAATCTGACAGTACTACACAGATAAAATTTAAGTTCCCTACGTACTAGTATAGAATTTCTGAAAAGTCAACATCTCTGTTACCTGGAAAATGGAGACAAGTTTATCACTTTGCTATAATTCTACAGTCCTTGTTTATGATATGAATGCCAAATACTTAGAGCATATGTAGAGCATAGAGTAAGAATTGGATAAGGGTAAGGCACTATCATCTTTAAAGACTAAATTATAAAAATGTTTTAAAGAGAATAAAAATGATGCCCAATTTCAAAACAAGATAATAGGAAATTAATAGTGGTTGTTACATTGCATATTGTTATTTTCAAAGTACTGCTTGTCATGCATGAGTCAAGAACTTTGTTATACTATAAAGGACACAGAGAAACACAAACCTAACATTTCCTCCAAGGTGCTTATACTGAGCAGTAATAATAGGACCTGTAGTACCAAAGGGTATGTAGATTATGCATGAGATGATACGATTACATGAATCAACATAAAGTAATATTCCAAAAATGGCTATCTGAGGTGAATACATACTTCTCAGATGTAGAAATACAAATGGCAAATAAATATACAAAAAAATGTTTAACATCACTGGTTATTACAGAGATGTAGAACAAAACAATACTGAGATTCCATCTTACCCCAGAAAGAATTGACTATTATTAAGAAATCAATCAGGGCCAGGGAGATGGCTCAGTGGAATACGTGTTTCCTTGGCAAGCGCAAGGGTCTGAGTTCAATCCCTGCTTCCACCAAAAAAAAAAAAAAAAAAAAAAAAGGAAAAAGAAAAGAAATCAATCAATCAACAACAAATGATGGAGGGTATGTGGAGAAAAAGGTACCTTCTCCACTGATGGTGGAAGAGTAGACTGGTGCAACCATTGTGGAAATCAGTATGGAGATTCCTCATAGAGCTAGACATCCCATTTGACCCAGGAGCAACAATGTCCCAGAAAAGCTAATTAAGTTCCTAAGGTCACAGTGCAAGTACATTGTCATCAAGTACAAAATGGTATCCCACCCAACCCACAAATTACAATATGGGAGTAGAACAGCTATAAAAGAGCTGTGATAGTAATTTTCAAATTCTTGCTACTAAACAACCTCAAATAACTTACAGTGGGAAAATGTGTTATCATATACCTTAATAGGCAGGCCTAAACTATGTTCTTACCCAATAATCATGATCTTGCTACCCTGTGCAACAATTTCTCAAATAAGAAACTATAAAAATTGTTAAAAACAAGGTTTCTCTCAGAAACAGAATTATCCAAAGTTGAAAAGATGAACCCAATAGTGCTGAATACCATGAAGCGACCTTGAACTTTCAGGGCAGAGTTTACTGAATGAAGGGCATATATGGGGGGAGGGATGTCATTGTGGTTACATTATAATGACATCAAGTGCTGTTGTCATGCAAAATTCTTGAATTACCAACACTTCCTCATTGGAGCTGTGAAATTGGCCAGATATACAGTGACATCTTAGCTGTTGAATGGTTGTAAACTCAAACTTCCACTATGTGAAGAGCAAAGTTTGAAAAAAATATCTGCTTGGTATTTATAACTTTAGCCAATAGTCGAACTGAAACTCCAACTTGAAAAACATGTACGGGCCAATAGTGAGCCTTGGGCACCAAGCAGTGACCCTGCAATCTCAGCACCGCTCCTGCTCAGACCACGTAAGTGCTCATGTTCATGTGCCAAGACATGCACCACTGCAGGGCTTTTTGCACTTTATTTGTGGAAAATAGCAGAACCTGGGTTCCAAAGAAAGATGCCAGCACTAAAGCTACAAGGAAAACTGTGAGGACCATGTTAAAGAGGAAATTATTGAAAATTTGCTAAAGTCCTGGAAAAAAATAATTTAAGTATAGTTTTGAGGCCCCAGAGCCAATTATTTGGTTTTCCATTATTTCTTATGGGAAAAATATGTTTAGTTCTGACATTTCAATATTCAAACATAAACTTAGAATGAATTCAGTTTGACAGGCCATCACTGTAGGAACAGATTCATTCATGTTATCAATAAATCTTTACTTTTGGGCTGTATGGGAAAGCGGTATGTAAATGACTACACATTCTGAAAAGCCAGTTTCAGAACCAGGCTTTGGGTTCTTTTATAGTTTAGCACTCAGCAAATGTTGGCTGCAGAGTATGCATGAGAATAAGAATCCCATGTTCTCCCACTTTCTAGGCTCTGGGTTACCATCAACCATTCAATCAAAACATTCTGGGTGGTCACGCTGTTGCTGGTGGTGGAAATGAACCATTAACCGACTTCTGAACAAGTTGATGATCAAAAACAGAATAGCAAGCTGAATTTCGATGCCTTGTTTATTGAATCAGATGTTTCTTTAAATTCTATGAAGATGTTCCCAAAACAACTGAATCTGATACATATCAATTCTTGTATGGAGTGACAGAATAAGTTGTTTTCCCTGTGCATTTTGAGCATAAGAATTTTATGAGCATGACATAGGTATAGAGACAACACCCCACAGTGGTGCATGTCTTGGCACATGAACGTGAGCACTTACGTGGTCTGAGCAGGAGCAGTGCTGAGATTGCAGGGTCACTGCTTGGTGCCCAAGGCTCACTATTGGCCCGTACATGTTTTTCAAGTTGGAGAATTTTATTTAAAATTCTTACGCTAAAAAGCTTGTTCAAATTCTGAAACACACAGTGATACTCACTCCATAATATGAAAATGAAGAGTTCTAGCAATCAATAAAAGCTCTATTAGACATCACAAATAAAGAAATGAACATTAAACAGCAATTCCCCTACCCATTATTTTCCACTAATCCTGTGACAAAAGAGACTCTGCTTCTTTGTAAAATGAAATAGGTATAGGGACAATACTCAGTGTAGTATAAACACAAGAACAGGTAGACTGGGTATTTTTGTCTGTGTGTTTTATGAATGGCATCTGTTCTGAGTGGCTGGTGCTGCTGCCAAACCGGTTTTTTCATTATCAATAGCACCTGAGGGCAGGGATGCTAGTTAAAGCACAGAGGTGGTGGCAGGTGAGCTGGCCCAGAGTGCACAGTGGCTCGCTGCAGAGAAAGCACGTGTCCTAGGTGAGGTGCATACTTGCTACCAACACCAGGAAGCTGAGGTCATAGAGAATAGTTGGATTTTCCAGTTGTTTGTTTTTTTAAACAACTGCTAGAGATACTAGGTTTTATGTAAAAATGTCTATCATTTAAAAGGGGTATTCCAAGTTCAATTTTCAAAATGTTGTTTGCCAAACAAAATGCTTCTCCACGTTAAATCCAAGAAGAGTGGCCAGTTCCCTACTGAGAATTGCCTATGACTACTAACACAGTTTCAAATTGGAGCTGAGGGTACAAACTGGTTCTACTGCTCCCTGTGCAGTGGTCTGCCATGGCTGCAGGGTTTTGACAACTAAGCGTAAATTGCAATGGTGGCTCACACCCACAATCCCAGCACTTGGAAGGCTGAGGCAGGAGGTGTTTGAGGTTAGACTGGGCTATATGATGAGGAAAAGCCCAGTCTAAACTAACTACAAAAGTGCCTGCAAGCAAGTGCAGGGGCTGGAGGTTCAATCCCTGGGCCTGCCATACCAGCCCTGTCCCTGGGGTACGTTGAGACAGCAATTGAGACTGGGTGTGGTGGCACACACCTGTAATCCCAGCTCTTGGGAGGTTGTAAACAGGTGGATCACTATGAATCTGATGTAATAGTGAGACCCTGAACGCCCTGTAGACCCTTTCCTAAAATAAAAAAAAAAAAAGAAAGAAAAGAACTGTACAGCAAGACCCTGTCACAGAAAACCAAAATAAATAAATAAATAAATTTATTAAAATAATGTAGACAGAGTGAAATTCTTTTTAATTTACTAATAAATGAAAAGAACAGATAATGCTTTGAGAAATTAACCAAAATATCTAAAGCGCAATCAGGAAATTATTAATGTTTTTATTGCTGCCAGTCACACCTTAGTTGAACTTACACATTAAATGGTCTTCATGGTCTTCATGGTCACAAAACATATTTTTTTTCCATTGTCTTTTTTCCATCTCCTGCTGCTATTTGGATCTTCAATATTGCCTGCAGTCCCATGTGTTGAAGATTTGGCCCCTGCTACTGGGAAGTAGGCCTAGTGGAAGGAAGCTCAGTCCCTGGGGCCGGGCCATGGAGGAGGATGTTGGCGCCCCAGCTCCTTTTTTGCCCTTTGACTCACAGTCTCCATAAGATAAACAAGCCTTCTCTATCACATACTCCACTAGGGCATCCCATGCTGCCCAAAGCCCACAGAAAAAGGGCCAACAGGTAGACTGAAATTTCTGAAACTTTAGGTCAAACTAAAGTTTCTTTTCTCTCTCTCGATACTGGGAGGCTTGAACCTAGAGCATGGCACTGAGCTAAATCCCCAGGCCTTCTACTTTTGATTTTGAGACAGAGGCTCACTGAGTCACTCTGTTGCCCAGGCTGGGCTTAAACTTGCAATCCTTCTCCATCAGCCTCCCAGAAACACCAGGAAAACACATGTGGATCATCATACATAGCTCCTTTCCTCTTATCTCAGGTATTTGTTAAAGTAATAGAAAGATAATTAACACACCATGCTTTTCCTCATTTTAGATGTAAGACCACAACATTTTACACAGACAATAGAGATAATGTACTTAGAACAAGCCCTACCACAGAGTAAGAACTCAAAAACTATAAGCAACTGCTACTGCTGTGAGTGGTAACTTACCTGTCCCAACCTCCACAGGGCTCATCAAAAACTCAGGAAAATATAAGTGTCAGCCCTTACATCTTGGCTGTTAATAAACTTCAAGGCTGTACCTAATCTCTTTGAAAATTTGTTTCTAAATTATACCTCATCAATTTCAAATCCTCTGAGACAGCTGAGAATCTTTTCGACACCAGAACAAAGATGAAGAAAGAGAAGTCATTGTGGGCATTTTCCACCAGAGGTGACAAGAGCTTCCACCTCTGTTTTCCCAGGAGACAGAGGTACTTTTCCATTTTTTGTTTCTTTGTAAAGTGGACTCATTTCCTTTTCTGAACTCCATAAATCCACCTTGATGAGGTGTGGTATGAATTCACACACTCAGACACTTTTCAAATAAAATCTTTGCTATTTGCAATGACTTCATATATAATGCAGTGTACTATTTTGGCTACTTTAATGCATATTATCAATTGCTGGAAAGAAAACTATAAACCATCAGCCTAGGTACTATCTTAAAAGCTATCTTTGCTTTCACAGGTATAAAAGGACTTTATTCCTTCTTATTCTTACTACAAGAGATCTCTGTTAAATGACCTATCAAAAGATCTGACTAGTTTATTCAGTTACAAACCTAAAAACTGTGAAAGGGTTCTTATAGTTTAAATTGCCCAAAAACATCTGAGAATACACCCTAATTTAAACATAATCATTCTATGTATGTCCACCTGTCTCTTCAATCTTAAACCAGCTAAAACACCTGCAACTGCTTCATTTTTTTAAAAAAAGGTTTTTTTAAAAAACAATAAATTTTTTTCTTTCTCTTTTTTTGGCTCTTTTTGGGCTTTCAATGGAAAACTATTTGTATATGTTTTCAGGGTAGCCAAACTTACTTTAAAAAAATAAAAGATAAAGATTGATAGTCTCAGGATTTACATAAAGTTTAAAAATGAAAGTTTGACAGAATAAGGATAATATATGATTGGGTAGCTACATATGCTTCTATGTGTCCATTTTCAGGTATATGTTCTCTTTTAGTTAATATACAGGTAAGTAGACAGCTATGAAATAGCCCAAATATCTTTGCTCACAGGGTTAAGGAGATGAAAATAAAGATGTTTTCAAAGTTTGTACCTTTTTTCCATCCAACTTGATAGCTAATTGAGATAATATCAAAGATTTCTTTCTTTCTTTTTTGCAGAACTGGGGATTGAACTCAGACCCTTGTGCTTTCCAGAGAAGCACTTATTCTACTAAGCCATCTTCCCAGGCCCAAAGATTGGTTTTTTAAAATGCAGTATCTATTGTTGTTTCACTACAATAATTTGAGAACTTTCCCTTGGTTAAAGAAAGCTACAGGTGTTTACATGTTATGATTTTGTTCTCATGAGTCACCTAAAGCAACTGTCAAGATGTATTTCAGTTGGCCAGAATTAAAAGGTCAGTTCAGCCTATCTCACCATTGCAGCATACAGGTGAACATAGGGAAGCTATGGAGACCTAGTGAATCCTTCCACACCCACACCACAGTCTCAGGAGCTTTGCTGAGCTTTGACCCTCCCCATCATCCTCAGAGTCCCCCTGAGCTGATGCTTGCCCACCTCGACCGTAGCGGAAGCCACTGAACCTCACATACCAGGAGCTTTGGTGTATCTACTCCTTGACTGTCACAGGAGCCTTGCTGACCTGCATGCCACCTCCTTCTAATCACTGCAGAATATGGGTGAACACGGGGAGCTTTAAAAATGTCAAAACGAAGGAGCAAAAGGCAAGCTCAGATCTCCAGCCCTCCCAGAACAAGTCCAGCAGATGAGAACATAGAAGAACTTGGAAGTTGCATACCTGAAATTTCTGAAATGATATCAATGGAAATAAAAAAAAAATTGCATCTGGCTATAGAAGAAATTAGATCACAAATAATCTCTCAGGTAAAAAAAGAAATGAAAATAATCATGAAAGAATTGCTCAGCACATCTAAAGAAGGTATGGATAAAAAAAGTAGAAGAGAATAGAAAAATGGTGGAAACATTAAATGAACAACACAGGAAAGAATTAGAATGTATGAAACAGATTCAAACATATTCAGGAAATTAAGAATTTCATTGAAACCTGGTAAAATCACATGAATGAAACTGAAGACAGACTTTTAGACCTTGAAGAGAGCAGTGCTGCTAGTTCTGTGAGTGAAAGGAAAGAGCTCTTAAAAGTAATAAGGAACCAGGAAATAGCATTTCAGCAACTACAGGATGATGCAATGGAAAATGATATAAGACTAATAGGTGTCAATGAAACAGTAGAAGTCAGCACAAATGACATAAAAAGACTACATGTACAAGTAATAGCAGGAAATTTCACAAGCCTGGAGAAATAATCTGACATACAGATAAGTCAGGCATACAGAACTCCAATTATTCATAATTAAAATAAATCTACACCTAGACACATGATAATCAAGATCCAAGAAAGTCAGTAAAGTAACAGAATAGTAAAAGCTGTTAGAGAAAAAACCCAGATAAGAAACAATGGAAAGTGCTTCAGAAGCATAACAGACTTCTCAACACACACCATCCATCAAGAAGAGCTTGGAGTGAAGTATTTAAGGTCTTGAAAGAAAATATTTTGCAACCCAGATTGACATACCCTGCAAAACTATCTATCAAATACAATGGAGAGGTAAAATACTTCTATGACAAAGAATAATTGAAGAAATTCATAACTACCAAACCAACCCTACAAAGAGCACTGCAAGATATTCTAGTAACAGACAGAAATGATCACAACTTCAAGAAAAACAACAACAGGAACCACCAAGCAGAGCAAGTAATTAAATAGAGGGAAAAGGTAGGGCACTTACAGTAGCAACATAAGATGACAAGGATAAGCCAATACATATTAGATATAACATCAATGTATATGGCCTCAACTCACCAACCAAAAGAATCAGAGTGGCAAGAGTGGATCAAGAAACAAAACCCAACAATATGCTGCATACAAGAAACACATTTATTTTTATTTATTTATGTATTTATTTACTTTCTGTATTTAGGGCAGGATCTACAGGGTCTCACTACATAAATCGAACTCATAGTGAATCTCCTGTTTTCAGCCTCCCAAATGCTGGGATTACAAGTGTGTGCCACCACGCCCAGTTTCAGTCACCTTCTCAGCAGGCCCCACAGGCAGGGCCAGCATAGCATGCCAGGGATCAAACCCCATCCTCTGTGCTTTGCCTGTGCAGGTGCTTTAGTCTGCTGAGCGATCAGGCTGGCCCTAGAAACACATTTAACTCAAAAGGAAACTCATAGACTGAAAGTCACAGGATGGGAAAAAATATCCCATGCAACAAGAATCCCCCAAAAAGCAGGGGTAGCACCTATTCTGGTTGCTAAGAATGATCTGAAGAGGTAAGAAAGATCATTACACACTTGTTAGAAGAAAACTGCAAGAAGAGAAATGACAATCATGAATATATATGCACCCAATGTAGAAGCAGTGAACTACATAAGACAAATCTTAAGAGAATAATCAAATGAGCAATAATACAATTGTAATGAGGGACTTTAACATCCCCACTGTCACAAAGAGATACTGAGGAAATTTAGAATTTACTTGGCAAAAAAAATCAGCAAAGAAATAACAGAACTAAACCAAACTTGTAAAGAAGTGGACTTAACAGATGTTTACAGAGTGTTCTACCCAATAACATCAGAATTCACGTTCTTCTCAGCTACATAAGGGAAGGGACATTCTCCAAAATAGACCGTATACTAGCACATAGAGCATACTTAAGTAAATGCAAAGGAACTGAAATTATCCCATGCATATTATCTGACCATAGTGTAATGAAACTGGACATTATTGACAAAAGAAACAGCAAAAACTATGGAAATTAAATAATACCCTCCTGAACAATCAATTGTTCACAGATGAAATTAAAGAAGAAATTAAACAATATATACAATCAATCAAAAATGATGATATAACTTACTGGAACCTGTACGATGCAATGAAAGATGTTTCAAGAGGGAAATTTATATCAATAAATTCTCACATCTGGAAAATGAATTTAGCCCAAATAAACAATTTTATGCTGCACCTAAAGCTACTAGCAAAAGAAGGCAGGAAATTACAAAGATCAGAGCAGAAATTAATGCAATGGAGATGAAGAAAATGATACAAAGAATTAATGAATCCCAGAGTTGATTCTTTGAAAGAATGAATAAAATTGATAAACATCTAACCAACCCTAACAAAAAAGAAAGAAAAATTCAAATTCATGTAATAAGGAATGAAAACAGCAAAATCACTACAAATCCTACAAAAATTTAGAGGATTATCAATGCTTACTTCCAAAATTTTCCACAGGATGGAGAACACAGAAGATATGGACAGACTCTTAGATACATAAGAATTACCAAAGAATCAGGAAGATATAAAAATTCTGAATAACCCAGTATCAGTCAATGAAATTAAAAATGTAATTAAAAAGGGGATGAAAAACTGGAATAAGCAAAAGGACTGGAGAGGGAGGGAAGGGGAAAAAGATATATTTATGTATGTATGCAGGATAGTTTGGATAATTGTACTGCTGATTTCTGCTGGTTTACTGAGAGGAGCAGTCTATCCTTAAATTTTTTTCTCTCTCTTTTCCTCCTGTCCTTTTAAATTTCTTATAGCATTTTTCCCCTTTGCATGCTTACAATTTATTTGAAGACAATATTTTGTAACACAGCAACCACTGTTGAATTCCTGTTGATTTGTTTGGTGAAGTTCTGCATTATTTCTGTTT
>NW_004524742.1:4541790-4559237 GCF_000260255.1 Octodon degus
AGCTATCTGTGGTGAGATGTACATGACAATCCAGCACTGGAAAGTCACCCAAATGATAAAGATAACTAAACTCTGTATAGTCCAGACAATGTCACTCTAATGATTGGAGATTAGACATTAAGAATCTTTAAAGAATATCTATAAACAAGTGCATGCTGCTTAAATTTCTCTTTGGTGACTAAAATGGTCCAAAGTAACAAGTTTAGGTAGTTTTATGTCATTTTATATCTCGTAAATAGATAAATGACTGGAAAGTTATTTTATACTAAGATAGACATATAATGTGTTTTAAAGATAATATCATGATTGTCATGCTGAAATACTACATGTGGCTCTTGATTTCAAATCTTCTTTATCTTTGTAAGTGTTGTCTGCAGGGATTTAACTTCTAGAATAGCAGTAATGGGTAAGAAATAACAGTACTCTAGCTATACTTTATATTTCAAAGTACTTGATATCCAGATGAGATTTTAACATTTAAGATCACTGCTCACATTAAGATATCAATATAACTGATCTCTTTTGAGTGTTCAACAGCTGAAGTTTGGAGACCATAACTAGAAACATACCTGGGCTAAGCAGACAGCCAGTACATCGGCCCTGGCCCTCCAAGCTCAACATGGACCCAGGACATGAGGAAAACGTTTCGATAGGTCCCTATAACTTTAGTGAGTTACCCAATCCCCAGAGAAGGGAGATTTCTGAACTCTAAAGAACAGGAATCAAGGAATGTACACCGTGCCAAAAAAAAGAGGGGAGGGAAAACGCTCCCATGCTTTCACAGCAAGCAACATGGTCAAGCAAGACCGTGACCTCTCCCAGCAGCTGACCAGAGAAGAGGTGAGAAATTGCACATTGTTCTAAAAGTAGGGTCTAGGAAGGCTTACCTCACCTTGGTAGACAGCACAAGGTCAGTTTTTATTAACACAGGTCACACTTTAACTTATTTTTAAACACCCAGATAAAAAATATAACCTAAAAACATATGAAAATAACACCACAGTAATAAGAGGTAGATAGAAAAAGTGTCTCCAATCATCAACCCCTTTCTGGCAGTTTCCAGTTACAGCAGTAGCTGGCCACTTTTATGGTTCAGTGATGCAAAAACAAAACAAAACAAAAGAAAATACCCAAAACATGTCGAAAACTATAAAATTTCAACAAAAAACTTTCAATTCCTTAGCTGTAATTGTCCTTCAAAATCATCAAACTCTCCATCTTCTTACAGATAAAACTAATGAGATTTGTGACAAGAAATATCAGACTTAAAGATAACTTCCATAAGTAAAGGGGTCTAAGAGCCAACTAATTACAATCACTATTCCAGTCCTTCAGGACCAATGACCAATGCCTTGGCTCTTTCCCCAATCTGCCTTTCCATTACAGTGTCCATGTTTCGATTACACATGCTTTAACTTCTTAGAAAATTTATTTATTCTTGCCAAGTGATCATGCAGATTGGACCAATGAGAAATATTCTGGACTCCTTACCTGGATCCACTAGATCAACCTTGTAAAAGGAGTTCAAAACTGCTAAACTATGACATGATCTCTATTGAAGGCTCATTAAATTAGCTCTCCCAAAAAGGGCCCTGACTGCGTGCAGTCTTCCCAACACTGGCCCATCGCAGCTCAAAGTGGCTAGACAGAAACTCTGCCCATTCTTCACTAGCCACAGTTAGGGATGCCTTGTCAGAGGGGGGACACTGTGGACAGACAGGTTACAGTTATTATAGGCAGTTGGACAAGACTGTGTTCTTGAGGGAGTTAAGGCAGAAGGCTCATTATGCATGTCTACAACACACTAGAACTTTGTACGATATCCTATCCTCAAACTGTTAGAAATGTTGGTCATTTATTTGCCATTCCAGTATTTCTCTTATGTTTTGATCTTAATATATCTCTGCTACCATGAAAACCTTTTCTTAGTTTAATTGTTTTGAAATAATTTAATTTTTAATTAATTAGTATTTAATTTTCTGAATATTGCTTAATCTTAATTTTTGTTCTAAGATTTATACTATATCTTTTTTTAAATGTTTTCTTTTCTTTTTTTAATTTATTTGTGTGTGTGTGTGGCCAGCTCAGCCCACCAAGGGGCGGGGCTGGCTGGCATGTGGTGCTGGGGGATTGAACCACGGTCCCAGTGCTTTGCTAAGCTTGTTTTAAGTAGGTGCTTTAGACCACTGAGCCATCTCACCAGCCCCTATACTATATCTTTGACCTACAATTTATTTAAAAGACATCATATGATATCTTCTCCTAGTATTAGAAACTTTAAAAAGTATATTTCCATTTTCTGTTGACTTTATATTACTTCCTTCCTGTCTTTCATACACACATACACACACATATATGGAAAAAAATACGTGTATAACCCAACATAAAATTGATTCTTGGGGCCAGGGAGACGGCTCAGTGGAATAAGTGCTTCCCTGGCAAGCGCAAGGACCTGAATTCAATCCCTGGTTCTGAAAAAAAAAAAAAAAAAAAGACTGGTTCTGTTTCATAGAAATCTGCAATGACCTTTAAATAAGGGTTCATCTATTATATTTTTATATAGTCCTGCATATCATATTGAGAGCTCTTTATTATTCATCCAAGAGCATACTGCAACTTCTCTTGCCTTTTCAATTAGGCTCTTTGTTTTTTCCTATATGCTACTTCTGGAGGTATTAAAATATTTCAAGTTTGTATAACTAGAAAATCTTACTTTTACTTTTCAAAGGTATGTTTGCTAAGTATAAAATTCAAAGAGGACAGATCTTTTCTTTCAGTCCTTTAATTAGTCTAGTTTCTTACACACTTGGTCCTTTTTTATTTCTAATGTAGAATAAGGTGCTATTTAATTTTGTTCTTCCATAGCTAATATTTTTTATGTATATGCTTTAATAATTTTTTTCTTTACAATAAGTTTTGGACAATTTCATTTTTGTGTATCTTGGTATGATCTTATTTTAATTTCTTGTGCAAAAGGTTCATTTTTCTTGGATATATGGTATTATAAGTTGAACTAAATTCAGAAATTTTATATCTTTAAATATTTATTGCCTACTCCTTTCTACCTTGAGCATTCTAATTATATGAATATAAGTTTCTTGGTTTTGACACAGTGAACTATTATGACTGATCTGTAAATTCTTCATTTTTATTTTGGACAATTTTTATTGTTATATTCATTTATATTTGTAGATAATTTATCTTCAATTTGTACTCTGTTTAAAATTAAAATAAAAATAAATTAATTAATTTAAAAAAAAGAAAGCTCTCACCCTGGGAACTCGCTGGAGGTACACCTGAAGAAGATTAATGTCACAATGGCCAGATTTACATATTTCCCTAGGAATTTTGAGGTTATTGGTGCCAACATTTTGATATTTCCCATATAAATAAACCATCCTCTCCCACTCTCTAACATTAAAACTAAAACCACTGAGAGTACAAAGAAAAAGACAAGACTAAGACTACAGATTATCAACCAAAGTTAATGATGTCACCCATATGCCCTTGCTACTACTGGATCAATATTAGCCAAGTGGCTATATTTGTAATATTATTGGTTGATTGTCATTTGACCCCCATTGAGCCCACCCTTCATGACTTTGCTCTATAAAACTTTCTTAGAGAAGTAAGTTCATTGGCTACCCACTCAGGACCCCTCCTATCTCTTAATAGCTTTGCCTAGTCCTAGTAAATTTTCTACTTTTTTAAAAAAGGAAAGAAAGACTATTTCCATACATTCAATAAGTGATTAATACATAAAACATATTAGGAGTTCAAGTAGGCTGATAACAAAAATCAAAGCTGATTTATAAATGAACAAAGAAATAGACATTTGTCACAAAACATAAAAATGAGCAGTAAGTATATAAAATATGCTCATCTCACTCATTATCATAAAAATGCAAACTAAGCCTTCAGGAAGGTATCACTGCATACCTATTACTAAACCAAGAAAAAAGATAATAAGTACTGATAAGTATATGGAAGAAAGGGTACCCTTTCACACCATTGATGAAAATGTAAACTACTATAACCATTATTTAAAAAAAGCCAGCAATCCCAGTACTGGATATATACAAAAAGGAAACAAAATCAGCAAGTTGAAGAGATATCTACATACATATGTTCAATGTAGCATTATTCACAGAAGTCAGGCTATAGAATCAAGCTATGTATCCATTAAGGGATGAACAGATAAAACAAATGTATATACACATAATAGAATGCTACTCATTCTAATAAAGTGGTACACTGTTTCATTTGCAACATGAACGAACCTGGGGGACATTAAAGTTAAGTGAAATAAGTCAGGCACGATAAGACAAATACTTCATGGCCTCACATAGAATCTAAGAAAGTTGAACTCAGAAGCAGCAGAATAGTGGCTACCTGGGGCTGAGGTACATAGAAAGGGGAAAGAATTAGGGAGCTGTTGGTCAGAGGATGAAAAATTTCAGAAGGATAAGAAGAGTGAGTCCAAGAGATCTACTATAGTGACGATAGCTTATGAGAATGTACTGTCATTGAAAATCCCTGAAAGTAAAGTCTAAGTTTCCTTATTATAAATAAATAAGTTCCTAAAGTAATTCAAATGTTAATGAACCTGATTTTTTTGTTATAAAATATACACATATTTCAAAACATGTTGTGCATCATAAATTTATATAATTTTCTAGTTGCAATAAATACACATGTTAAAGGACTATTTCATTCACAAATTCATCAAATTAGCAAGTAATGAGTTAGCATTATTTAAATTTTGCTGTTATTCTCGCCGAAAGTATGGGTTCAGCCCAAACTACACTCTGAGTCTGATCACATATCTAGTTATTTGAAGTTAAGATTCTGAGCTTCCTGCCCTAAGCACTGCAAACAAATTCTGCAAAGAAGAAAGGACCATTAGGTGGCAGGACAAGGAAAAAGATACTTCAGCCCTAGCTCCCAACGGAGGCCCAAGATGGTAACTTCCCAGCACTCACTATGGCTTTGGAAGGGTTCACCATGACTTCCTGCCATGAGGGTCTCCTTCAAGGGCCTTAATCTGCAGGATATCATGTTGCAGGAGATATGCTTAGAGATACATAGACATGAGCACAGGAACAGGAGTAGGCACAACTCCCAACAATAATTTACTGTGCATAGGAAAGATGACCTTTATATTATTTCATATAAACAGTGAAAGTCTAAATACTCTACCTTCTTCCCTGGTTTAAAAGCAGAACACCCATTTTTAGATTCCAAGACATTGATCTAATTTTTTCAAACTGAGAAACTAAATGTATTAAATAGTATCCAAGACATTCACCCCCACAATAAAGTCAGAGCCCTCTGACAAGGGCAAGATGCTGGCGGCACCCAGAGAAATGCTTCAGCGCAAGAGGAATATTTACTTCAACACTTGAGAAACCTCAGTATCAGATGGCCAGTTCAGTAGAATCAAAGAGAATGATATACCTGTAGGTTTTCAATTTCTTCTTTGTGTTCTCTCTTCAAGTGTAAAATAGCAGCTTGGTATTCTGTAAGATCACAAAAGAAGCTAGTTACAAAGAAGCACAAAACGAGGTTCAAAATTCAAGTGAGCATCTCCTAGATCTCAGAAGTCGCCTACAAATAAGCTGAATAAATAGATGCTATAAATGGACACTGACTTAAGGAGAAATTCCATCAGTTTTGTTTTTTTTAAAGCATGATTAGGGTGTTTCAGATGAAGACTGGGTCACCGTTTGTCTTTAAGGAGGAGTGGAAGTGTAAGCCCCACAGAGAACAAACATAGATGTGCTAAGAACAGGAAGTAAATAATATTTTCAGCATGAGATGAGAGCAGTCTATTTTTAACTGTTTTAAAAATATCTCCATTTGAAAGCAAGACTAAGTAACCCTTGGCCAATGTTAGTGTTCTGATCACCTAGAAAGTTAAGATTATTTCTCATTTTAAATAAGAGATTGTAGAGTGAATTAAAGTTGAAATGACAAAAATAAATTTCTGGTTTAATTTTCATCTGAGAATAATAATATTTATTTCAACTGTAAGTCCCCAGTGTACAGAAGAATTCCTGCCAACCAGTGAAACTACCAGCCATCTGGATAAGCACAAAGCAGCCAAGACAACTCTCCAGGAGCGGAGCTAAGCATGTGGTGTCCCAGGCGCTGGAGAGAGCCCCAAGGCAAAGCGCTCCAGGCAAAGTGCTCCAGGCACGTATCTGCTCTGGAGTAATCTGTTTTCACAAGTGTGTCTGGGGTTGTGAGAAGGAGTAGGAAAGAAGTCAGAACTCATTGAAAAGGTAAAAGACAGACTATTTCTCCAAGTGAATTTCACAAATCATGCAGGGAAGTTGAGGCTTTAATTCAAAAGTGGATGAGGGAAACCTTTGGGAAACCCCCAGGAAGAGGAGTATCAGTTATTATGTGCCCTTGTGGAGAACATGTTCCACCGGGCTGCTAATCCATCAGCAAGTTCCGTGGGTTCCGTGTCCAAGCCACTTGTCACTGTCTCTGCACCAATGCCACTATGGCCCAAGGCACCATATTTCTCCCCTAAATGGCTATGGTGCTTTCTGGTAGAGTGACTGGCTGTCACTCTTACCAACACCATGACTAAATCTTGTCCCATCAGCCAAGTAATCTCCAGAAGACATGAACCAGATTTTGTCTCACTCCTTTTGGCATGAAATCAACCCCCCCTCCCATTGAAACTCATCCAGCTCTCTCTAATCTAGTTCCCATGTACCTTTATCATCTCATATTACTCTTCTTTCTAGACATTAGCCCCCTTGCCCCACACACCGGCCCCTTGCTGTTTCCTGAACTTGTCAATTTCTGTTTCACTTCAAAGTCCTTGTTAATATTGGTGACAAGGTTAGCCAGATACCATATAACCAGCACTGTTGGAAGTACAAGTATCCCACAGTATACACAATATACACTGATCCTGGGATCCTTGGAGGATACCAAAGTGTGCAGATGCCCAAGCACATATATCACAGTATAGTCCTACGTCCTCTGCACATCCTACTGTATCCTCTTTTTTTCTTAACTTTATTGAGAAACAAATAGCAATGAAAGAGTTTCAAAACCAATTAGTAGGACAGTTTCAATAATTAATACATTGCATATTGTCATCTCTGTAATGGTTATTCATAGTACAAGATACAGACATGATATCCTGTCCAAACACTATTGGTACAAATCTTTCTTCTCACTGAATTAAGAGAAAGTAGCTGTATATCTATCCTAACTATTTTGTATCTACAGATACAAAATGATCCTTCATTTGTATCCTCTTTTTTTGTTTAGTTTTGTCAGAGATAGGCATTCCATTGCCATTTAAATATTGTACGTGCATGAATTCAGCAAAATAATCCAATGTAGTCCAGTAGTCTATAATAGTAATGGGTTATTCATAGCACTGGCAATGTCAGAAGTTGTTGACTTGAGCCTTTTATAGTCAGCCTATTAATATGGCTTTACTTTTTATACCTCATTTTTATATTTTTCTGCTGGATGGTTAAGACCAAGAAAATCAAGACCTATATAACAAGAAATGTAATTTTTATATTTGCCATGGTCAGTCAAATCACCTCAGGATTTACCCTGAAACCCTCTACCACAGTTTATAGATCCTTTGTCAGTGTCAGCCATGTGGATGAGTCATGGCCATTGCCTGACCAGTTTGCTTTCTGACAGCCTAGAGAATGTTTTCTCTCCATGTGACTCTCCTTAGGCACACTCTACATCACTGATCACTTTCTTCTGTGGCCCCATAATCTCCTTGATCAGAAAGTTTGGGACACAACTGAGTTACAGGATGTTATAGTACACTACCATATCCTCTTAATCATCTCAGGTTATTCATAATACCTAATATAAGAGCTATGAAACTAGACATTATACTAAATTGCTTGGTAAGGGGGAAAATAAGAAAAAAGAGCAAAATCACTATAAATGCAATGTTTTTCTCTTCAATCATTCTGAGTTTTGGTTGATTAAATTTGTGGATATGAAACCCTTAGATATAGAGGTCCAAATGTATTTTGTATGTTAATTCATTTTGTTTCTCAAAAATACTTATTTATTTGGTACAGGGTCTTGCTATGCAGCTCAGACTTGTAGTGATCCTCCTGTCTCAGCCTCCTTACTGCTGGGAATTACAGGTGCGTGCCAACATGCCTTTTCTTGGTGGCTAGCAGAGCAATTCTGGGGTTCTGGGACCAGCAAGGCATGTGGTACAGGTGATGAAATCCCGGTCCTCAAGCTTGCCAGGCAGGCACCTGGACTGCTGAGCCATCTCCCCAGCTTGCTAACTGATTTCAGCCTCACAAGAACTCTACGATTGAGGAACTGGCGTTATCACCATTAATGAAGAAATTGAAGCACGATAGGTTAGGAAGCTAATCTAAGGAAGCAGAATAATCTACAGAATCAGAAAATATGTTTATTTCAATGCATGAATATGCAAACAAATCACAGCGCACCCGTGGAGTGTAGTACAATGCAGCATGAAAAGGAACACAAGGACTATCACGGACGAATCTCAGTCATTGTCTACACTAAAAGAAATCAGTCTCTGAAGACAAACTAGTGTTTAATTGTGTTTACCTGACAACTGGAACAATGAAAGTAGTGGGACAAAGAACAGATCCAAGCGGCAGCTACCTGAGGTTGGAGATGAGGAGAGCTCGTGACCGCTGAGCCACAGCGCACAGAGAAATTTTGAAGTTTAACAAATTTTATTCTATTTTGGTTATGGTAACAATTATAGGAACTTGTGCATGTGTCAAAACTCAAAGAACTGTGCTCATGTAAAATTCAAAGAAAAATTCTGTAATAAGTTAGATTTTTAAAATATGCATCAATTTTAGACTTTTAAATGTTTCCTTTAGAACAGTCAATATGCCAAAAAGATATCTGCTGCTACTTTTTATATTTGTTGTGTTGCCCTACGGCTATTAGCAGATAATATAGTAGCACAAAAAAGGAGCAAAACATATGCAGATTATAAGAGGAAAATTGAGGTATATATACACTACCAAAATGTATATATAAAATATATACACTATATATACTTAAGAAAACTTAAAAAATTGAAAAAAACAATATATCAGGATACATGAGTTTAGGAGAATTGCTTGATTTAAACAGCAATATACAAAAAGACTTTGAGCTAGCAATAATTTTAAAAAGAAAACTTAAAATATTTAAAGTATCCTTGAAAATAGAAAGTACCATGTCTAGGAAATAAATTTAAAGACAATATACAGAAAACAGTAACACTTTATCAAGGTGTTTTACCAAGAAAGATACAGAAAGATAGTAAGCAAGCCATGTTTCTGCTATTTATAAGACTCATCAATGTAAGGTACTGATAATCCCAAATTGATCTATATTCAATAAAATCCTTCAAAAATTATTGAGGATTTTAATTCAAAAAGCTGTTTTTAAAATGTTTATGAACTCATAGAGGCACAAAATGCTTAAAAGAAAAAAGAGCCAAGAAACTGAAAAATATAAAATAAGATTAATTTACCACCTAGCAAGAATTATTTTTAGTTATTATAATGTAATTAAGGTAGTGTGGTTTTGATATGGAGACATGAAATAAGACTAAAATATAGACATACTCTGAATTTATGATCATTTCAAGTGAGAAGGAAGTAGCACTAAAGATCTTGCTGACACAGTGATTGGTCTTCAATAATCGATGCAAACATCCTAAATGGATATTTCTACAAAAAAATGTGAAATTGAATCATACTTTATACCATATAAAAGGTTCTTCAAATCCGTTAAAAGCTACACTATTAAAGGGAGAACTGTGAATATTTTACATGACAATATAGCATAATATCTCTTATAATATTGAAACATGACAAGATTTCCAAAGACACACAAAAAGACTCTATATATCAAGAAGGGAGCTTGTAAGTTTAACTATATAAAAATCACAGCTTTTTTCTCAAAATATAACAGAAATCACATCATATGGAGTAGGAAAATATATTTGAAACAAATATAATCAAATGATATCTAGTTTAACTATTCAAATCCTGCAAATCTACTAGAAATCGAACCCATGAAAAACTAGGCCAAGAAACTCACAATTAGAAATATAATGCAAATACTACATAAATAGTGATACTGTATTGTTTTGGATATAGTATCAAGAAAAATGCACGCACAAGTTCAGTAGCGAGCCCAGTGTGTAAGGACCTGTAACTGAAGCTTGATTTGCCCAGGCAAACCTGCAATGCAGAGTCAACTGTGTGAGTCTGCCGACACTGAGCATGGGAGGAGGTTCTGAACACTAAGAATCCCCATACACTCACAGCAGGGGTGGAACCTCATACAGACACTGTGGAAAATGTTTGGAACTTTCTAAAAGTTGAAGACACTCATATGTCCCTACCCAGCGATCTTAACTGATACTCCTTGGATCCTGGGTTTTCCCCAAAGGCCTAAGTGTGAAGGCTTCATACCCAAACTGGTAGTGCTGGGAGGTGGTGGAGGCTTTGGTGGGGGTTGCTGGTGGGAGATCACAGGTCACTGTGTGGTGGTGAGTCCTCAAAGAGGGTGGCGAGAACCTGGGAATACAGCCTGTTCCCATTTTCATGACCCAGCCATGTGGTGCGTGGGTTTTCCCTACCACACACGCGTGCTGTGCTGCATAGGCCCACAGCAGCTGGCCAGTTAAGCATGGAGAGAAACCTCAGAAAATATAGGCTAACCATTGCTGCAGCCTGACCTCTGGGATTATAAATAACTAAACCAAATCAATTTCCTACTTGTACAAGGTAGCCAGAGGAAGGTAGTACCTTCTTGCAAAGCCAGTGCTCCTTGAGAACAGGATCTATGTCCCGAGCAGCAGTCATGCAGATTATATTTTGGGAAATTATTCATTTTGTGTAAATTATACTTTTAAGGGTGTGACATATATAGATGTGACTAATTCATTAACAAACTGATGAAGATCACTGCAAGTTCACACCCAGCAAAGCATGATTCAACTCTCCTCCTTAAACAAACATTTTTGCCAACAGAACCATCGTTACAGGCAGCATGAAAACACCTAACCCCAAGAGTGATAAAACAGAGTCTCTAGGAGGCATGTAGAAGGAAAGAGATAATGTCTTTGCTAACAGAACACTCATCTTGAGGGCTCACAAGACAATGCGGCAGGAATGAAGGTTACAGAATAATGCTACAGAACAGAAAGGGTAAATCGGTGGCTTTCAAATGGAGCTGGGGATTGAACTGAGGCCCTTGCACTTGCCAGGCATGCGTCCTGATAATGGCCATCCTCTTCCCCTCATTTTTTCCTTTTCAAATGCCTTAAATTAACGTGAGACAATTTTTTGTCATGAGGATGGTGAGCAGAAGTTCTAAATCAAGACCAAGGATGTTTGTGTTTGTTAAAAATAGAACTTGAGCTAAGCATTCCGTAGCTCTGGGATTGTGTAAATGGGTAAAAAAAGACACAGAAATTTTGAACCTTAGGGATTGATTGGAAGGGAAGATGCCTTTGAAGTCACCTAGCTCCAGGGGAAGTTAGTAAATGAACTAAAATAATCTATTCCACAAAAAGCTTGACATGTTTCTTTTAGGAAGAATATATGAAAAACATTTAAAGAAGGCTTCTCACTGGCAGAATTCAACATTTGGGGGGAAAATATGAAAGAAAAATAAAACCTTTTCTAGTCAAGTATCTAAATGAATTGGTCCCCTTTCTATTCTTCCTGGTAGAAATCTTTTCTGATCAGTTTACAATAGCAAAATATTTTTTTTCTGCTAGGTGTCTGGTTTATGTCCTCCAGTTTGCCAAGAGTTCCAAGTTACAAATAACTTCAGAAACACAGAAAGTATAGGTTAACTATTGGTACAATTCATCAATGATTATAAGAGTTTGTTTTTGTTAAATAAGATTGCAGATAACATTACTATGTGTTACTTCTCAAGAATAAGCCTAAGAATTTTACATATGCTAACTCTTGCCAGTCTTCCACATTGCAAACATGTCAAGGTCTATTTGGCAGATGAAGAAACTGAGATGCTCAGATTGAACAACTTTCTCCAAATCACATGCAGTAAGTCCCAGGAAGGACATTCATGCCCGAAGAACCTGTGCATTTACTCTAGACTTTTGTTTCCTTCATTTTCTTTATTTGCCCTTTTGGATTGGGTTAAAATCAGAAATACAAAAATTCAAAATCCTTAGGAACTTAGAAGTTTCTAGTTGTATCCAAGCAATAGAATAACTTAAAAACTCAAGGAACTTTTTACATAAGGTTTTCTTATTTTTTCTGCATTTAGGGCAGGGTCTGCAGGGTCTACAGGGTCTCACTATGTAGATCAGACTCATAGTGATCCTCCTGTTTTCAGCCTCTCTCGTGCTGGGATTATGGGCGCGCGCCACCACACCGAGTCTCAGTCACCTTCTCAGCGTGCTTCCTCAGCACCCTGGAGGATGGAGCCCTAGTTGTTGCCCTCTGCCTCAGCAGGTGCTTTAGTTCACTGAGCTATCAGGCCAGCCCTACATAAGTTTTTAAAGTATTTAAAGTTATACATTTTTAATCCCAGAGAAGTTGAAGGAAGCTTAGGCCAAAGTGAAATGTATGCGTTATGATGTACTATCAAGTTATGTGCTTACAATTTGTTCATCTTCTCCATAGAGACTTCCAGGCCCCTAGCTACCAGATTATGGCTAAAACGGGTTTTACTTACTCTCTCTTACACATAATTCCTGTTCACTCCCCTATTATATACACAGACACTCATAACATTGGCAAACTGGAAAATTAGAAAGAAAATTCCCAGCTGCATATGGAGCATAGTGTGTTCTTGCCCCTGGGCCCTAATTTCCACTGCTTGCTCTCTCTGTCCATACTCTGCCTCACACTGCTATATTTTCAAGTTCTTACTTCAGTCTTAATGACAAGGAAGCCTTTTTCTGAACTCTACCTTGAGGGATACTTGAAGCTTTCAAAGCAAACTGCACACATACCAGAAAGGAAATTTTTTTGTAATAGATATATGGGCTTCATTTTGACACTTGACAATTCATTTCAATGTGTTTTAAGGAAAAATACCAAGCTGGCACGCAGACTTCATGATCTCATGGACAGTGCTGACCTGCCTCCTCACTGGACCACCAATGCCAACATCACTTGTAATGACTTACAAATGCAAGTCCTCGTTGTGCTCTGCATTGCCTCATGGAGGTACTATCACAGGCCCCTAAATGATGATAATTCACATTAAAATTGAGACCCATTGCTTTGTAAGGGGCTCATTTTATCCAAGTAGAAAACAAAACTGAAGAAAAAATTAGGTAAACCTAAACCTGTAGCAAAGCATGCCCCAAAATAAAGAAACTGGCACATGAAAGAGGAAAATATGCTAATTACTGACAGATGGATACAAATTCAAAAAAATTTATCCATAAGCAAATGCAGAAACTTTCTCCAGTTATCTGTAACATCCATGAAAATGATGACAGTCACGAAGGGCAAACTCCCAAGTCAAATGCTTCAAAACCTAACAACAAGGTCAAAATTAAGCTTGTATATTTTGTAAGTTTAGGCCAAGTGTAAGGCCACATGTCAGGCACCGTAAGCCCATAAACAATGCAGCCCATAGTCACGATGTGGTTTGGAAAACACATAGCTACCTCGATTCTGTCAAAAACAGGGGAGAAAGATTCAACAGTGATGCCAGAAAAAGAAAAGAGGAGGAGGGAGGAGGGAGGAGAGAGCTGGGGAGGGGAAGGGAGAAGAGAGGAGAAAGGGAGAGCTACCAAAGGACATTTGAACCCAGTGCCTCGGGTGGGCAACTGGGCAGTACAGGCAGTCACCTGTACTGTGGCCACAACACCTTCTTATCAGTTCGCCTTCAACAGTCTCACATATGATAGAGTCTAAGTCTATTTTTTTGATATTTGGCTACTGACAGCTTTTACACTCACTTCTCCCCGATTCCCACAGTTAGGCAACCTGATAAAGCCCGTAGCACTACAGCAGAGGAGACCACACAGGTAGGAGCCCTCGGCCTCGACTGATCCCAGTCTCCCTCATGCTCGCACAAGTCATTTTCAGAGCAGCTCTCAGGCCTGCCCCATGCTCCCTAGAAGTCTCATTGAGTAATAAATCTCTCCACGCCCTCCCATGTGTGTGCATTTGTATGTGTGTCTCATTGTCAGTCTTCACATCTGAGTCAGACTTTGGGTGGAAAGTCCATCCTGCCTCTTTGAAAGGTAAAAAGCCACATAAGCCATATAGAGGTTAAGTAAATAATTAGTGGATTAATTTAGTACCTAATTCTATTCCATTTCCATGTCTGAAAAATATAATATTGGACCAGAACTCCATAAGAAATTCCACAAATTAATGGATAAAACTCTTAATGTGTGTCCTTGTTCAAGAATGTTTAGGATATTTTTTCAGCAGAAAAAAAAAAAAACAAAGAAATATAAACATTTCATTACTGAAAAGAACTCTAAGTTTACCGCTTCTGCACTGTTATGTTCTGTTAGCTCCTCACCCAACTCAAATGTTGGCTCCCAGGAGGATGGAGGGGGTCTCCGGGTGGCGGTCAGATCACAAGGGCAAGGCTGTAATGAATGGGATTCGGCTCCTTAGAACAGAGACTCCAAAGAGCTAGCTCAACCCTTCTGCAACGTGAGCACCCAGGAGCCCTCCCCAGACGGGGTCTGTTGGCACCTTGGACTGGCCAACCTCCAGAACAACTCTGCTCTTCATAAGGTGTTGAGTTTGTACTATTTCAGGGCCAGCGAGCTAGTTTGGCAGTCCAAAGCACCTGCTTAGGCAAGCGACCATGGTTCAATCACTGGCACCACACGCCATGCCAGTTCTGCCCCCAGAGCAGGCTGAGCTAGCCACACACACACAAAAGATCAAGTTTGTACTATTTCATTGTAGCAGCCTGAACAAAGATACTTGATTTCGTAGCCCCTTTTATATGGCCAGGCACAGAACTAAGGATGGAGCCCGGTTTCTTTGGACATTTATCTTTGAAATATCCAAACTCTTGTAGCATGTATACTCTAGTATTAACCACTAAATAAGCAATGTTTTTATAAAAGACTTCATTTGATTTCATCCAACTGTTTCATAGATAGACACGAAAGACTGCAGCATTCTTGAGCAACTATTCACCAACTTCTACCTCTTCTTTCCTTTAGGACATACACCACTTCCTATGGATGTGCCTGGCCAAGCCGACTTGCTTGGCCTAAGGAACATGAGCAGGTGTGGGGAGGGGCTGTAAGTTCAAGGCCTGCTGGGGCACATCAGCCAGACTGTGACTCAAATTGTTATAAAAGGGCTGGGGATCTAGCTTGCTGCACCCTGGGTTCAGTTCCTACAGAGAGAGAGAGGGAGAGAGAGAGAGGGAGAGAGAGAGAGAGAGAGAGAGAGAGAGAGAGAGAGAGAGAGCGCTTTTTCTTCCTGTGCAGTTCAAGAATCAGAGCCTACAACAGTGAGCAAGAAACAATGCTTCTAGATAAGCACGGGCTGGTGGGGGGAGGGGAACAACACATGAAGTACCAAATTCCTGCCGCTAGGTGGCAATCACGATGCTTTATGTTTAAACTTGCCGCACAGCACCACAGCAAACACCTGAAAGCTTGGAGAAGAGTTGAGCAACGCTGCGCTGAGAGACAAGGCTGTTGCTTCAGTTTAAACGGTGGAGTGGTGCGGACATGGAAACTAGCTGAGAAAATTCAAACAAGTACAGACCATTTCCAACTACATTTCCAGAAAGTTCAAAGTGACCCAATAGACTTGCAGTTGTTATAGATTCACCTATTTTTTAGCTCCTGATATAATTCACTTTGAACTTTAAAGTACAAAGTGAGAAGGTTAAAAGTCACAGGTGAGTAGCAAAACGGAATTATATCTTGGAGAAAGAAATGGGACAAAACACCAAAGCGATGTGCTGGGCTCTGGCCCGCCGTGCCCTAGTTCCAGAGAAGGGCAGGGCAGGCAGGACAGCAGGAGTTGGGTTACTAACACAGCAACAGGCTCTGCCAGCACCCCTCAAGGGCAGAAACCAGGGCCCTGTTTGCTGCTTAGACAAAGGGACAGGTGTGGAGAGGACAGCAGCACAGAGGCCTCCACAGGAGGGCACGGAACCGACTTCCAGCGCCAAATCCCCATCACTGGAATACCCACATCACTGACTCAGACAAGGGACCCCAAAGCACTGTGGTGAGCAGCCTCTAGTCCAGAGCTCTTGGAAGGAACAGGTGAGATGACCATCACAGCGACAAGGGCAAGAAGAAGAGGGAAACCATCTCTTACATCATCCTATGACTCTTCAAACTTCAGAAACATGAAGAAATCTTACTGCCGAGGAGGCAAAACCAAAAATTAACAACTGAGATGTGAAATCACCCAAGACAAATGTTACATATTAAACACATACTGGAAATACTTTACTAATGTTCACAATCTTTCCCAAGATAAATGAAATAGTGACAACCATTATAAACACAATAACAACAACATCATACCAAAAAAGAAAGACAAAAAGGAACAGTAGGTGATCATAAATTTTTGAAGTATTAGAAAAGTCACTGAGATGAAAAACTGAAGAGCTAGATCAACTCTGGCACAGTGATGGAAGTAATTTTTAAGTAAAAGACACTGAATACTTAACTAAAACTACAGCACAGTATAAGAAAAAGATAACAGGGAAAGTCAAACTTAAAAATTCTGGCATTGCTACCAGGATAGCAAAACAGGCCATGAAATAAGAATATAAAGAAAAATAAATAAATGAAAAGGGAATACAGAAATGAAGTGTGTGATCATAAGTTTCAAGGAAATTTGTGAGGAAAGGATAAAACTTTTTTTTTTTTTTTTGAACTGGGGATTGAACTCAGGCTCCTGTACTTGCCAGGGAAGCATTTATTCCACTGAGACATGTCCCTAGCCTCATCTTTTTTTTTTTCCAGATAAAGAAAGCTATTTTTAAAAGTTCAAATCTAACAAAATATTCAGACCTTACACCCTATAAATATATGAATTATTTCCAGAAGATTAAAACTCTAAATGGGACAAACAACAAAAAAAACTTTGGAAGAATATTCAGAATACCTTTATAGTCCTGGCATACAGAAGGGTTTCTTAACCGAGACTTAAAAAAAAATACAAAGTAACCGTTTTAAAACTTCAGTTATATTAAAATAGCTAAAAGTAGGTATGTTGAAAGATTTCATTAAAAAATAGTAAGTTCCACACATAAAGAAGGCATGTAAAGTATCTCATCAACAAGAAATCAGCGTTCAGAATAAATGCATCCTGGAAACAAATAAGAAAAGCAACCACTGGGGAGATAGCTCAGCAGCATAAGTGCCTGCCCGGCAAGTATGAGGTCCTGAGCTTGATCTTTGGTACCAGAAAAAAAGACAGAGAAGGAGGGAGGGAGGGAGG